>NC_083767.1:18613229-19213229 GCF_963514075.1 Conger conger
TGTCCTTTTTATATAGCAATCAATGTTCATGGTAGGCAATTACAGGGTGGTGTGTGTGTGTTTGTGTGCGTGTGAATGTGTGTGTTTGTGTGCGTGTCACACACACACACGGCAATCAATGTTCATCATAGGCGGTTACAGGGTGGTGTGTGTGTGTGTGTGTGTGTGTGTGTGTGTGTGTGCATGTGAATCTGCATGTTCGTGTGTGTGTCACACAGGGTGGTGTGTGTGTGTTTGTGTGTGTGTGAATGTGTGTGTTTGTGTGCGTGTCACACACACACACGGCAATCAATGTTTATCATAGGCAGTTACAGGGTAGGGTGTGTGTGCTTGTGTGTGTGCGTATGTGTGTGTGTATGTGTCACACACACAGCAATCAATGTTCATGGTAGGCAATTACAGGGTGGTGTGTGTGTGTGTGCATGCGTGTGAATGTGTGTGTTTGTGTGCATGTCACACACACACACGGCAATCAGTGTTCATCACAGGCAATTACAGGGTGGTGTGAGTGTGTGTGTGTATGTGTGTGTGTGTGTACTTTCATGTTTTTATGGGGGGGGGTTACAAATGAAGAAACCCTTAATACAAAGACAGTGGCACAAAGCATCAAGGTTTTACTCTCCATCATTTCAAATGTTATTTGATCCATTCACCATTCAAAGGGCAGAGATAGATACAGATAAACAGTGAGAGAGTAGGAAAGGGAGAAACAAACAATTATTTTATCACACCTACATATAATATGCACATTTGAATATGGTTTTACATTGTATTCAAAATTAGATACTTGTTAAGTATCAATGTAAATAATTTCTTGGATGTTCGTCAAGACCTCAACAGCCACATTTATTCACGAGAGCAGTGTTTCCCAACCCAATCCTCACATACGCCCCAACCCTGACATACACCATCAAATACATTTTCATCTGTCGAGGTGGGTATGTTTACCAGGCCCATTGAATCAGGCCAGCAGAACGTTTATTTAAACGGAAATGGTGGCACGTTGTACATCCTGTCGCAAACTGTGGGTGGACTGACTGACATAGGTATAGTTTGCTACCATGGCATCTGAGAAGGCTATTCTGAACCTCACCAGACTGTGAAGCGAATGCGTTATCGATCCGGGCTACATCGCCGAACAGGATATGTAGCCTGGGGCTACCCACCGAACAGGAACAAACATATCTCAAAGCCAGTCGCAAAACATTGTGCGCTGTTGGGAGGAACTGCATCGTTCAACCAGGAAGCCATCCCAAAAACGTAGCGAAACGTTTTCCGATTGAATGTGCCCCAGGTGGGTGTTTACCCCTCAACCAGTCAGCATCTCTTTGTGGAATCGAAGAGACAAGCTGGAACAAAAATGTGCAGGACTCGGGGTACTTCAGGACTGGGTTGGGAAACACAGTGCTCAAGGTTGCAGGACTGGGTTGGGAAACACTGCTCTCCAGGTTGCAGGCAAGCTTCAGGTTTTAACACAAACAAAGGCAACAAAAAAATGTGGCATAAAATTAGAACTGAATTACTGGATTCTGATAGTAAAACATTTAGCCCTCCTATTATGTCATGATTTTATGTTTATGTTTCATAATTTTACGTTTGGTGTAAAATTGAGCCCAACAGTTGAAATAAACACAGAAATTTACCCCAAACATAATAGGAGGGTTAAAAACCTGCCATTGGTGTCCATGCTTCTTACGAGGTATTGATTCATGCAACATAGGGGTGACCATGAACTGTGGGGACCGTAAGAGGTCGGGCCTCTGACCCAAAGCGATGAAGGTGCAAATTTTATGAATGAATATGGAAAGCTGTAAAATATTTAGCCAAATGTGTGTTGTGGAGGAATTGAGACAAGGCTGAGAATGGAGCCATAATAAACAGTTTGCAGTCATGCAAACAAAGCCTAGTATTTCACAGTATATGTCAAATGGGAAATTCTGGGAAAAATACTGACACGTTGAAAAATGGGTTTGGTACCCATGGTGAGCATGGCCGCGGCCCTCGGACAACAAAAAAGTTTTTCCACACATATAAAAAAAGAACCAACAAACACCAAATCTAAACAAAATCAGCAAAATCATGTTTTCAAATGTAACAAACTAAAGAAAACCGGCTACAGGCTGCCATTTTAGCTCAGAAACTGTGCCTGGCTCTAAAATGGAGCCTGATAAAACATGCCTAAGTAGGTTAATGAATGAGTTTAATTCTTGACTGAAAAAAACCCCCTACAAAGAATACACTGATTGTGATCTAGGTTAGGTTATTGTGAATACACTGCTCCTCTGGATCTATATCTCTCACACAGAGTTTCCCCCCTGCTATGGCCACGGAGCCAGGGCTGTGACTGTTACACAGGCTCCACAATCCCACCCTGAGCTGCAGACCCCTCGTCCTCTGGCTTCGGTGACGTCAGACTCTTCCGACCCCACGACAAAGTGGTAACCGATGTTGCAGTCCGTCCTCTACCCAGGGTGCCGTGCGTTGGGGGTGGGCATTATTGTCTTTTAAGAAGAGGCGGCACTGGGACAGGGATGGGGCACTACTTGTCTGTTACCTGGAGGAGGCAAAAGATACATACTGAAACTCGAGCCACGTTAGAAACGAAACGATTCAGAAGTGAAACTGCACATTCGCAGGTCCCCTGTGACTAAACTGGCGAGAAAAGGTGACGCGATTCACTAGCGTGTGTGCTTTCAGCCTCCAGAATGTGAACTGTACTTAATCAGTAGTCTCTCATGGGCTGCTGTAATAGTAAATTGAAAATCCAGTTTCCTGAGGGGAGCACAGCCCCGTGTTCGCAAACACTGTGGAATGCTAACAATGGACCAAATTCAAACATGAAAGGTTCCTTGGAAAGGTCCTTGGGGAACTACAGGCCCTTGCAGTAAATTAAACTCCGTCAGGATGGCTTTTTTTTCCATGCTTGCTGTGCAAGATTTTAAAAATATACTGTTTCAAACAGCACACAGATACCAAATTCAGATACATCGGAATGGATGAAAGAAAGCAGACAAGGAGCTCCTTTAAAGCCGCAAACGACAATGTTTTTAATTAATATTATAAATGAGCAGAGATTAATAATACCCGTCGAAAGCTCTCTGTGTGTCTTCCCCTGGTTATTACCGAGAGCTCCAGTGTCCATGGCAACAGAGGGCCAGGTGCACTGATAGCATCTGACAGTGAGGAAGGGGGCACTGCACTTCTCCTTCAGAGCTTTCTGTACCCCTCTCTACCATAGAATTTCCATTTGTGGTCTCAAGCCTTGTTTCCCACCCTTGGTCTTTATCACTTCCTGACTTAAAAGCACCTGTAGAGTGACGTCAGTGAGCTGACATTGGTTTATCTGTTAGCTCTTCCTCACAAGCCTTACCTCTTGGTCCAAACTGCTTCAGGTAGCAATGGGTGCAATAGGGCTTCTCGTCGTGCTAAAATACACAGAAGAAAGATTTCACACATTGTTTCCATTAACTACAGCTGCTCTAGTTTATTTATGTTTCTTAATGGACTAAAGGCATCCAGTCTAACCCCTTTGGATTTATCTTTGTTTCCTTTACACAAGTGCTAAGTAATTACAATAAGAATCTAAATAAAATGTAATATTCTTCCAATAGCTATCACAAAATGGGTACAATAGTTTCTATAACCTACATGAGGCATTAGTGGAATATCTGTGAAAAGATGCAGATGTGGCACTTGTGTGAAGCTCAACCAAATTATATATTCACACAAAAAAGATGTGTTTACATTTGTCTTCACATATGTGTTGGATGTATTAACATAGATTATGTGCAGTGCTGCACCCGGAATCCAAGGTTTTCTTTTTCAAAACACAATGTTGGGCGCAGTTTTCTTAAATTACAATGTATCTTAGAGATTTACACTTCCCCGTTGCGCATTAATCCCCATTAATGTAACACAAACCCAAAGTCTGCCCCAAATGACATACCGTCTGCTCCTAGATGATGAATGTAATTACATGCAGCAGTCAAAATGTAAAACTGATAGCTGAAGTCTACATGTTCAGAAATAAGCTACGAGACAGAAATGAAAGGGATTGCCTTTATAAATCACAATCATGTCTGTAGCTGATGACTAACTGATTATCAGGCTGCTACTTTCAGGACATCGATTTCAAGTCCGAGTTCAATTACTGGGTCTGGGTCAAGTGGTCTAGTCATTGCTCTGGCTACGTCCACGTGTCATACTACCAATGACTACATGCGCCATGCCCTGGGGAGGCTGGTCAGATAAGGCCCCTGACACCTGATAAAAGAGTGACAAAAAGAACGGGAGGTTATGAATCGATCCGCTCCGTACCTCAGCGTGCTGACCCGGTGTCAGCTGTCTTTTACACTGCTGACATTTCAGACAGAGTGGGTGATAGTCCCTGCCCAAGGAGCGCTTCTTCTCACCTGGACAAGGGAAGAGACGCCTTAGAGACGGGCAAGTAATCTGCCACCATTTAGCTGAATTGGGCCTGCTGTAGCAACAGCCCCTACAATGGGACCGGCCCTGGTGTAGCAACAGCCCCTATAATGGGACCGGCCGTGGTGTAGCTACAGCTCCTACAATGGAACCAGCCCTGGCTGTTGTAGATACTGCTCATACAATAGGACCAACTCTGGTGAATGTAGCCCAGCTACTGAAGCATTGAAGAGAGGCAAATGTTAACTCAGGAAGGCAAAGTAACAGTTAGATAATGTTTGGTAGGATCACAGTTCTGTGTTTTTAATTGTGTTTTGGTTAATTTGTTATCATTGATTAATGTAAATATTTATTCAAATACCACACTTCCTTAACTTCTCTGAATGCAACTTAGCTTCTCTGAATGCAAGTGTTTTTATCTCACAATAAATTATTTTCAGAGATACAAATAAACACTGATCTCTTTTTTTCACTCACTCTCTATACTGCATGATGGTTGTTCTTGAAATAAAATATCTGGTGTGAGTGATACAAGACAGTAGGCAATACATGAGCAGTGGCCTATTTAGCACAAATAGACTTTATTTTAAATGTATTTCTTGCAGGCTTTTGTATGACTCTCTGACGGTTGTGTGGTTATTTGGGCTACAGACATCCTAAACCCCATCTCTTCCTGCTCACATAAACAGGCTGTTCTAACTGACTTAGCCACTTCCTGTTTTGCTGCGACTTGGTTCAGATTTGGGCAGACAGAGCTCTCCCCTCTTTGTCTTACCACAGCACTGAAAGCACGCACAACTGACACATAGCTGAAATGGCTCCCGAGCGGCTAAGTCAGCAAAAGCACTGTCCACAATGCAGTTTGACCGCATAAATTTCCTACAATATTTCCTCCAAAGGTTCTCTTACAATATTGTTAAGAACTATTAAATCAGAACTGCTACACCAGGCATTGGATAATCAGAAGCATTTTAACCAATCAGAAAGGAATCAGCTGACGCTCACATCCAATTAATAATTTACAGGTAGGATATGAAATTTGGTGGACTTTCTTATTACCGTTATTATTACATTTCTCTGAAATACACAGTATAATTATGTACAGTGAAAGACAGATTGCACACAGAAAAGTCTATTACTTAAGATAGACAGAAGGTATAGAGAACAATGCATTTTTGAAAAATGTTCTTTCTGATTGATGAGGTAGTGATTGAGATCAGAGGCAAAGAAAGGCAGAACTCACCAAAGTAGACAGGTTTCCCACAAATTGGACAATAGCCCACCATGTCTGCAGTTGTACTTGAGGGCCAGTCTGCAAGTGAGGATTTGCTGTGGGTCTCTAGCTGAAACAACTGAGGCACCGTTACCCCATCGATGAATGTGCAGTGAGTTTCTTCTCAACTCAACCAGGAAGTGGTGTGGGGCTTAGAAGAAAAAAAAAGAAAAGTTCAAAGGAAAGCCTTTTCATTTGAGTGACAGTTGAAATTTGAACTTTCAAATTTGTTAAGTCAAAAACAAAGCATGAGAGCCTGCATAAAAATGATAATGAATGTAGGACAAAAAAACGCTGGTTGTCAAAGACTGAAAAAAAAAAAAAACCATAACTGAAAATAAATCACTTTACTTCACAAGGGTGGAGGACCAACAGGAGTCAAAAGATTGTCGGATTCATCCATGTTTGGCAAGGCACACAATCCAATGATGCTAAAATATGAAAAACTCCCACTGAGAATTGATGGTGGAATGTTCACAATTATGACTTAAGAATAGCCTCTTGCAGCTGAACTGCTGCCTCTCCAGCTGATGATATCACCAGGCTCTCCAGCACTTCCATATACTTCCATGGCCTCAATTGCCTTGCATTATACAAATATCCACATATCCAACCTATCTCATTGGCTGTTATCAATACCTAGCAACCCCATAGTAACACCACAGCAACCACCTAGCAACACTTTAGCAAACACCTAGCAACACTATAACAACCATCTATCAACACCCTAGCAACCACTGAGCTATACCCTAGCAACCACCTAGCAACACTCGAGCAACCACCTAGGAACACCCAAACAACCACCTAGGAACACCCTAGCAACCACCTAGCAATACCCTAACAACACCCTAGGAACTAACTACCTCTAGCACTTCCATATACTTACATGGCCTCAATTGCCTTGCATGGGGGGGACTATGTATTGTATAAATGGACGTAATTCCTACACGCATCACCCCATATAGATGTAAATACCCTCAAATTAAAGGGGACAGTCTGCATTTAACATTTAACATAAATCCAATGTCCTGGACTGCCGAGCCAAAAGAACAGAAATTGTAACAAATGTCCAAATACATAGGGATTACACTGTATGTCATATTTGTTGCCAAATAGGACTTTTTTTGTTGTCCTGTTTGGCAACATACACATACAATGGCTGCTGCTCTAGATCAGAAGTCAGTATACTGACTTCATTTACGACAAAAAGAGAGAAAGAGACAGAGACAGAGAGAGAGTGAGACAGAGTGAGAGAGAGAGAGAGAGAGAGAGAGAGAGAGGAGGGGGGAGTGGGGGTGCAAAGCAACAGCTGGGCCTCTTAGATTTCATCCTTTTTCCATTTCTTTTTTTCTCCTTTCTCTCCTTTTGCCAGGACATAAAAAAGAAGCCTGTATGAGACTTTTCAGCTGGTGAATGAGAAGAAACCCAATACTGCCAGCATCATCTCTTCCTCTCATGTCCTCTCACTGACATCAACACCCCCCACCCCCACCCCCTCAAGCATGGACACACAAGAAGCCATGCTCTGTATCAAGGCGTGGCTCCAGGACACAGCCCCACAAGTGTTGTGCTCACAATCTGTTGGGCGTGAATTTGAGACAAAGAGGAAATCCAAATGAACGTTAGCGGAAGACCTTCCTCATGTTACTGTCTTAGCAAAAAAGACCCAGTTCATTCTCTATTGAAATAAGTAAGGGTTTGCTAACAAAAGTTAGTAAATGTAACCCAAGGTCATTTGGGTAATGTGATGGTGGCTTTTGTGAGCATTGAAGTGCAATACTGTACTTGACTGAGTCACAGTTCCCATGTACACCACTGGAAATCAGGTGATTCTTTCAAGAGTCCAGCTCAGTGAAACAAAATCACTTTTTACGGACTAATAATGAAACAACACCACCGGAAACGAAAAAATATAATTATCCCAACCAACACCCTACATTGTTCAACCTCCAGTGAGAGTGCATGTTTACGAATTTCCACACAGCTAGTGCTTCATGCAGTTGTATGAAATTTCAATGAAATAAATGAAAACGTTTGTAAATCCATGCTATTTCAATGTTTTTTAATTGTTGGATAGCAGGGAATTATGGGAAATATCTTCTTTAGAGCTACTACGGACTAAGGATTTCAAATGTGATTTGCCACCTATTGTGAGAAGTGTGCCCTGATGTAAACTCCAACTATGACCAGCTTGAAATTCCAGCTACCAGCTGTTTTAAAACATAGCTTGAGCTGGTCAAACCAGGCTGTATGTGGAGCTGGTCTGAACTCGTCAACCAGCTCCCAGCTGTTTCAACAGCTGTTTTTTTTCAGCAGGGTGGACAAAAACCAAAGAACAGCGGTGACTGAATTGTTCCAGATAATTCATATTGACCTCTTAGGACAAGAGCATTATATCGATTACCTCCTGTTACCCAGTCATCTGCATTCAGCACAACTGGACACAGAATTTAATGTACAGGGTTTATGTGGTCTTGCAGGTGATTAGAAATTATTCATTTGTCCCATATTTGACTGATACCTATATATTAGCACTGAATCAGAAGAGTCAGAAAGCCACTATTCCACAGAACTGGTTGAGGTCTGAATCTTCTCGCCCCAGTCAGAGAGACTGTAGTGAGTTTCACTGCTTGTTGGACACGTCCTCCCCTGAGGGCAACTCAACTCGTAATGAGGTTAACAGATGACGCTTCTCAAAAAGAAAAAGAAAAAAAGACTGAAAGCCTACATTATAATTGTTATTTAACATGCATTTGTATGTGCAGTCAAAGTTTGAAGCTTTTATATATGATGGCAATACGTGTTTGAGGACAAACGTTTTTCCGTTGTGCCAAGCCACATATGAAATCTGTGACCGTGGGAAGCCTATATTCTTAGGAAAGTTTATATTCTTAGTTTGCTGGGACAAACACTTTTTGGCACATTGAGTTTCATTTTATTATAGTAGAAACCTCATTGTCTTTTTAGGACTTAAATAAACTGTAGTGAGTGAAGAGGTCATGCATGGATACAGTCCAAGCGAGAAGAAAAACCAAATAGCTTTTCTGTAAATTCATGCTCCCACTTGTGCTCTGACTAATGAAGTTCTGGTTTTCATTTATGTACTACTCTTCAGAATGTACTGTAACAAATCGAATGAATAAATAAATTAATGTTTTTATTTTTTGTCACCTGCCATGGAGCAGGAATAAACTCAGTCTGCTTAGTATTAACTCTCAGGGGTGATCAACTTGCCATGGTCTGATGAACCATAGGGTTTTTGTCTAAACATGGATAATAGCATTAAATGGTTTGAAAGATTTTCCACATACTTGTGTAAGTCTCCTATTATTTTAGGACACCTTCCACATTATTTTCCTTTAAGAAACAGCTAAACTTCTATGAGGAGGGAATTCAATTTGTCATATGAAAGGGAAATATCAGCGAGTCTCTAAATGCTCCTCAGTATTGTCTCTGGCATGTTTGCATGGCTGAAAAACATACAACATTTTGGTGTCAGCCATGAACCTATCACAAATCATATCAACACTCTAAAGAGGGGGTATTTATGCATGTCATGTTAATTCATACATTAAAAATTTGGTAAATATGAGTCAGTTGGCCCCTAACATGCACTGGCATCATTTGGATGTTCCACACAGCTCAGTCCTACATAATGTTATTTTTCAGTAAAATATGTGAATTCTTCCTCTTTTTCTAATTATTTAATTTAATGCGTATTGTATTTATCCACTCTCCAAATTTGAAATAATATTTAGTCTTTCAGGTGTCCCTGAAAGTTTAAACTTTCTCCAAAATGTCACATCCTCCTGTGAATATTATAGTACCATTTTAAGAGTTCTCTATCTTCTACAAAGTGAAATGTTCTGTGTTAAATCAGCCTTACCGAGTAAATATGGTCTCTGTTCGACTCATACTGTATGTGCTATGCTAGAGTTGAATGAACACCGGACATTTTACTGTGTACCAATATCATTTGTAATGTATACGAATTGAGTACAAGGTCCACTGAAGGATTACATCAAGAGATTATAGAGGAAAGATTAATGCTTGCATTATGTCACTTATTAAAAAGCCAAACATTCTGCTCAGGATTGTCAAGAGTAATCCAGCTGAAGTTCCTGTCTCTTCTGACATCTCCTCAGCAGAATCCAGCTTTACCTTCTCTGCTCTCTCCCTTTCCTGTGATCCGGGGCAGCGATTCAGAGCCCTGCTCCGGCCAAGCACAGCCTCGGAAAACAAAAAAGCCTAAAAAAACACAAGTTCCCAGAAGACCCGTGCTGGGCCTCCATCAAGAGCACTGCCAAACTCTCAGAACACACAAAGGTTTTCAACGGCCAAGTTGCTGAATGGAAGGAGAAGCACAAATTATGCTCAGGACAATGGATTTGGCTCGGCCTTAGGATATCAGGACAGTGACCACCTTTTTCATGGGTTACTCAGCCCTGGCCTTTAGGAGCCAAAATGTCTACGGGCTTTTGATTCCCTTCTATCCAGATTGAAACTTTCATTGTTGTCGGCCAAGTAAGTTTCCTCTCTGAGAAATGAGATGGTGAAACTCATGAACTGAATTAAATTAAAACACCCATGAACTTCCACATTCCACAGCTGTTACAATGTGGTTTTTCTTGACAAAAAGAATCATGTCATCAAACAAACATAATCAGTGGCATTCACAAGTATAGCTCAATCTTGTATAGGATGAATAAAAACAGTAGTGGTTATAATGATTAGTGGACATCAAAATGAAGCATTGTGTCTCAGTAGGGCCTAGAGTTTATCTTGAGCCCAAGGTTATATGGGCTGTTGAACTGAATTATTTATGAGCAGTTATCCTCCAGGTGTCCCAGTAACCATTGTGAGTTCAGCAATCATTTGGTAATAAGTACAGGCACATTGGTAATTATACAATAATTCAACAGCACCACGATAGAATAAGAATCAACACGAAGATACATTTTCATCGATGACAGAGAAAAACAGGACTATACTTTTACCTTGCAAAAAGAGTTTAAATAAAAAAATAAATTGTTAGAGGCAGATGTAGGTGAGTCAAAAAAGCAGTTTGAGGTGGTATGATTTAAGCTAATTTAAGATTTGACTGTGCTATCCACTTTGGCCCCCAAGTAGGCAATTTCAGCCTATTTTGCAGTAGTCTTATAAAAGTGTCAATATCTCAAAAACTATTCACTGCATACACATGGTTGAACACTTAAATTAAAGAAGAGGCCAAGAATGGTTTGACATAAAACTGGAGGCAAAGTTATAAATTTATGTAAAATTATAGGAGATCTTGCTGCCTGGAATTACCAAGGAGGGCAAGAGTGTTTCACTGCCTTGTGCCAGTCTCCAAGAAGCTGAGGACAGAAAGCACCTGACCATGTTGTGGAATTGGACAGGAACAATGTGTGGATCTTTTGGGTTCTGCTCCAGTGTGTTGCATAAACTGAGAAGGAGGTGTCTGGGCAGCTGGAACCGACTTGTGAGCCTCAAAGAAATCGCCTCTGTCTTTGAATATGCGCACTCTCTGAAGTAAGCTATGCTTTAATCTTCTATTAAAGCAATACATGTAAATGTAATGTAAAGAGAGGTCAACCATAGCAACAGATATCTAAGCTATGACTTGTACGTCCTATTTAGCATTGTTTACGTGTTTTAAGGAATATCTATATATCTATATACATACAAAAATATGTATATTTTATATATATGTATATACACATATATATATAAAATATACATATTTTTGTTCTCATATCACAACATGATTTTTTGACATAGAGAAATGGTATCAAGGATTGTTAGAATTTGCCTTTTATTGTCTGAGTCTGTGGTGAGGTAAGGGTTGCAAACCATGAGCGTGGCGAGGGAGAGGCTAGAGTTTTATTGCCTAGCTTTGCAAATAAAAGGCTGCTGAGCAACTAAACTGCTGTTCTCACTAGCGAAGAGTCTTTTAACGATTTTGCAGTTTTATTGTGTCATAGTTTTTATTATCTTAGAAACAACAATAATTTGGGATGTCGACGACTCAACCACAAGGGGGCAAAGTGGATGAGGTTAACTTCAGCAGCTCATATACATAATGTTCTTTTCATATGCCCAGGCATACAGCTCAATATTTAGTGAAGCAATTCAGGTTAAGTACCTTTCTCAAGGGTAAAACCGCAGCAATTCACCTGGGAATGAAAGCTACAGCATTGGAGTTGCAATCTCAGATCTATACACTGCTGATGATTCAGAAAATACTGAAGATAACAATTTGATCCACTAGACGAGTTACAAAATGAAATGCAAAGATAAGGTGAGGTGAGAGGGTAAAGAAAAGAGATGGCGAGAGATAGATAGGAAGAGAAAGAATAAGAGAGAGAGAAAGAGACAAAGCACGCACAGGAAGAATAATTAAGACAGCCTCTCCAGGGGTGCCTTGTGACTAATCAGAATAATTTGCAGCGAGTCATCCCACTTCAAAGTGCCCAGCCCCAGCCCCCAGCTGCAACCAAGCCTCTTTTCTCCGGCCCTCTATTTCCTGTCTAACAGTACTAGTGGGCTGTTGGTCCTCCCTGAGCTACTGGAGCTCAAGCAAGCAAGGCACCGAGAGCTGACAGAGGCTGTTTTACCTGCATGTGCAAATGCACCGTCTCTTTCTTTATGTGGTCTGCACCAAGACCCACCCCCACTCCTGACCACAATGTAAAAGGAGCTCAGGGCTCCCCACAGTGCCCCTAATATCAGTGCAATTACTTCAAAAAGAAGAGCTGGATAATTCAGGTTCATGAAGTAAAAGTCCTCCCCACCATTTTGTTCCAGTCACCTGGATTCGCTAATTAGCACAATTCTTCTGCCAGGAGGTAGAACTAATTAGTGAAATCAGCTGGCAGAGGGAATGCTGTACATGGCAGGACTTTTATTTTCTGACCCCTGGACTTTCCACCTCTGCTCTTCAGGGTAGTACATTCACTTGTTTTTAAAAGATAAATTGATGTGATGTGAAAGCCTCAACACAAGCAAAATATGCTACAGATCTTCATTTATGCAATTAAAATTACACATTTTCTAATCATTTAAGCATTAGTTTTGCCTCTTCATGAATTCTGACTTCATGTGTATTTTATATCAAAGATCGCATATTAGGTCTGTTTCCCTCAAAAAGATGTTTCACCAGTACTATACTGAAATTCCATGAGAATTGGATGACATATGCAAGGTCCAATGACTGCAACTTGGCACAGTTGAATAAATTATTCTGTGTTTTGTCATGTTATTGCATGATGTTCATCTCTAAAAGTACTCCACTTAAAATAACTTTCATTTTAAGCTAGCATGGATTCCAGTTACAGCTATGACAGTGTCACACGTGGCGATGTATCATATACCTGCATATTTATCAAGACACCAGTGTGATCTCTCCATTTCCCTCGGGGATACCACACTCACGCCGTCACCCAGTGCAAGGAACCTCGGCGTGGTGATGGACAGCAGACTGTCCCTTTCCGAGAACATTGCGGCGGTGACCCGGTCTTGCAGGTTCTTCCTATACAACATACGGAGAATCCGCCCCTTTCTCACCCCCTACTCGACCCAGCTCCTGGTCCAAGCGATGGTTCTGTCCCGCCTGGACTACTGCAATTCCCTCTTGGCTGGCCTCCCAGCGTCCGCCATCAGACCCCTCCAACTCATCCAGAATGCAGCAGCTCGTCTGGTCTTCAACCTTCCCAAATACTCACACGTCACCCCCCTGCTTACTTCCCTCCACTGGCTGCCTGTCATGGCTCGCATCAAATTCAAAACATTGGTGCTAGCCTTCCAAGCAGTTAAAGGGTCTTCCCCAGCTTATCTGCAAAAAATCATCAGACCCCACACCCCTGCCAGACCTCTTCGTTCAGCCTCCACAGGCCGCTTGGCACCTCCCCCTCTCAGAGCCTCCACCTCACACTCACGACTACTGTCTGTTCTGGCTCCACGGTGGTGGAACGAACTCCCCGTTGAGGTCAGAACTATAGAATCTCTCCCCACCTTCAAGCGCAAGCTGAAGACACACCTCTTCAAGCAGCACCTCTCCTCATCCCTCCCTACCTCCCTGTGAACCTTAATTGTTGTCTCTGTGACATGCTTTGTGTATCGGTATTTTTAGTTGGCTAGGTAAGCAGTGTTTGGATAGTTTTGCTCTGTTTGTTTGTTTGTTCAAAAAAAAAAAAAAAAATGGCCCTTGTCCTTATCTTTGTTGTACAGGTAGCAGTTGAAATTGTACTTCCCTCTAGGGTCTTTCAGCGAACTTATCCCTGGTTATGGGTATGCACTTTGTTGTACGTCGCTCTGGATAAGAGCGTCTGCCAAATGCCAATAATGTAATGTAATGTAATATCCAGTCAGCCTCTGTGAATATGTGAGACCTCACTACATACGTCATTTGGTAATGTTGTAACTGGCCAAGTCAAGCCAACAGATGTCAGGCCATAGATTCAGCTATTCAAATGGCTAGCTGAGTTTCAGTGCTTCAGTGTGACATACATTCAATGTGACGTTTCATGGACTGACATAGACATCTCGTTAATCCTGGTCTATCATTTTTCACTGTCTTCCACTTTTTTTAATCAACAATATTGACATACCAGATCACTTCACTGTCAGGCTAGTGAGTGGAGAAACACTCTTTATTTATTAAATTTTTTTTACTTGTTTTTGTTGTTGAAGGCAACAGTACTCAGTGGATCAATTTTCATGTCTTAATCAAGACTAATAGATAAATTAAAGAATCGTCTTACAGACATACTGTCCATACCCAATATGCTAAGAGGTGTTGGTGGTCTGTTGATTGAGGAGCATGCCAGTGTTAGTTATGTGTGGGGTGCTCAAGTGTTTGGTGTGATGTGTGACCGCACAGCAGGGTGGCAAGACCAAGAAGGCCTTCAGGGAATCGAGAGCATTGCCATAATTAGCACCTGCCTAATTATTCACTTGACCAAGCCTTTTATTCTCCGGAAGTGAGGGTTTTGGAGCCCACACTCTGGGAGTCCCTCTAGAAGGAAATGTATTTCAGGCTACAGACAACAAACTTCAAAGAAAATATTTTTGACAGATATTTTGCACATTTTCTCATTGCACAGCAAGGCCTTGGATATGTAACTGCCCCTGGCTTCAAAATGTTGCATTTTTTAAGGACAACAATAGCCTCATGACATGTATGTTTCTGTGGATAAAGGTATATACTCAACTCAGAAATGTTACATTTGTTTTGTAAAAAATGGCAATTACATTACAAAGTTAATGTTAATGTTTTTTTTTTGTTAGCATATTTGAAAGATTTGAACAGAAAGATGATGTTGGTAGCTTCTACTCAGATATGCAATTGGATCAACACATGATATTACATGGGTCATGGGTGTTTTTGGATACTTGGTATATGTAATCCAGCAAGTGACAATATCATAAACCAGTTGCATATACTCACTTATGTATTGTTGGCAACCTCTAACTCATGAGTTTTATGGTTACTGGGAGTATATTCTAAGTATTTTAAAAGGGCAAACAAGCCATACACACAGTTTTGGTGGTATTATATCATACCATAATGGTATAATAGTGTTATATTAAACCCATTGCATTTATGAAGGTGAAGGAATAAGATCCATCAAAAGTGTTTGGCTGAACATGCCAAGAATTTATAAATCACCCTTTTCAACAGCCATTGATTCTGGGTGCATTTAATACATCAAATTACTTTCTCTTGGGGTCTGGTTCCAAGTACATATTGATGTTTTCCAGAAAAAAAAAAGAAACAAAGTACTTTTCAGGGCCTAATCATGCATGTTGAATGTTATAACAATGTATACTATCTCCTATCTGTTGCCAGGCTGATGTTCCTGTTCACTTCCTCCAGAAAGCTGAACTCAGGCCCAGTCCCAATAGTCAGATCCTAGTAACCAACCTTTGTGCATGAGATGGGAATGAAATAACTACATTTCTCAATATCTCAAGATTTCCCAGTGCTTGAATCACAAGGTGGTTTCCATTGCTTCAAGAATTTCAGTTCACATATAGGCTTCCATTAAGAACACAAAAGAACTAAACTAAAAAACAACAAAATTCAAAGGGAAAATGTGTTTGTTCTTGTGTTTGCATTCTTGGAATACCTCTTGCACTTCTTTTAATGCATGAAAAAAAAATCTCTCTTCATATTCTGTTCTTCTCCAAGCCAAGTGCCCTGCTGCCAAAATCCCTCGGCTTTGGCTTGGCACAGATAGGGAGGCTAGCCTTTTTATCCCTCTCCTTTCCCAGTTCTTTCTTCATCTTCTAATTTCCATCCCTACGCATCTTCTCACTCTTTCTTTCTCTTTGTTTTTACATGAGAAAAGTATCAGAGGAACAGTGCAGTTGTGCTGACATGCATTCAAGACGGCAAACATTTGCTAATATTAACTAACCTTTGTGAACGTTATAATTTTTTCCTGTTTACCACGAATATTCGCTAGCATTAGCTAGCGTTAGCTAACAGTTTGAAAAGGTAGTGCATGGCAAACAAATATGGCTGCTGATGGGGAAAACTGACAGAAATTGACAATTATTTGGCTGTTAGAAAACACTTTTTAATCAATGTAATATTTGTCAAGCAACGAATCAGCTAGCTGGCATTGTTAGATCTAAGTCACATCCATTTGTTTTCAAAATGTATACAAAATGGCGAACAAAATGGAATGCTTATTTAAAATCTTTCAAGAGTAACTGTTTGATACAAACATAGCTCGAGGTGAACATTTTCTGTCTTGAACGAACATTTGGTTTGCTGTGTACTGTCTCTCCCTTTTGGAAGCGGTTTCAACAGGCATAAAGTTAGACAGGTGCTAGCGGGCCATGACATCCAACGCAAGTGTACCAAAGAAGTCATTGGTTCCGCTGCAATGTGACTGTGTGGAAATTCATACATATAGTGAACAGCAAGAGATTCAGCAGATGTATTCCCTGTTGTAAAGTTCTACAGAAATGTCTTCATCACACAAATGCCTTTTTCTTAGACATTTGCACTACCAGAACATGTATGCTCATTTCGCCTTCAGAATTTCAACAATTATTTTCAAAAGTGATACTTAAAGTTTCAATAACATTTCATATGATTATAACCATGCTTCTTTATTTCTATATTTATTTACTTATTCTAAAGACAAACAATTACAATGAACTGTAAAAGGGCTTTCTTACACAAATTCCATTTATGACAACTTCTATTTATGTTGTTACAACATAATGTTAATGTTAATGTTATGTTACTCTTTCCCTGAATGAATCTAGTGACAGGTATGTGTACATTTATGATATTTTTATGTATCTATTTCAGCTGCAGGGAATTTAGTGTAATACAGCCAAGTGCTGATGCAAGCTACAATCAAAGGATCAAAGTGCTTGCAGGGTTTTGGTTTCTGGCCCTTTTACTGTATCTACTATGCTCAAAGCTTGCATATCCCCTTTCTAAACCTCCATCTTATGCTGCCTCAATCGCTCCCTTAAGCACAAACACTCTGAAATAAATCTTGTGCTCACACATTGGCAGCACATGCAAGCGCATGTTCACACACTTTCACAGAGCCACGCAAACAGAAACATGCATATGCACACCCACAAAACTCTCATAATCACCAAGCATGTACCCGTACATAGTGTAGACTGTCAGGCAAACACACACACACACAGTCAACTAAGCCAAAAACCATGAGCAAAATGACATGCATAGATACATACGTACATATAAACAAACATCCCATAGCATTTTATTTATAAAGCACTTAGCTGACACAAGAGCATTCGGCATATTCAATTGGCCAACTATAATAATTACATTATAATTAATGTGGTTTACAGGGTTGTTATAGTTTTGCTGCTAAAGCTGATCTTGTAAAACTTTGAATTGTTGTACCAGTATTTCAGTGTGACCACGACTAAGTCTAAGTATTTTTTAGAAGCATAATTACGCAACAGATATTATTATAGAAATAAATGAATGCTCCACATATCTTTCCATGTACGTACATTCATTTCTCAGATTATATTTCAAACAATTTAAGCTATCATTTTCTGTAATGTGCTGTGACGAATGATGTCTCTTTTGAAAGAGGTTAAATTTTTTATTTGACATTTTAAAATCATCCCATCTGAGCGTAGACACTTAATTATTGAAACCATTTCAAAGATGAAGCAAATGGTAATGGGAAAAACTGTACTGTGTTTAAAAGTTTTAGAAAAGAAAAAAACAGGAACAAGTCAGGAGTTTTGAAACTGAATTAAAGCTGGCTTTCTCTTTAAACCTATACACTGTTCCAAAAATTACAAATAAAAGGGTGACTGTAAACAAAACAAAGATCTAAATTTAAATCCATGATACATCAGTTAAGAAATATGGACCATGGATGGCAGCGGATTAAAACAATGGCTATATTCAACAGCACCAAAACATAACATGAATGCCTGCCATGGGACTGAACTGAACATCTGGCTGCAGGACGTTGGAGGCATGGAAACTATCGGGGTGACTGTGTGCAGCCTTTATACTGTGGCCAGTTACATACTTTCTCACCGCCAACCGAGCAGGGCCAACATTCCCACCCGGCTTACACGCCCACGAAACATTGTGTCGCAAATACGTAGCAAACCATTTCGAGCAGATTTCCTGTTTGGTACAGTCGATAGACTGTTTTTGTTTACATATAATTGAATAAGCCCAATGAGTCGAGACCTTCTATATACCATAAAATGTGCCTATTTAAGGGCAGCCCCTTCATGACACACCCTGTCAAACCATGACCCTCAGAGCCTTACGACAAAATTAATTATGAGGAGGGCACGGAGGTTTTGGGGTCTCACTTAATCAGTTCAGAAGACTTGATATAATAGCTTAAAGATTGCAGGATAAATTAACTTCTGATCTTTAGCATGAAATTCATTGTTTTTAAGACTCAGTTTGGAAATTTCCTGGGACATGAAGGTTTAGGGGCACTTAGCACACATCTCTGTTAAATGCAATCATTGTTTGCATTGTACCGTATTATAAAAATACTTTAGAGTTTATCTATATGTATTTATGTTTCAAGTGGAAGGGTCTGTTTCAAGCCAAAATTATTTATATACAGCATATTTCAGTGAATGTTTGTATTTGTGTATTTCTATTCACACGTATCCAGATAGGCTATCATGTTAGAAACTTGTGCGAAACATGACTTCCCTGCCTGATGGGACTGAATGCTGGACTGAATGTACATGATCACTCTGACTCTATTCATTCTCTATTCTAGCAGGCCTCAGGAATTGTTTGAAGACAGTCATTGTTTGAGTCCCTTCACTTTGACAGGGTTGCGGATGTCTGAAAGTTGGCCTTGCCGAGTTCCAGACAAACCCGTTTCCCTACTCCCACTCACTAACTACTTGTCCATCGTCTCTGCCTACCACAAGCAGCTGTTGGTGCCTGAGCTCACCATTGTCTATTTCATTTCCAGCAAACAGACGGAGAAGTGCAATCCAGGACACTGAGATTGTATTTCAATTTGAAGCTTACTTGAAAGTTTGTTATTATGTATTTAGTTATTGAAGTTAAAGTTATTGTTGTGTTAAAATAATAAACCTGTACACATTAATGTTGCTGTGCCTTTTGTGAATGTACTGATAATGCACATTGATTCTGTGATGGGCTGGTTTTAGGTGATTTCTTTTTACTTTGATGCTTTCTCTGTTTGATCTAGTCAGTCATTTACAGGACAACACTTTCTACTTTTTTTTGCATTCGGAAATTATTTGAATATGGTGTTTTGTGCCAGGCGGCCTGTAGCGTAGTGGTTAAGGTAAATGACTGGGAAACACAAGGTCGGTGGTTCGAATCCCAGTGTAGCCACAATAAGATCCGCACAGCCGTTAGGCCCTTGAGCAAGGCCCTTAACCCTGCATTGCTCCAGGGGAGGATTGTCTCCTGCTTAGTCTAGTCAACTGTACGTCGCTCTGGATAAGAGCGTCTGACAAATGCCAATAATGTAATGTAAATGCTCTAAAATGACAACATAGGGGTAACGTTTGAAGTAATCATTACATTTCACAAGACAAGTGTGTATGAAAATACAACACAGATACTATCACTGCAAATTGCACTTGAGATTAAATGATATATAATTGAGATGCCCATGTGCAATATATTCATTAAGAAAATAATATATAAATGCAATGCAAGTATCTACCCTAAATATACTGTGAATCTTGTTCTTTTGTAGGAACAGTTTTTTTCTTCTGACCAAAACAGTTCATCCATTTCCGTGCAGATTCAGGAGCATATCTTTCCTACATAGCATTAGATGTTTAGTTTTGTTTAAAATTTGAGTAAAACATCTCTTTAAAATGGGCTTTATTTTGGTTATAAAAGGAAACGTATTGATAACACCTTTCTGCATTCACGGTGTCAAGATGAAAACCTTATCTTATTACAAAGAACGGTCTCACTTTATAATAAGGTTCAGGAATTGGCATTAACTAATGTAGTGGTTAAAATGAATTAATGATGGACAAATACATTATTAAATTAACTTTTCATTAGTTAATGCATTTGTTAACAACTAACATATTTGTTACATGTTATTTATAAATTAGCCAACCATAGGCTGACCTTATATTGAGTTAACCATTAACAAATGGCTTTGTCATTCCAATATGAATTGGCAATAACTCATGTAGTTGTTAACATGAATTAATGATGTGCAAATACATTGACAGAGCTTAACATTAACTTCTCAGTAGTCATCAGTTAACAACTACATTAGTTCATGCCAATTCATGGAACCTTATTGTAAAGCATTACCCAAAGAACATTTGCTATTTGGTCATATTATCTGAACTTTTCAAAAGAGGCAAGCAATTAAAGTTCAGTGAAACAACTATACAATCTGTTAATTATAAGGTAGCATAAGGCAACAAAAAACTGTGATTGGCACTCCATACTGGCAGGCAGCAGAAAGACAGAAATGGCTATAATGACTGGCATACAGCATCAGTATGTTTTGAACAATCTGGTTTTCTTCAGGCAGCAATTCATGTCAGTTTTAATTGCCAAACGATTGTCCCTGTAGTGCCTAAAGGGACACCTGGAGCATAACTGCTGAAATTCAAATTGACAAATCAGGTTGGCATTTGCTCAAAGATTTTCTCCAGGCTTAACCATGACTGACAAAGGCTTGACAAATGCTTTGAAAAAATGCTGAGAGGTAGCAAAAATTTTCTGAAATCTGAGGGAAAGATACCCAAGAACACAATTACAATGTCTTGTCTGAAGTCATCCTTCTTGCCCACTGGTCCCAATTTTAAAGACAAAATCAGCACTCCAGCCATGAAATACTTCTACCGCATAATAACATTTGGCAAATAAGATCCCATTTTATTATTAATTTCACAGGTTGGATATTTAGTGTCTATTGTATAATTCCAAGTATGGCTGGCTTGGAAAGTTGGGTTGCAAAAATTAGTTGCTTGGATTTTCGAGTAATATTATGCTACATCTGTTTATACATTTGTAACCTTTTAATATATCTAAACTTAGTTTTTTTTCCCCTAGTTTTAGCGATTGCGTGTGTCGAAGTGTCCCTGAGCAAGACACCTAACCCCCAAATGCTCCCGACAAGCTGGTTGGTGCCTTGCATGGCAGCCAATTGCCGTTGGTGCGTGTGAGTGTGTGTATGAATGGGTGAATGAGAAGCATCAATTGTACAGCGCTTGGGATAAAGGCGCTATATAAATTCCAACCATTTACCATTTACCACAACAGAATAAATGCAACTCAATGGTGAATCCAATACTGCAGCTGCCCAGGAGGGGGATGGCTTAACATGCCAAGATGAAAAACCCTTTAACAGCCTTGTTAATGGATCTCATATGTCTTTGTCATGCCTCACAATGGACACGGTAGCATAATAAGAATAGAAGTGATTCTTAACCAGAATGATTCTGGCTTGAATTTAGGGTGGTGTAGCAAATCATTTAACTATTACTTGTCATAATTGATTGGATGGTGTGCCAAATCCTCTTACTGGAATTCCTTCTGAAAATTGATTAAATGTAAGCTTGAAAACTGTTTGGCAATTTTGTGGAGCTTGAAAACTGTTTGTACATGTTGTGGGCTAAGCTTATAAACAACTTCCACCATTTACTTGCATCTTTAGTTTGTGTTAATATTAGCAGGCCTTCATTCTCTCTTATTCCCTCCCTTTGTACACAGTGGTTTTTTTAAGTGATAGAAGCCCCTCCCCTTCTGTTTGAACAGACCAATGAAGGGACACACAAACAGAACCCCTCGGCACACACATCCCACCGCCTCACTCCCTACCCCCACTCCTAACGGCAAAACACTCCTTACCCTTGCCACTTTCCTTATCCTGTGAATAAACATAGCACATTTGATGAAAAAAATGTTTTTCCATGCCAGTTCATTGGCCTGTGTGTGTGTATGTGTACATGCCTTCATTTCTGTGTGTGTGTGTGTTAGGCATACAGACCGAAAATGCCATTACATGCCATTATGTGAGTAAGAAAGGAATATGGAAAATGAAAGAAATGGAAGGATTGTTTCCATGAAAGAAGTTGATGTCACATTGCATAACGTATCAATTTAAACACACATGCAGTTTTGGTTGCGACCAATTTAAAGTGACCCCTATCCCCCTTCATTCTGCAAAGTTCAAAAAGAAATCCAGGGGCATGCACAGAAGATGAAGATATTCATGTTGTACTTGGATTGGTCTGGAAAATGTGCTTACCTAGGAAAACACTTATTTGAAGTGTGAACATTTGAGAATCAGAAAGGCGTTCGTCCTCTTAAACCCCTTACACTCATCTTGCTAGGATAGCTATTTTCATTTGAAGTGTAGTACCCTCTTTTGAAGGAGTCTTGAGCATGCGTTTACTACCTGGGATTTATGTTAGTTCAACTGGTGCTGCTTTTACGTTTAATAACATTTATAGATATTCGTTTATTCAATAATATGAGATATGGGAGAACAATAATGTGGTGTATGTTCCCTGTTTACAGGTAGCACTATGGATAATATTAATTTTATAATTATGATAATTATTAGAGTGAGAGAGAGAGTCCATGCTGCACCCTGGCTCCATGCTTAAACGAGTGTCACTGCAACATACAGTATGTTAATTACAATACAAGACCACGGCATGCACCCACTTTTAACACGTTAGAGGCACATACTGCTAATGTAAGGCGTCTATTCGGTAAAATTAGAAGGAAAGACACAAAGAAAAACTCTGAGAACGAAGTAGACTACCTTACTAGTTTCAGCTATCAGTACGCGGGGACAACCAATCGCATTCACGGGTTGTAGTGTTCTGTATTTGTAAATAATTTACAACTCCCTACCTCCTCTCCCCCCTCGCCTATCCGCCTTATTGTGCTTTCGCCAGGCATAAACAATCGATTTAATCGTTTTGTTCACGACAAATAGAATACCCATACAATAACGCAGAAAGCGCTAAGCGATATTATAAACATTATTTTCCAGGAAAATAAATTTTATTAAGCCAGTCGGCAGTTCAAGAAATACAATATTAGCCCGAAATTCGGAGTTTCATCTATTTTTTCTGTTTTCGATTTATTTTGTCTTGTCAGAGATCTGAAATCCCATTGATTTTCAGTCATATTTCACATTGACATCGCCAGGGCTCTCACACGCTGCTGGAAGTCCGTGGTACGGTATTTCCAACAGAATAACGCGGGGATTTAAATCGGAAGAAAAGCTGCGCGAATTTGATTATCTATCCAAGATGATGAAAAGGCGATACTCATAGTTTTACTCGGCTTGGAATTGACTGGATCTCGTCCAGTGTGCGAAGGGGAGGTTACTTTTCCCAGCATCAACTAGCTGTAGCTGGCTGGCTAATATTACCACCCGGACCTTCTCGGCATTTGCCCCCAGAGGAAGACAACACAGACACAAGAATAATCATTATATTTGCTAGCAAACCGCATGTTTTCCATTTTTTCAGAATGGCAGAAACTTAGCTAATGTTTACAGGAACCTGCTAGCTTACTTGTGTGAGCTGTTATTAACTTAGCTCGCTAGCTTAACGTTAGCTACGATCAAATTAGTGCTAACGTTAGTCTACCTAGGGTGCAAAAAAGAAAATGGAATAACAACATTAGTCTTTCGTTTTGTTTTCCTTTATTTTTGGACGTGTTGTGGCTTACTTAAGTTAGTTTTACTGTAAATTTGGTTGATTGTTAGCGAAGTAGCTAGATGCGTTTTGTTGCTAGCTATTAGTTAGCTTACAAGAAGAGCAGAGCAGAGACGTTTCATGTATTGATGATTTATGCGTGTGAATGTTAGCTAGCTAACGTTAGCTAGCTAATTAAGTGGATTGGATGCTGAGTGAGGGATGATCTTACCGAAGTAGCTTGCCTGCAGGTTAGCCAGGCAACTGTCCATTCCATTTTCTAGCCAAGTCTGATTATAGAGTTGTACGTCCTGTTGTGGGCTGTTTTGGTATCTGTCTTAACAGCTAGCGAAGTCACCAACATTGGCTCCCGAAGTCTAGTAACTTCCTAGCTAGTAGAAACTAACTAAGTTAGTAAGCTTTTGTGACATTTTGCTTTGGAAAGCGGTGAGTGCTTGGGAAACTGGTTGATGCTTGCTGGCTTTTAAGTCAAACGGCATTTGTTTTTTTTATCTTTATATAACGGTGGTGAGCTTACTATCATTCGTTGTTTTGCGTTGCTGTCTTTAACTGGTAGACTAGGTAGCTAGATAGTTAAGACTAACTTATAACATGCTAGTTGACCGAACAACGGCTGTTTTCTGACTTAAAGTGCTTTAGTAAGCTAGTTGCTACTTAAAGGGAGGGACCCCACAAGGAAATGCCCATCGCTGCAGCTGGTCAACCTACAACACAGGAGCCTCGTGTCTATTCCCAGTGCCCTGCTATTCCAGATAACGTTACTGTCCCGAAACGGAACACTCGATGTGAGGACACGGGCTTTCTGTCTCAGCAGCAGGCCGATTACGGGGGCGCGGAGGGGGGAAGGGGTATGGGTAGGCACAGCCACACCGGCAGGCTTTCACTAGCACCAGTGTCCTCCTCTCCGTCGCAATCCCCTCCTACCCCCTCCCCCTTCACCTTCTCTTACAACCACCCGCAACCCCCGGCCATGGATCCCCCGAGGACTCGATCGCGATCGCGTTCTGGATTCTACCAGTACGGCATGAACAGTGGTGGTAACAGTAATAACCCGAACAGTAACAATATTACCAACAGCGGAGGCATCGGGATCCATCACCAACAGCACAACCCTGGACGCCTACCACTTGGAGCACATAGTCCAACCGAGAACCAGCGTAACGTTACCCCAGGAAATAACCTGTCAGTCGGAGCACATCGACACACAGGCCCAGGAGCACACAGACACTTCGGTACAGGTACATGTTTTATTCTGTCCTAACATGTAGGAGTGGCAGCTCTCCGAACCTCTGTGGTGCTACTCTTGGCTAAGCCTTTTCTGTTTATGTTGTTGGGGGTTGGGTGGACGGACGACAGGTTTAACGCAACAGAAAAGCTATGTTGTCTTACTTGTCTATGTCTCGTGTCTTTAGTTGCCTAACAAGAAGTTCATTTCACACCTGTGGTAATCGGCCTCTGTTCGCGCGCTCTCTCTCTCGATTTCACTTCACAAGTTCAGTTCAGTTCAGTGGTGCTATACTTGCAGGGCAAATATCCTCAGTGCCAAAACATCAGCTGGCTTGGCAAGCGACACGGTTGAGTAAACAGTGAAGCTGGTCCATAGCTTGATGTACTGCTCTAACGTTGCACTCTGTGTCTGTGTCATTTATTGTCCTGGTTCCATCGCCCCTATGTCTGTCCCATTTAGTATGCATATTTAGAATTTAGCGAATAGCTAAGTGGCTCATAACAACTTGCTGTTATACGATTGTTTAGGAATAAATAAATAACTAATAATTGGAAATGAGTGAGAACTTTGACATGTGCTCTCAAAGTATCCCACAGGCCAATTATAGATAATTCTTGTAATGCTTTACAAGTATAAGGCTTTAGAGCCATAGGAAATGGTTCTGAATGAAAGTAAGGTTAAACATAATTTTTTGAAGGATAATTTGTTAATAGGCACAAGATATACAGACTGTGAAGGATTAACCGTGCTTTGAAGGTGGATTTGTAGTGGATTTTTTGCTTCCTAGCCCCTTGAATGTCCTGATACCCTGGTGGTATTATGATGAAGGCTGTAAGAAATGTTGCTAACTCTATACAGTATCCTTAATCAAACACGTAAACCACCTGGACCAATTGCAAGTATACAATACAACTGATAAACATAAACTCCAGAAAAATGAGATGTATACCAAAAAGCTGTTTAAAATGGCATACTCTGTAACTGTGACTTTTTCCAACTAAGATGTGCTGCTGTTCTTTCTGTTGGCCTATTTATTTAACTTTGGGAATTTGATTTTTGTGTTTCTCATTTGGGCAGACATCACCCCGTAAAATAACTTATTCAGTTTGACAGCAATTTCATGTAGCTGATACGCTCTTCAGGGTTTCACAATGAGTTGTTGCAAAATAAATATTGTGTATGCTTGCTTTACAGAAACCTGTAGATTCTGTTATGTCTAGGCTATATCAATTACAATTACCCGTTTGAGAATTGACACTTCCTCTGCACAGAATTAAACTGCTGTCTGTTCCTATAGCTCAATACACTGTCTGGCTTAAACCAAGCACCACATAAATATTAGATTATTTAGGCTAGCTGCCACAACTGGCACAAACTATTCTCACGGATGTTGCGGCAATTTTGTGGCGATGTCATAATATTGACAGAACATTTCAGCAACATTGTGTGAATATTAGGGTTTAGGCATATATAATACTATGTTGCGGCAATGTTTTTCCCATGTAACATTGAAGAAAGTTTTTTGTTACCTTGGTTTAGCTTGGCCAAGTCAGGCCTGTGCAGTTCATTTCCTATCTCATCTGTACTGAATCTGTAGGTTACAAATGGCACAGTCATGTTGAAGTTTAGCTTAAGCTTGTTTCGCATAAACAGCACCTTATCTGCTGCTGAAGTACTTGTACATCTGCCCATGGACTGTATCACAGTGAATATCTGGTGTTCCTGGAGTAGTTTAGATAATCTCAAGGGACATATGAAGGAGACGCACGCTTCTGTCACGTGGACGGGCTGGTGTTGGGAGGGGTCTCGGTCAATGATAAATCGTCAGCCATTGAATCAGACATTGCATAATTTATTTCCAGCGGGGTTGATGGTAATTTCATCCAATTGCTGTTCAAGGCAGTTACTCAAAGCTGACCAAAGTTCTTATTTTGGTACGCAAGCTTTTGGAAAGTCAAGTTGAAGCAACTAGTTCTGTTTTCCAGTGTAGATAATAGACCTAATTAGCGGCTGAGCATGAGACATATTTGCACTGAGAAAGCACGGAACTGAAGTATTGAAGACTGCTATCGTAACTGCTTGAAATTCACACAAACATCACAATCTGTGCTAACAAATACATTTTTGGCTTCCCAAAATACATTCCGTGCCATTCTGGCTGGCTTCCAGGTAGGCTTTAAAAGTCTTAAAATAGCTCTCCTGGGTGAGGGTGTTCTAAGAGTAGAAGTCAAGTGTGAACCATGATAATCTGTTGATGAGGCTTGTGATAATACTCATTCTCACATTCCCAAGCCTTCAAGTCCAATCAGTATTTTTGCTTCAAACTTTGCTTTGAAACCAGAAGTATGGGCATTTCAAAAAATATTTTCAATCTGAGCTGTTATTTTGCATGGAGCATGTATCTTTACATCTTTAATGAAATAACATTTGAAATCTGCATTAGAAGTGGAGAGTATGCAGGTGAAAACAGAGTAAATGTGTACCTTTTTATGATTGATATTTTGTTGTAATCGGATGATCTGCATTAGAGTGAATAAAGTAATGATGCAATGTAGTAATACATTTTTACTCAACTACCACCTACCCCCACTTTATGTAACAGCCAGTTATTCGAGTAGAGCTTGGATTAATAATATTGTTTTGTGTCGATGAACATATTAAAGCTGGGGTAGGCAATTTTTTTTGGTTATCTAACCGATAACCAATTTTTCTTTTCTGAAGTTTAAATAGTAAGTTCGGTTTTATAAAATGCGCTTTCACCTCCACCAGTGACAAAAAGCACAAATTGGTTGGACAATTGAAAGAAGGATTGTGGCTTAACTGCCCGTTAGGCTGTTTACAGTCTAAACTAGCAATTGACAAGCTAGTTCTTGCAAGCAACCTTCCGCTATTGCAGTGAGTTACGAATACAAATGCCACAGGGAATTGAATTCTTGACCAGTAGCCTATCATTAGCCATTGGATATTGAGCAAAAATTCCCTGCCTTAAACGGATCACATGAATTGTGTCACCACCACAATTGTCCTGCGCCATATAAATTCAAATGCATTTGGCTTATATTTTCACTGTTATAAAAATATAAGCCAAATTGTATAGAAACCTACTTAGTTCAGATTGTAGACAGCGACAAAAATGTTAGAATTTCAAACCTTATGATATTTGAAGTATGTACCTCTGAAATGATCTGGAAGCTGAAAGATGAGTTTTTCGGTGGAATATAACCTTAGCCGTTTAAAAAATGGGATGGTAAACATTTACAAAAACTGATTTGTCCAAAGGTCAATCACTAATAAATACGCTTTATTTAATCTTTGAAAATAGATACTTAGTACTTACTTAGGTAGTGTGTCACATACATGACACACTACCTCTGTAGAAATATAGGCCAAACACACCCAACTATTGTGGTTGCAGATATTGAAATTGGACTCTCAGTATATGCCAGTTTGAGCCATTGCAGATCTCAGTGTCTTGTCAGTGTGCTGTCAATCAGTACCTGCGCTGTCAACCTGCTTCGTAGTCCAAGTTTAATCTATGTTTTTGAAATCGGTCCCATGTGTGTTATTTGCATCCTGGATGTTTACTTTTATTGTCAGTTATGGTGATTGAAATCATGATATTAAAAAAAGAAAACAACCCTGTACCCAGAAAATGAATAAAGCAAGCTCTATCAGCTGTGCTTTTGGACTATTTTCGGCAGTCTGATTTGTTAAAACTTGTTGGTTTCTGGTAAGTTCTAATGACCCAAAAATAGCTTCTCCCCACCACATGACTTAGCATCAAGAGTGCCGCGCTAACGGCATGATGAGTAAAATGGATTGGTATTTTATTTTGATCACTTGGAGGGAATTTAATTTCATCACGGGATGTATAGTTCAGAGCAGGGAGGTGACTGAGATGCTATCAGTGGAGCAAGCCTTCCTTGGGCAAGATGATCTTCTCACAAGGAGCCCCTTGTGCTGGGCTGTAAAGGGAACGAGGACGGGTGGTGGCCCATCCGTTGACTGCGTGCTTCTGAATCGCTAGCAGGCAACTTCCAAGCTGTTTACCGTTTTTATGCCTTTCGGGAACAGAGTACGCGAAGACTACAGCAAGCCCAGCTTTCCAAAGCTCTGGAGAAGGGCCTCCACCGATGTCTCCTTTACTCCCAGAAGTCCAGCTGGCACAAAACATCCTCTCAATGTTGCTGGGATGTTTTGTCAGTGTTATAACATCACAGCAACATTGCAGCAATGTTTTGTTAGCTGGGTGACTGGATTGAACACTGGGGTGTAAACGTGTGTGCAGCTCGCAGCGAGGAGAAAAAAAATTCCGGTTCAGTATGGATCATAAAATTTAGCCCTCAAATCCAAATTCAGCCCTGGTTTTCTTATCTTTTGGGTAATTAATTGAACACTTAGTGCTACTAATAGGCCAGAATGTCTTCACACCTAACTCCCAGGTAAAGGGAGTGTGGAAAGCCAGCAGTTCTCGGCCCTTGAGGACAGTGATTTAATGATCCCTGCGGTACGGTGATTCAGTTGTGACAGTATTTGCTTCACAGCCTGGGTGGCGGTATAGCATAATGGATAGTGAACCGGGCTTGCAGCTGTGAGATTATAGGTTTGAAACCCGGATGGTGCACTCCCATTGTATCCTGGAGCAAGGTACTTAACCTGAATTGCTTCAATAAAAAATTTCCAGCTGCGTAAATGTATTGTGTCGTAAAAAAACGGTCAAGCTGTATGCGTTTGTCTGGATGAGAGCATAGCCCGAACACAGTGTAACGCGACAGTCTTTGAGTGCCCATAACCTTCAGGAACACAGGGTGGGAGAACTCAGGCTATTATCAAGAGTTTTTAAAAGAAATGAGTTTGTGAATATGGCTCTTTTGCCAAGGGTTTCTATAATAAGGACGTTCCTTTTTTTTAACCAAAATAAGGCGCGCATAGAGACCGGGAATAAAGGCGGCTTTAACGCGGGGGCGTTTTGTCAGAAGGCCCGGCCCACAGCTGCCCGATTCAATTCGGCTTTTACCAGCTGCAAACCCCCTGTTTACAAGCCACCGCCAAAGCGGCGAATGTTTCATGCCTCTTAACTCATTTCAAGGGTATTTGTAGAAGCGGACCCGGGGCAGGGAGAATGCGCATTCGCCAACGTTCCCCTCCTCCCCGTCGGGCGAAGAGACGCCACCGAACCCTGTAATGAAGGGTCTGGAGTGCGCCTAGCTGAGGGGCCGTGGCCTGCCCGGCGTCATGACCGAGCCGCTCCGTCCGACACGAGATCATACCCGGCCCCCGGAGCGCGAGGCCCGGCTTGAAGAAAGGGGTCACGGAAGCACATGAATAAATCTATTTTTAAATGAATTCCGTGATGAATTCTGTTGTGTAGGCAAGGGTTTTGTTTTCTTTTTTTCCCCCTCTTTTTCCACGTTATATTTGGTGCTCATTTTTGTTGGCTCACATGAAGGATTCAAATATGTAAATACAGTAAATACAGACCTACAAGCTTTTCTTCAGCCCTAAAAGGCGTATTATACCCTATAATATTATCATTCCTCCATTTCTAACAACGTTCTTGAATTAAAGGAAAAAGCTTGCTTTTTCTTGCTTTTTCTTGTTGTCTCTGGCCCAGGCCTGAGGGGGCCCCAGGATATGGGGTGTAACTATTTTTAATTTGTTACAAAATATATGTTGCCCCGTGAGAATTTATAGCTGCGGCCCTGGACAAAAATATGTTGCCTTTTGGATTGGCATTGGCATTTTGTGTGTTCTATACATTCTTCCCAAACGAATGAAAAAATGTAGGTAACTTGGCCCTGTATTTCTGGCCATCTCAAGAGAATGTGGTCTTTAGTGCGCGATCACCAGAAGCAGAAATGATCTGTGTCTGCAAGAGTATGTGTGTATACATGACTGTGTGCGAGTGTGCTCCTTTTCTACTTATAAAGCATTCTCTATATTCATGTAGGGTGAAGTAAAGGTTCTAGTTCCACCATGAAGGCCAAGAAGCTTCCGGAACAACTTGGAGACAAAAATCTCCAGCATAAAGGCACCGATCTGTAACAGGGCTTAAAACATGTTAGTCACTGTACAGCTATATCTTTAACACTCCCTATGTAGGATAACACACCACCCAGACACTGCCTAGGTCAGGCTTTCCCTCAGAACCGAGCAGCTGGTCAAGCAGGACACTGAGCAGGGAAAATGGAGGTCTGTGGCAGCTTCAAAAGAGTGGTGACACTGAAGGAGTTAATCGAGAGAGTTGGGATGGGGAAGAATCTGCATAAATCTACAATAATCTTCAGGCATACATATTTAAAGTGACCACATAATCTCTTTAACATTTTCAAACATTTTAGCAAGAGCTGGTTTCATTCCTTTTCCAACCCGAAAATATTCAGCAAGTGCACGTTCCTGGTGCTTCAAGTGCTTGGGCTGGCTTTCTTCTTTGCACGGCACCCTGTTGCACGTATTTCTGGAGCTCTGCTGTGGTGGACCGCCTCGGGAGGGAGTGTGCAGGTCTGAAATTGATTTTCTTAAATCCGACTGTACAGATATGAACAAGAGTATGCTGATGAACTGCTCAGAAATGCAAAGAAAGAGCTAAACGCTAAAGGACTGAGTGATATAGCTTTGCAGCTGCTGACAACAAAGGCTTGGTTAGGTTCAAACGGTAACGGTTGCTGACACGAGATGGTGCTAACTCTTGGAGATTCTTCATGCTTTTTGGATAATGTCATGGTACATATAGACAGGAGTCTTTATGAAACTAATACACCCAAATTCAATTGGAGAAGTGGGCTAAATCCCCCTCGTGACAGGACCAATAGTATTAATGTCAGTAGGCGTATTAAGTTGTTTTGTCCTTTTTGGCCTGCAATATGCGATATAATTGGCTATTAGCATTTTCATGAGTTATTGAAGGCATAGGACTATCATTTAATGTCAGTAATTTTATTTGGTTATTTTTGTTTCTTTAAAAATCAAATCTCTCATTTTGTGTCAACATTAACTCTTACTCTCATCAACAGTGCATCTTTTGGTGGTTCTGTACATTGAGGTCAAAAATGTAATCTCAACTAGGCATATCAAATGCAAAGACAATTGTGCTGCGATTCTCTGTATTCATTCATTCACTTTGCTTGCAAGCCGTTAGCACAAGATTAGATGTATCATTTTAAACCGACTAAAACATTACAACTTAGTAAATTACAAAGGAGAAATCGGTCGATGTGAATGACAAAGTAACACAGTGAAATTTGCCCCTAATAACACGTTTGCCATTTATAAAAACAATTATAATGTAGAGGATATTATATATGAAATATAATTTGTGGTGATGCATTGCAGCCTATTTAAAGCTTTCTGGTAAAGGCAATTATTCCAAGTTAACCTTAGGGAAAGCCTTTAGTTGGACACGCTAAGCACATGATAAGTCAGGGTTGCTTATGAAGCTGAAATGCTTTGTTTCCCTGGGGTCTGGTCACATGGGTCAACCAGAGCTGCGTTTAAACAGTTTATCAGCCTGATACGGAGATCATATTCTTCAGAACGCTGTCTGGATTGTCCCGTAGAGGGAGAGGTTTTCGGTGGAGATTCACAATCTCCTTTTCACAAAAAGCCATAGCGATGATTAATTTCCATAGATCCGCTGATTAGATTGCACTTTAAGCTCTGGGTAAGGGGAAACCGGTATGGGAAGCCGAGAGAAACGAGGGGATTCAGAGACGAGAGGAGGGAGGGAGAGGGGTGAGAGAGAGGGGTGAGAGCGTGGGGGCGGGGGTGTGCTTGTAGAGGGAAAAGAGGATAGCGGCGGGAGGGAGGCTGGCCGCCACGGGCCTTGGCGTACCTTCAGGCCCGCGTTCACTCACGGCGGCGAGAGAAACCCAACCCAAGCGGGGCCACAGAGCCGAAGCGGGCCCCCCTCTCTCAACCCGTTCCAGAACATTCCCTCCGCCTTTTCCCCCCTCCGGCCTCTCCCGCCTTTTTCGGTGCTAGGGGCGTACTCCGTCACCGGGCCAGCGTGTTTACCTCGTCTCCCTCGGCTTCCCGCCCTTTCTCCTCCCGCTGTCCGTTTCGCGCCCCTGCAGATTTAACGCGAAGCGTTCTGTCGACGCCCATCCGAGCCACTCCCGACGAATCCACCGCGTCACCGGTGAAGCCGACCTGCCCGGAGCGCCAGATAAACACATTTGCGTTCGCACTGCCGGGAAATCCAGGTCATGGTCCTGCTGTAAACCGAGCCGCCCGATTTTTTTAAAAGCGGGGCGATCAAAAGAAATGGGCCACAAAGCAATTTCAGTACCCAATTCAGGTCACTTAATAAACTCTTTTCAAGGATTCGTGTAACATTTCCAATCCACTTTTCACCTCTAAAAATAGAACCCGTCTGGTTTTATTTAAGAACAGAACTGCTAATGGATTGTTAGGTTGATGGTATGAATATTCATGTGAGTCTGACTAATAGTTTGCTGCTGACAGTTGAATTCCTTGGTGCGGTGGAAAGTTGCTTGGACATCATCGTTGCAAATCATTAAAGATGCAGTTTATGGAAACACAAAAAGGTTGAATTTGTCAGGATTTAGCCTGCAGTTCATTTGTATTCTCACATTCATAATCAGAATTATGAAAAAATTAAACTGATTGATGCATATATCTTTAACGATGAGGCCTGCATATGAACATGCAGGCAGGGGAAAATCTGAAAATATCGCTATAGTTTAGTTAGCCTCTAAATGCTACACCAAATCAAGCCCATGTATCCAGGGTTAAATGCATGTTGTAATTCTGAATTTGGCAGGGAACAGGTGAACCTGCTGAAAGGGCCATTTTGCTACTTCTTTTCAGTCCAGTTTATTATAAGTGAATCAATACACCCAAGTACCTAAAATCTCCTCATCATAACTGAACGGTTCATCTCTGGTTAACATTTTCAAATCCAAACTTACCCAGTTTAGATGGGAGCAGTGTTAATAAACACTTGCAGGTTTTACACACAGTTGTATTTCATCCAGTTTTATCCTAAAGCCTAAAATAAAAAGTATAGTTTGGTTTCTTGTCAGAAAAACCTTGCTCATGAGTTATGGAAAATAAATGTTTTATTATTGTATTGCCTATATCCTAAGCTAAGCTACATGTAGCTACAACAACTCCCCAAGGATATTTTTCAAATTAGCTAGCTATAAATATTTCAACATTAAATAAAAGAATTACCATACCGAAAGAGAAAACGCGCCCCCTCCAATTGAACCTCTATTTGGGTGCACTTGGGTATGCCCAGCCAAAACTGACAGGTATGAGAGGAAAAAAAAAAGGAAGAAAACTGACTCTAAATAATATTTATTTATATACACAATTTTCTGTCTGCTAGCTACATCAGCTCTTTAGCAGACAGAAAAGTCAGAAAAAATTAAGTATTTTTGTTATTATTTTTCCCTATCTGACCTGACGGATCGGGTTTTCCCACTGACAGATCAAGGGTGGGGCGGCCCTCGATGTGGCCCCTATTGTGCGGCCTCCACTGGATGGTACTGTGTGCTTCAAAATCCTAACCAATCAGAGTTAGCAGTTCACATGAACCGGCAAATACACATAAAAAGCACATACTTCAGAGAAGGGCTCTTATTCTACACTTCTTTCCACATTCATGTCTTCTCAGTCCAACTGGCGTTTGTTTGGGCAGAAATGAAATTTCATCGGCTTATTGATATAACGCAACTGCTACGGAACCGCAAAACGGACTCTGAATGTGAAGGACCGTAACATCCTTCTTTTCCGACCGTCTTTTCCTTCTTCGTCTTCCTGACCTCTCACCTCCCATCCCAACCCCCTTTCCTTCCTTCCTTCCTTCCCTCCCTCGTTCCCCTGCTTGGGGCCCCTAAGCGAGTGCTCCAGGGTTATTCAGTGCTGTCCCACTGCCTCCTGCTTCTCCCATGTCCTCATGGTGCCCTCTACGCTTTACTAACACAGACTACAAGCAAAGATCCATCTGCTGTAGTTACAGGTCAAAGCAGCAATTCTGTAAACTGTAGTTACAGGTCAAAGCTATGACTCTCTGTATGCTGAACTTAACCGTCACAGCAGTGACTTTCTCTAAATTGTAATAACAGGTCAAGCGGTGACTCGCTGTGCTGTAAGGTCAAAGCAGTGACTCTCTGTATGATGTAATCATCCAGGTTTTAGAAGCTGTTTCTTACATGTTCTTTTTCTGTTAGGCTAACTGTCTGTTGATTGTTTTTGACCAAGCATTCTGTGAACAAGCTGATCATTGGCTACCAGGAGACAGGGTGTTTATAATTAATACTGCACAGTTTGATTGGTCTTTCAACCGTAGTTTTCTTACCAATGCAGCTAACTTCATCTGAACTTGCGTACCCGCACGGGTGGAGTATTAAGCAGGGGCCGAGTGAGGGATACATTGGCCCCCTAGAGTTATTCTGTGTGCGTTAGCACTTGCATGCCCGGTGCCAATACTCTTCAGACATTGTAGGCCCAACGTGTCTGATGTGTGTGTCTGTAAATGTGAGATGCTGTTGCAGTCATATGTTACACTCAGAAAAAGGTACAAAGTAGTGCCTAAAATGTAAAAACCCTTGTGACTGGGCTGGTACCTATGGGGTATTATATAGCCAGCTATACATAATTTGTTGCTGTCACTTTTGCTTGGAAAAAGGTACTTGGTTTAAATAACTTTCAGTTATTGTACTTCCAGGGAACATTTGATAAATTTGTTCCCTGAAGAGCAAAATTGTACCTCCACTGTGCCTTTAGTGTGTGAGTGTGGGGGGAGGGGGGGGGTTGGGGTTGGGGAGCACACAGGCAGAAGCACGGCAACGTTCATCACTTGGAGGAAATCCCATCATTCCCCACCGGTCATCTTCCTGCGCGGGCCACCCCCCACGACAACCCCCACCGTTGATTCCTGCACGGAGGCAGGACGTGAGTCACCCCCCCCCCCCCCAGCTGCCAGGGAACGGGCCGATCGGTGCCGTTCCTTTGAGTGTCATTCTCCCTTCCAGCCCCGGCCCTACCTCTCACTGTAAGGACGTCCACAGTGCCGGCCTTGTTCGGCTTCCCCCACGATGCACCGCTTCCATACCATTTGCATATCAATCGGTGTCCGGACACTTTCTTAAAGGACATAAAACTGACCCTTTCTCTTTATTCCCAGGCTTTTGTCCTAACTGACCTCCAATTAAAAGGTTGTCCTATCTCTTTTTTGACATTTATTTAGTAGTTAAAGCAGGAGCATTTCCCATTTGTATAAAGCACACTGAACCTTGGTTCCATCTGAGGAAGTTGCTTGCCTGGAAGATTGGCTTGCCTGTGGTTCTTTAATGGGCGAAATCTTTTGTCATCAAACCTGGGCCTGGGGCTAGACTAACTGCCAGTGTACCCTGACCGACATCAGTATGACTGTTCTCAGCACACTGTGAGAGCGGCAAGCGATTTCAATTTTTTAAGTGGGTGTGCCTTCAGGGGGTTGCTGGGCAACGGAGCACAAGCAAGGTAAACAATATCAATGAGTGGAGTTTTTTAGTTTTTTTTCTCTCCCAGAATGTGTATTTTTAAGTCCAAGTGGAAACATCACGCTGTGAGAGGTTAGCACTCAGACCTTCATCTCCCCTCCTCTCTCCCCTCCTCTCTCCTTCCCTCTCTCCGTGTTTTCTTCCCCCGTGCCTCCCGGGTTGTGTGGCGTGCGGGGCCCGCGGTTGGGAGAGTGTTTACGCGGCGCCGTGTGTGGGCCGCTACACGCGCCTGCGTGCCAATACTCCGAACCGTCGACCCGTCTGGAGCAGGTTGGGGGGATGGAGGGGGCGTGTTCCCTCCCCGATGGAGCTGTTGTGAGCCGGTCTCATGCGGGGCGGTGCTCGAACGTTGATTTTATTTACAGCCGGATCGAAATACCATGGAAAAAAGCATCCGTGTGAATGTGCATTCGCCGGCCACCCCCTCTGAGACAATTTTAAGGTAAACGCTGTTATTGGTAAATTACCTACTTTACTACCTTCAATAAAGAAGACCTTGCAGTTTAAAATGCCAGTAGTCATTTTCCAGATGTTTTATATATCTAAAAAAAACTTTTGCCAAAGGGTCTCATAAAAAAAAAACCTAAAGGTTTTTTTTTTTATATATAGGCCAAATAGAAAAATCGAGGTCTAACAGAATATAATGTTTACAGAACATTATATTCTGTTAGACCTGCTTTCATGGCTGTTTGGGGATGTTTGTTCGATAATTTGTTTTCAAAGAGAGGCTTTGCTAAAATTGGTGGGTGTGAGGGCTCTTCAGAATAGATTTCTCCCTGTTCTGTATTTTTGAATGACATTCAATAATATTCAACAATATTCGTTAAGATATTCAAAGTAAAACTAACAAAGGCCTTCTGCAACTTCTTCTTAATTCAAACTAATCTCCTACAATGCCTGAAACTGCTATCTAAGAAAATGATGGGGGGGGGCTTTGGAGATGTTGGTGTCGTCCTTGACATACAAATGGATAGGACATCCAAGACAACTGATTTCTAAAAGATCTTTCTTGCCTCTAGCATCAGTGACAGAAAAGAGATTGTTGAAATTCAGGTTGGCACACACTTGGACATGCTGAGGACCATTTTTACATTACATTACTGGCATTTGGCAGACGCTCTTATCCAGAGCGACGTACAGTTGATTAGACTAGGCAGGAGTCAATGCAGGGTTAAGGGCCTTGCTCAAGGGCCCAACGGCTGTGCGGATGTTATTGTGGCTACACCGGGATTAGAACCACCCACCTTGCGTGTCCCAGTCATTTACCTTAACCACTACGCTACAGACTGCTACATTTCACACCCCTTCTGGATAACTAGTCCGCATTTCAACTGTAGGCCATAACGTGAACTGTTGTAGACGTTGACCGCTTGTCGCCATTTGGTCATCCTGCTCCTGTTTGTCCTTTGTTTGCGATGGACGCAGAAAGGCTAGCGTCCTCCCTCAGGCCCGATATTTATATTTACGCGCCTCACCGAAGCTGGGAGAAACGGAGCGTTCTTCGCCGGCTAAAACGCCGGGCTTCTCGGTTATTAATGCGCACCCGCTTCTCGCTTCGCCATAAGCCCCTCGCCATTGTTGCCTTCGCTCGCTTGATGTCTTTGTGTTGTCAGTCACTTAAGACTTCATAGAGCCTCATTGTAAAGGAAACTGAAAACATTCTCTCCCTTCTGCCTTTGTTTGCAGCAGTCGAAATGCTGGGGGGGGGAGGGAATATATCAGCCTTTGTGCATTTTGACAAGACTTTATTTTTATTTATTTATTATTATTTTTAAGGGTGTTTTCATGTGGAAGAAACTGCGCATTCCCCCCGGAGGAGTGTTCTAGGCGAATCCGAGGATGTTCCGAGCTAAAGGAGAGGAAGGCTAGTTTTGACAAGGATATACATTAGCTAAAAGTGGAAAAATAGCAGCAGAATTTTTGATAGCATTTCTCAACCCAAGCATTTTAGCCTGGACGCAAAAAACGAGTCAAGCTGTTGACCTCTCCGGGTCATGTCATAATGTCATACTATTTTGGTATTTTGCATCTTTTTATATCTCTCTTCCCCCCCCATCCTCCATTCTCTCAATTTCTCATGCTCTGTTTTTATCCCTTCTCCGACACGCCAAGTTGGAGATCGACACCTAAAATGCGGGCATGTGAGGCTGACGACATGCCGATGATGTCCATGCTGTTTTTCCTGATTTTATTCATAGATCAGCAACCATGCCAAAAAAGTATGTGGTCGTGTGAATAAACCCGTAGGTTGTGGCATAGTTTGTTACTTTAGAAGACTTAACCTGCCAGTAGTCAATGCGTGATTCAGAACTGCGTTGTTCTTGTGCGTCATCACTTGGTTTTTGTAGTAGTTTGTGTTTCTGTGTTCCTCTGCCCCTGAGTCATGTACACAGTCATGTATACAGCCTATCATTGCCTTGGAACATTTAAGAATGTGCTTCTTTGTCTTTGTAGTCTCACAGAGTCTTTTATAGTGGTTTTTATATGGTAGACTACTGAACCTTTTTAGAAGCTGTACTTCACACGGTAAGTTTTGTTTCCCATGAATCTGTGGAGTGTTGCTCTCTTTATAATCTACCCCTGGGAATTTGAGTATGAGACAGACTTTGTTTTAACTGTGAAGTGGTTTGTTTTTACATTTGCCTCATACACTATCCTGTTCTTAACATTCCTCGCCCGTACGGTGTGGTTTGAGGTCGTCTGTCAGCGTTGCCCGTTTTATTTTCTCGGGCTTTCCGTACTGTGACGTTACGGTTCCTGGCCTGCTCTGTGTCCTTACAGTTTTTTCCCCGTACTGTGACTGGTTTTCCCTGTCCTAGGTTTGCATTGTGCTTGTATTATCTCCGTGCTGCGTGCGCTCTGGCCGCCTGCCTCTGTGTTCCTTCACGGGGCCGGCCCAGAATTTGTTTTTCTGCCCCTTTCTCCACGGACCGCTCTTCCGCGGTTCAGTTTCGGCCGGTTTCGTTCTTTCGCCGAGCGCTCGCAGAGGCCGAGGACGAGGAGGGCCGGAATCCGCCGTGAAAGGGGAGAAACCACGGAGAGACCGAGGAGGAGAGATAAAAGAGCCGTCCTGTTCGCTTCTGTTTTTGTTTCGTGGTTGTTTTTGGCACGGCGGAGCACGCTGACGGGAAGCAATGAGGGTTTTTTTGTGTGTCAGTAATCAGCAGGAAAGCACCTCACCACTGCAGTTGAGCATGGTCGAGTGCCCGCTGGGCATGGAGAAACCTCTTTTAACCCTTTGAGGTGTAAGATCACAAATATGCGATTCAAATTAGCTGAAAGGAATGAAGTTCTGGAACAAAATAACATTCCAAAAACCACACACAAGATTAGAATGTTTTTGACTGAACATTCTAATGTTGATGTAACTGCCACTCCTGGTAATTGAAAGCAGTGGAGTTTTAGAACACTGAAAAAAAACATTCCAGATAAAACTACTCTTGAAAGGGTTAAGGGAACCAGTAAAGCTGCAGTGGTGCTTGGTGCGGAGAAACCAACATTCCCTCTGGACCATCCGACAGCCGTTACTCCCAGTGACCTTCATGCACAGCTATGGAGAACCACTCTCATCCTGTAGCTAGCATAGAGGGCCTCTATCCAAGAGTTGCTTATTGGCTGGATTCTGTTTCTGACAGCTGTTTAAATGATGCTTGACTGGAGATTGGTGTCTAGGTCATTTCAGAATCTTCATCCGTTTCTTTGGTCCATATCTCATGAATAGGCTTATGCTTATATTCATACGCTTCTATTTTACCTGCTCTATAGCTTTCCTAATTGTAGCTGGGTTTTCTTCTCGTGGTATTAATGCTAAAACTCTTTCCCCCTTGTAGGAGGAATTGGGGCTGCCTTCCACTACCATCCAGACCATGCCTTCGGTGAGGAGAGTGACAAGGTGGGCAGAACTATCTTTCTCTATACACCCACACACACACGCGTCTGCACACCGCACACACGCGTCTGCACACCACACGCACACACACACGCACACACGCACACACGCACACACACACACACACACACGTCTGCACACTGCGCACACGCACACACGCGTCTGCACACCACATGCACGCACACACACACACGCGCACACGCGTCTGCACACCACGTACACACGCGTCTGCACACCGCACGCACGCACACACGCACACACGCGTCTGCACACCACGCGCACCCACGCACACACGCATCTGCACACCACACACACACGCACACACGCATCTGCATACCACACACAAACCTGCACCCACGCACATACGCGTCTGCACACCACACACAAACATGCACCCACGCACACAAATGCACACAAGGCCGTGCTTGAACAAAAGTGTCAGGGGTTGGGTTATTTCTGTCGCAGTGAGTTTCAACATTATTGCTGACATACCTCATACAAACACTGTGTTCATCCAGGTGTGCTTGGCTGGACAGAGTTGTCAGACGCACGCTCAGCCATAGGCGACAGTGCAGTGGGACTGCGGGACTATAGCGCAGTTCCTGTCGAGTGTGACAAATCATACGTGTCAAATGCGATTCAGAGGAATCCCCGTGTGTAGCAACCAAGGCTCAACGCTGCTCTCCGTTAGCATCAGAACGCCTGGAGCAAAGTTAGCGTAGCCACGGCTTTGGGTTTGGATGTAGCATCCTGCGGGCCTGAAGGCCTCTCCACCTGCTTCCCTACGCAGTCCTGTCCCCGATGCCCTTTGTCATCTCCGTTTGAAAGTCTGAAAGAGAAACCGCATATTTCGCTATTTTATTCGTTAGAAAAAAGAGGAGACGGTGATATTGCGTGTTTGGGGAACGATCCCGCTTGCCGGCAGTTCTTTCTGAGGCCCTCTATACTGGGTCAACAGCAGAGGTGGAGAAACCAGGTGTAGAAAGTCCTCTCCGGTACTTTCTTGCAGTTGTCTGGATATGCTAATTAGCACAATTCTTCAGCCGGCAGGGAGAACTAACTAATTTGTGGAATCAGCTGGCTGTGTTCGTGGGTGGAAGAAACACATGGCACTTTCTGACACCTGGACATTTCACCTCTGTTCGATGGTATGGGTGATGCACTTCCGTATAAGTAGCTAAATGTAGCAGCTCTGTGCCAATAATAATAATAATAATAATAATGATAATAGGAAACTATTTTTATCGCACCTTTCATACAAAATAAAAATGGTAAAAATTTAAAGAAAGCAAACTGAAAAACAGAGTACTTTGCATTAAAAAGAGAGCAAACTGTTTAAAAACATCAACTAAAATGGCGGACATTAAACTTCAGGAATTGCCAGAGACCTTGAGAATAGGCAGGTAAGACATTAAAACACCCTAGTCAGGAAAAGGCGAGGCTGAAAAGATATGTTTTTAGCTGTCGTTAAAACATGTCAACAGAGCATGCACCTCTAAATCCAATAAGCGATGGAGTAATCCTCATGTTGGCGTCCGTGGGCCTACCGGGCACGACTCGGCATTCCCGTCTACAGGGCCAGCCGTATCCGGATCCGAGTGTCCTGATACAGGGCATTCCCATAGTTACAAGGCCTTTGTTTGGGTACACACTGACCTAATGCTTCCTGTCAGCAGAGACGAGTCTAGCATTGGCAGGGTGCTGCGCATTATGTACGGAGGACCCACCATCCCAGCAGTAATGAGCCGCAATGGAGGGAGGGCTGAAATAGTGCACCGTGGGCTTATGGGACTGAAGCATAAAGAGAGGCAATCGTTTTGTTTTTTTGTTTTTTTTTCTCTCAATGCAGGTTTAACACTGTTGCGGAGCAGATGCATTTTGCTTGCTTGATAGGACTGAGAAATGTCAATGCTTTTGTGAAAAGAATGAATAATTAACAAGTTAATGAAGGACATGAAAACAGTCGGGATGTTTTATTTTATACATTTTTCTTGTATTTTTATACAGAAAAAACTTTGTTGTTGCTCTTTGGTGTGGGAGTTTGCAGGGTGAAAACGAGGGGGCCTGGAACATTGTTCTGTCAGTGTGTGTACTGATGACTTCCTCCTCCTAAAGTAGCACTTTGCTACTTGGTTAACGCCGACAAACAACCCTAAGTGAAGTTTACAGTGTTTCCCCTTCTGCTAAGCAGGTCTGCATTTGAGACCACCGAGCAGCGTGCTTATTTTAAGACGAATACGAAGGCGTTTGGACTTAAGACTCATTTGGCTCACTGTTAGCAAACCGCCATTTCCCCGCCCCCGTGCTATGCGAGTCAAATCTTTTAACGCCATTGGTAAGAAAAAAAATATCGCTAGGAATTGCTATTTATACATGAGCTGATTTTGCTCGTGCAAATTAAAAGCACCGGGGGTGATTAAGCTGGCAGCGTTTGCTTTCAGAATCGTGTTATGTACCGCCTAGTGAAACAAATTGACCTACATACCCTGATGCGCATCATATCCTGACCTTTTTATTGTGATATAGGGCATGTGGTCTGTAGTCAGCCCCCAAGTCTCTTCTTGTTTCGGTTTTTCTTATTATACTTATCTCTCTCTCTCTCTCTCTCTCTCTCTCTCTCTCTCTCTCTCTCTCTCTCTCTCTCTCTCTCTCTCTCTCTCTCTCTCTCTCTCTCTCTCTCTCTCTCTCTCTCTCTCTCTCTCTCTCTCACACACACACACACTCTCTCTCCTGCGGTCTGCACTCTATCTCCCTCTCCCATTCTCTTTTTCTCTATTGTTTTCTCTCTCCTCCTCTGTCATCAGTTTCACATCAGGCTAATGAGAAGGATTTAATTGACAGTGCAGTGCATGCAGTGGCAGTGGCCTTCCTTGGTCTTGGTGTTTGCTGAAATGCCAAGTTGGTGTGAAGGCGTGCGGTAATGTGAAGGAAGCATCCCCCACCCAATTCCCCGTTCTCTGTGCGTTTGTCCCGGGAAGAGCCTCCCTCCCTCTCCCTCCCCCATCCCCAAACGCAGACGGGAGGCCCATCAATGTTTCATGTTAACGGGACGCGCCTGTCTGGGTGTTTCTGCCTGTTCGACGGCAGGGCGGGGCGGGATCGGGTGGGGCGGGGCGGGGCGGTGTGTGGTAATGGGTACAGTAACTACCCCGGGGCAGGTGCTGTCTGTTCATGCCACGTTCACCCTGAGCCGAAGCTTGGTCCCTCAACCACGGGCCGTCAATCAAATGGAACTCTCCGTCTGCCATTAGCCTGGCCGTTCAGCATTTACCCTCTGGGCTTTCCTTTCTGTGTCTGCGCGTGTGTGTTTGTGCCTTTGTGCGTGCGTGCGTGCGTGCGTGCGTGTGTGCGTGCGTGCGTGCGTGTTTGTGCCTTTGTGTGTGTGTGTTTGTTTAATATTTTGTGTGTGTGTGTGTGTGCGCGTTTGTGTGATTGTTTGTCCGTGTGCATATCCGTGTGTTTGTGTGTTTGGGTGTTTGTGTGTCCACGTATACGCATTGTGTACATGCTTGTATGTGTTCTGTGTGTGCATGTGTGTGTGCGTGCTTGTTTCAGTGCTTGTGTTTTGTATGTGTATGTTTGTGCATGTGATTGTGTGTGCGCGTGAGTGTGTTTATGTGTATGTGAGTGTTTTAGTGTATACGTTTGTGTATATGTGTGTGTGTTGTGTGTGTTTGTGTGTGTGTGCGCACGTGCCTGTGTGCGCACGTGCCTGTGTGCATGCATGTTTATGTGTGCATGCGTTCCTGTTTTGTATGTGTGTGGGTGTGTGTGCATGTGATGGTAGAACAATGTTAACGCTATGAATCCTCCTCCTTCACAGAACGAGGACAGCCCCAGCCCAAAACGCCAGCGTCTCTCCCAGCACCCGGTCCTGGACCTGACCTCCGCTCCTCCCTCCACCCCCTCACCCCCCATGCGCCCGTGGGAGCTGCCCCCCAGCCGCCGTCCGCACCCCCTGGCCCACCCGCACTACCCCCCCGAGCGCTGCCACACCCCCGCACGCAACCGCCGCAGGTGAGCACGGAACTCACAGGGAAGAGGATGCTGGGATATGTAGTCTTGCGCGTGAATGCATTACTCCACTTCTTATTCAGTTGGGTGAGGGATTTATGTGCCCTCTTTCCCTCGTTTACTGACAGATTATTATTATGGGAGGCGAGTAGCGTTCAGTAGCACTAGCATAGCATTTTATGACATCTCGTGCCCTTTCTGTGGCTCAGGTCACATAGTGAGATGCCGGATGTTGTGGTCTTCTGTTGTAAAATGTTTCAGCAGCATAAGTGGAACATCTTGTCAAAACTGCTTTTTTAGCTGAATAAATATTAGTTATCATTACTGTATGCACCATATATTGAGGCAGACCATTTTTTTTATCCATGTATAAATCAGAAAAAATGGGGAAAAAAGGATTTATGATCATTGTCATCAGGCATCAGGCATTTAAGCAAGCAGCTCCCTTAATTAAGTTCCCAATTAACTTTTTTTTCAAGCACCAGCAGGAAGGGAGGATGATGGGATATGTAGTTCTGTGTGTCACTGTTGTTGTGTGTAGTTTGTCAGCAGTGTTTTTGATCCCCAGCCCCCCTGGTGAGGCACCAGCCGGAAGGGAGGATGATGGGATATGTAGTTCTGCAACCCACTGTTGGTGTGTAGTTTGTCAGCAGTGTTTTTGATCCCCAGCCCCCCGGTGAGGCGCCAGCAGGAAGGGAGGATGATGGGATATGTGGTTCTGTGTGTCACTGTTGTGTAGTTTGTCAGCGGTGTTTTTGGTCCCCAGCCCCCCGGTGAGGCGGCAGAGGGCCCGACGAGAGCGTCTGTCCCGCCACCACCACGTGCTGGGCTCCCCCGGCCGAGGGAGGGACGAGAACTACCGCCGCCCGCCCCACCACCCACACCAGAGCTACCCCTTCAGCCAGCCCGCCCCACCCCAGGGGCTGGAGGAGCCACGGGCCTTCCACCCGCCCACGCTGTCCCCCCGCCTGCTGCACCCCGCCGCCCACCCACACCCCCAGCAGCAGAGCGCCGTGGTGGTGGACCTCCACGAGCAGGTGAGGCCCCTGCCTGCTCGCCGTCCAACCAGAGCAGCTCCCCACAGCACAGGTTTAAAGAGGCACGGGTTGAAAGACGAGATCGAAATACGCTTTTTGAATTCTTTGAATTTGTTCTGCTCATTTTTTGCGGTATCCATAACTCAGGAATTGCGCAATGTAACAATACCAAAATCAGTATTTGGCCAAACTGTTGCCATTGTAGTATACCTGCGAAATGGTTTTAAGATTGGTCGAAGGTACAGACTGTTCTATTTTCATTCTGTTTTTTATTTATTTTACTATTATTTAAGCATACACACGTATAGCCTCAACAGACTGCAACACCCAACACGAGGAAATGTTGATTGTACTAACACAAACATAAATGGTAGAGTATTTGCATTTGTATATATTGAACTTGTGCTGTGCTCTAGCTTTCATAGCCGGTATCGTGCTTTGCGCATTGTTGGTCTGGAATGTACTTGCCCGATCACACGTGTACAGCGATCAAAACGCGACGCATAACAATGTATCATTGTGGCCCATGGCACTTCCTCTGTGACGCCTGGAAGGCAGCAGGTTCAGCTCAGCCAACCACAGATCATGTGTATGTATCTATCTGTATCTATGTTACTGAGCTAGCTAGTTTACGCTATTAAGTTTTCTTGTTCTTAAAGCTGCTGCCTTCCAGGCTTCACTGAGGGAAGGAAAGGACCTTGGGAGCCAGTGTGCTATGCACATTCGCGAGGACCCCGAGCAGTTCGTAGGCTGACGCTGGTGTAAACGTGACCAACTCCCTCCGAGAGACAGGAGGCTGCGTTTTCTCCTCTCCGACCACGAAACGGGCGTTCGGCCCGGATTGCTGGGGCAGGTCCAAAAACGGGGCCGAAACGGGGCCGAAACCCGATACCCCCCCGATGCTCCCTTTTTTATTCACCTCCAGGCCGAAACGCAAGAGCGCCATTTGCATAAAGGGGGGCGGGCCCTCGGGTGTCCCGGTAACCTCACAGAGCTGCTCTGACTTCCTGTTTGGTCTCGGCCCAATTCTCCGCGTTTGACTAAGCCTGCCTGGTGTACTGGAACAAATGAAATTATCCAAAAAGTGTAAACCCCGCCCATCTGCTCCTTGTTGCAGGCTCAAATGAAATCTTGATAGAGCACAGAAAAGCATTTGAATCCAAAATAAATTGTGCCTTTAGAAATATAATGTTCTTTCTGCGTTTTGAGTGGTTTTGAGATTGGAGGCTTCAAAGATACCAAAGTGAACGGCTTCAAGCAGATACAGCCTTTTCAATTTTTCATTTTTTCATAATTTTAAAACTTCACACATATATTTACTGCCCTATTTGTACCTCATTTTTGTCAAAAATGTCAGTTTAGAACCTGATAATTCTTAAGGTTTGGAAGTGCTGTTCGGCCCCACGCGCAGAGCTGTTCTGACTTCCTGCTTCCTCCCCCTCCCTCCTCAGCTGCAGCAGGGCACGGTGCCGGTGTCCTACACGGTGTCTCCCGTGTCTGCTCATGGCCTGCCCCCGCCCCTCTGCTCCTCCCAGCAGCAGGTCCCCGGATGCTCAGTGGTGTTCAGCGGCCAGCACTACCCCGTGTGCAGCGTCCCCCCGCCCGTGAGTACGCCTTAACCTGGTGGCTAACGCTAAGGTACATGACTGGGACCCGGAAGGTTGGCGGTTCAAGCCCCGGTGTAGCCGCGATAAGGTCTGCACAGCTGTTGGGCCCTTGAGCGAGGCCCTTAGCCCCACATTGCTTAGTCTAATCAACAGACTGTAAGCCTGCCTTAACCTCGCCTCCACAGAGCCTTACCCAACCTTAACCCCGCCCACAGACCCTCAGGGTATCTAACACCGCCCACAGACCCTCAGTGGACCGTAACCCTGCCCACGGACCCTCAGGGTGCCTGAACCCCGCCCACAGACCATCAGTGCACCTTAACCCTGCCCACAGACACTCAGTGCACCTTAACCCCGCCCACAGACCCTCAGGGTGCCTTAACCCCGCCCACAGACCCTCTGCCTGCCTTAACCCCGCCCACAGACCCTCAGCCTGCCTTAACCCCGCCTCCACAGACCCTCAGCCTGCCTTAACCCCGCCTCCACAGACCCTCAGCCTGCCTTAACCTTACCTCCACAGACCCTCGGCCTGCCTTAACCCTGCCTCCACAGACCCTCAGCCTGCCTTAACCTTACCTCCACAGACCCTCAGCCTGCCTTAGCCCCACCACCAGAATGTGCAAACCCCTTTCTGGTCTTCTTGGTTGGCTCAATTTCACCAGGCGCAGGATAAATCGAGCCCAGAAAAGTATCTGAACCCAAAACAATTATGTATTTAATCCAGGTCTGGTCAGCACCTTTGAAAATGCGCAGTCAATGTGAGTCAATGCACTTGCTGTTATCTGGCGCCCTCTAGTGGCCAACAGTGTCACATTCAATGGTTTACCTACTGCACTGGGCTACTGCTGAATTAAAGGCTGAAGCTAAGAAAGCCATGTAGCACAGAGCAGTACATGAAACAGACTTAATGTTTTATGTATTTTTAAACCTGTTTGAGGGGTAGTGTGTTCATCAGGGATGTTAAAAGATTTGAAGCATGGTTCCGAGTTTTTCCTTTGGTAAGGCAAAATACATGTCTCACATGAGCAACTCTGGGCGTTTTAGCTGGCTTACCGTCTCCTGCTTGGCTGAAGAGCCACATAGCTGTGACATTGTTCTAACAGGAGGATGCAGTGTTATTCAAGTGTTATTCAGTCCACACAAACCTTGTGACCCTAACTGTTCCATGCTCGCGGGTGTGACTGTATTGGTTTTAACTGAGCTATTGAACTCCCCCTCTCTCCCTCTTCCTCCTCTATCTCGCTCCCCCCCCTTTCTCCCCCTCTTTCTCTCCCCTCTCTCTCCCTCTTTCTCCCCTCTCTCTCTCTCTCTCTCTCTCCCTCCCTCTCTCTCTCTCTCTCTCTCGCCCTCTCTCTCCCTCCCTCTCTGTCCCTCTGTCCCTCTCTCTCTCTCTCTCCCGCTCTCCCTCTCTCTCCCGCTCTCCCTCTCTCTCCCTCTCTCTCCCGCTCTCTCCCGCTCTCTCCCGCTCTCTCCCGCTCTCTCCCGCTCTCTCCCGCTCTCTCTCTCTCTCTCTCTCTCTCTTTCTCTATGTCTCTCTCAGATGCTGCAGGCGTGCTCAGTGCAGCACCTCCCGGTGCCCTACGCCTTCCCCTCCCTGCTCTCCAGCGACCCCCCGTTCCTGCTGCACCCGCCCCACCTGTCGCACCACCCGCCCCACCTGCCCCCCCCGGGGCAGTTTGTGCCCTTCCAGGCGCAGCAGTCTCGATCGGTGAGCAGGACCCCCCGGGTGGGTCAGGGCTGGGGGGAGGGCAAAGCACCTCATGTCTGACTGAGTCATGACTGGCAGCCACTCACATACTCCCTCAGTCTCTCCATTTCAATTGGCTTTATTGACATGACTAAATATCTGTTGCCAAAGCATATAAAAATACAGAATAACAATAATAATACATATACATATTAGATTCATATACTATATTGTGAATCGGTAATAATTAACATTCAGTGATTATCCTATAATTGGTAAACCATGTATAGAGGTGATCTGTATGGATACTTAAGATTTATAGGTTATATACATACAGTGGCTTCAGAAAGTATTCAGACCCCTTAACATTTTGCACACTTTATTGTGTTATAGATTACATTTAAAATTTAACATTTTTGCCCATCAATCTACATTCAATAACCAATAATGACAAAATGACACATTTTGGGTTATTGAATGAAGATTGATGGGCAAAAATGGTATTCATTTAATATTAAATCTACAACACAATAGAGTGCAAAAAGTGAAGGGGTCAGAATACTTTCTGAAGTCACTGTATGTACACATACAGTAGTGCTTTTGTTGTGAATGTACACAGAAAGTTGCCTTTTGTTGTGAATTTAGGAATTAAATTGTTTGGGATATTATATTTTGGGATATGATTGTGTAGTTGGTTAATGGCTTTGCAGCCGGTGTCCCATATTTTGCCATATTATCCCATATCCTACATCCCATATTATCCCATATTTTCGTGCGTTACGTGATTTGCTCCACGCTCACTGAAGTTCTCCTTCCTGTCCCAGCCGCTTCAGAGAATCGAGAACGAGGTGGAGCTGCTGGGAGAGCACCTCTCTGTGGGCGGGGGGTTCAACTACGCCCACTCCGCTCACCCCGGCTCCCTGCCCACCTCCACACAGCTCCAGTTCCTCTCCCATGAGCCACTGCCCCAGGAGCTGTTTGGAGTGGTAAGTACACCGCCTCCGTGCCTCACAAACCGTCAACACCGCCTGCCACGCCCACTTCAGATTGGTTGGGTTCGTAACTAAACGGCTTTAAGTTTAGTGGTAGGAAAAGGCAAGCATTGCTGGGCTGAATGGCCTGTTCTTATCATAATGTCATATCAAGTTATGTTATCTTGTGGTTTTGGGCACTTCCTGGCATTGCATTGTTTGACTGCAATTTACTGAAAAGGAGTCATCAATGTCTTTTTCTGTAAATTTGAAATGGTTTTTGGCAGGAAAATACACTGAAATTCACTGCAGTGCCTCAAAGACGCTTGGTGTTGCAGTGCAGGTGATCATATGACACAGTTTGGTCTGCCAACATAGTGTAAGTCAAGAGCAGACCTGCTTTAAAGCACAGTGGGCCAAACAAAAACATCAGCACAGACCCATGTGCCAATATATTAAAATCCCCATACGCAAAAAGACATAATCTTTCAACATTGTGCATCTTCGTGCTTAAGTAAAGTGATTTTTATTGAAAATATGACAAATTTGCAAAAGTGCAAGGAACGGTTAAAAACTAAATTAAATCAATATTTGTTGCGACCGCCCTTCACATTTAAAACTGCATCAATTCTCGTATCTACACTGTCCTGCATAGAAAATCAGCTGGTAAGTTGTTCCAGATATACTGGAGAACTTGCCATAGATGCCAGGTAATCCCGGACAGCCTCAATACTCAGGCTCAAGTTTTTTATCTTTATTTATATTATATATATATATTATATTATATTATATTATATTATATTATATTATATTATATATAAATCTAAGGTGCCTAAGACTTGTATGGCATGATGACATTCTGCCACCACCTCCAGGCACAGTTAGGTCGTCTCTGCTCTAGGTCCTGTCAAAGCATAGCCTGCTATCCTGTTTCTTTCTCAGAACGGTAACGTGTGTACCTCTTCCGTCTGAAACAGCCCTACCCCCACTTCATGCCTCGACGAATCACGGGCCGACGCTATCGCTCCCAGCAGCCACTGCCACCCCCACCGTACCATCCCAGCTTCCTGCCTTACTTCCTGTGAGTAGCCCTGCCCCATGACAGATGGTGTTTATTTGTGCACTTTAGCCCGTGTTATTTACACTGAGGAGTTTAACGGACTTGCATCACTGACACACAAGTATGTATATAGTGGGATATACTATGGCGTCTCGTGAGCTCAAAAACTAAGCATTGATCTCAAGCTATTTTCTTACATTTTTATTGATGAACAAATGTGCTAACGATCTGACTAATCAATCGGAAAAGAACACGCAGCTTCTTCACATCGTGTTAAATGATAAATACAATTGAGAGGGAGAGGGAGAGAGGGAGAGGGAGAGATTAAAATAAAAATATCAAGAAGTAGAAAAACAAGCACAAAGCAAAAGGAGAAATGGTTTGACAGAGAATGTGCTTCATCAAAAAAGAACTTAAGAAAGCTGTCAAACAAAAAACATAGAAACCCCAATGACCAAGTGGGACGCCTCGAATACTTTCAGGCTCTAAAACAATATAAAAAACAACTCAATGTGAAAAAATCACAATATATGGAGAGTGAACTAACCAAAATTGAAAAGGCTGTAAATCAAAATTCCTTCTGGCAGCTATGGAAAAAAATGAATACAACTCCCCAAACAGAGACTAGTCCAATTAAAAACGGCAATATCTGGAAAAAATACTTTGAAGATCTTTATAAGAATCCAGAGAGCCAAGGTTTAACTTCTAATCAGACCTTAACCATTGAAAAACTAAAAATATTGGAAACCACAATAAAAGATAATCAATGTGCTCTTGACTATCTCATTAGCATTCAAGAACTACAACAAAAACTCAAAGCTCTAAAAAATGGAAAGGCCTGTGGAATTGACAGCATCAATTCAGAAATGCTGCAACACAGCAGTCCTAAACTTCAATTTGCTATCCTAAAGCTCTTCAACCTAGTGCTGAAAACTGGAAGCTTCCCTGTGATTTGGAATAAAGGTCTCATAACTCCCATTTTTAAAAGCGGAGACAAACTTGACCCCAGCAATTACAGAGGGATCTGTGTTAATAGTAACCTTGGAAAGGTCTTCTGTAGCATATTTAATTCTAGATTATCGACATACCTAATTGAACGCAATGCACTATCAAAAAGTCAGATCGGCTTCTTACCCAAACACCAAACATCAGACCACATTTACACTCTGCACACACTTATTAAGAATCATGTCCACACAAAAAACAAAGGAAAAATATTTGCCTGCTTTGTAGATCTAAAAAAGGCTTTTGATTCAATTTGGCACAATGGATTACTTTTTCAACTCCTTCAAAGCGGCATAGGTGGAAAAGTATATGACCTAATTAAATCCAAATATTCTGAAAATGAATGCTCTGTGAAAATTGGAAACAACAAAACAGAGTATTTCATCAGGGCTGCAGCCTCTCTCCCACCCTATTCAATATTTACATCAACAAACTGGCCACTACACTCGAACAATCTCCGAGTCCTGGACTAGAATTACAAGGAAAAGAAATCAAGTTCCTCATGCATGCAGATGATCTAGTCTTGGTATCTCCTACAGAACAAGGGTTACAACAGAACCTATCACTGCTCGAGAACTACTGTCAAAATTTGGCAATGGCCATTAACCTGGAAAAAACTAAAATTATGGTGTTCCAAAAAAAGGCCAGATCACAGGGATCCCGATACCGGTTTACTCTGGGGGAGACCACATTGCAGCACACTATGGAGTACAATTATCTAGGCATAATAATCAGTGCTTCTGGCAGGTTTGACAGAGCTATAAATGCATTGGCAGATAAAGCATGCAGGGCCTACTATAGCATCAGAAGATCACTGAACAAATTCCATCCACCAATTAAAATTTGGCTTAAAATTTTCAGCTGTGTAACTGAACCCATTCTTCTCTATGGGAGTGAGGTGTGGGGCCCATTACTTAACCAGAAACCTGCATCTTGGGACAAAACTCCCATAGAAAAACTTCATCTTGAATTCTGTAAAGACATCCTTAAGGTCCATAGAAATAACCCAAACCATGCATGCAGAGCAGAGCTGGGTAAATTCCCTCTGTCCCTCCCCATGATCAAAAGGGCTATTAACTTCCAGGCTCATCTAGCCCAGGCTGATCCTGAATCATACCAGCACAGAGCATTCATGAGTAACTGCCTCCACCCCGAGACAGACCCCCTGAAACGTATAAAAGAAACATACCATCTTCAAAACAACACCCTCCATACTCTTTCAAAAACACAACTAAAAATAATAGATAACAAAAACAAAAATGAATACATTGAAAATTGGCTGACTGAAATAAACAACTCCAACAAATTAGAATATTATCGGTCATTGAATAGAAAATACACCTTAGCACAGTACCTTGTTAATATAAAAAACCCCAAACAGAGAAGCACCTTAACAATGTACAGACTCAGTGACCATAGCCTGGAAATAGAGACGGGACGCCATAGGAAGGAATGGAAGCCCAGAGAGGAGAGAACATGTAAACACTGTGGATCCGGAGAAATAGAAACTGAATCTCACTTTCTCCTCTCCTGCCCCATATATGCAACTCTAAGGGAGGCTTTCCTAGGGAAAGTTAAAACCAGCATCACATCATATGACAGCAAAACATATGATGAACGATTAAGCATATGTCTGGGAGAAGCACCAGAACTTATAGAGTTGTCTGCACAATATGCGAGCGCTTGCCACGAGCTAAGAGAAAAGAAAATTAACACTGTAACATAGTCCCATAATCCGTTCCAGAGAACAGGAATTAGAGATATTTTCATCATTATATTTTTCAATCAACTTTTATTCACTTGATAATACACCTATGTATTATATAATTAACATAATAACCTCTCACCATCACTTATTAAACGTTGTTGTTGTTGTTGTTTTTATTTTTATTTAGCTGTTGTTGTTGATGGTTGATGTTGCTTTTTTTTGTTTGTTTGTTTTTTCCCCCATTATTTATTTATTTATTTTAACAATTATTGTATATTGTACTGCTTTGGCAACAACGGTTTATTACCATTCATGCCAATAAAGCCATTTGAATTTGAATTTGAATTTGAATTTGAGAGAGAGAGAGAGAGAGAGAGAGAGAGGGAGAGAGGGTTTTTTTTATAAATACCGATTTAAATAGATTTTAAACAGATTAATTGAATGTATCATTAGGGTTGGGAGCTGAGAACCGGTTCCAAATTAGAAATAAATCCAAAAGAACCGGGTTACTGAAGAAATTTGAATTTCCATGTGAGACTTTTTACCAGAGGATTAGATTTCTTAGACTCTTAGATGGCTAGATTGCAGTAGATACATTTGCGAGATAGCTACTGTTATCGTTTTAACGTTCCTTACATATATATACACGTTTTATATGAATATGCGTTGGAGACAGTGTTGTAAATGTAAACACGGAATGTGGATAGATTGATTGTATCCATTTACATTCTTTCTCCTTATTAATCCCCTAACAAATTTCATTGTCAAATAAAGTCGCTATTGTGATGTCTGGTGAATCGTTGGAATTCATTTAAGGTTGAGGTAAACAGACAAGACAGTTCGACATCAAAATTATCTGCTCCCTTGGAGCGAACAATCCAGACAAAAACATTATTTCCAGTTTTTTCTCCTCACACCAGCCCTGTGTAAACTGGGGGGAACTATTGGCTTCAGCTGTGACTATTGATTTTAAGGAGAAGGACGGGAGTCTCTGGGCAGAAGCCAGTCCCGCGGGTCTCGTCCCAGTCCTGGTAGAACCCTGTGGGATGGTGCAGGGTCCCGTCGGGGTGTGAGTTTGACAGAATGGTCACTCTTTTGTGACTCTCTTCCCCTTCAGGTCGATGCTTCCTGTGCAGCCCGCCGTGGGACCAGCCATCAGCCTGGAGCTGGACGTTGACGATGGCGAGGTGGAGAACTACGAGGTGAACACAGGTTTCTTCATTAAGCCATTCAGTCCCAGGCCCAGTATGAAGTGGCTCCAGCCGAGAATTTTGCCTTTGGTTGAGAAGATTTAATAGGGATTTGGTAGGGGCCTAAAACAGTAGTGTAGGAGTCATTTTGATTGGTTGAGACGGCTTAAGGTCAAGAGTGTCATATGGTTGTTTCGCTTGGGACTGGAAGGTTTAAAGGTGCAGTTCACCCAAAAATTTAATTAAAAGTATGTTTCTACTTACCCAGAGTAGGCTCTGTCCGAGAGTGTGACGAATTTTCAGTTATTTTTTAGGTGCAGTTTCTTTCGAAAATTAACTTTTGAAGACGTTAACCGCAACGGCTCTTTCCAAATATAATGCCACAGTAACTCGCAAACATCTTGCAACTATTTTAACTATTTAATTGACTGCTGGAACTCACCAACTGTATCCGCGCAAGTTTCCACTAAAGCGCACCAATGAAACAAATTCACTTGAGACCGTTACACAATTTTTACACTGCAAAAAATGTCTGTCTTGGGAAGGGCTTTAGTTTTATCATGAGAATTAAAATCTTTTTTTCTCTCTGAAATCGAAACTATTTGTTTTAAGCTGCAGTTTGCTTATCAAAAATGGGTTGGGTCATCAAAATGAGCTGTGTCATTTTGGAGGAGTTTATTATTCCTCTCCCCACTGCAAACTGAAGCTCTCTCTCGCCCCCTAGCTGTCGGCAGCGTTAACACACCTCAATCGCGTCAATTGGGTCCACAGCGCTTTCCCCATGTCCACTCTCCTCAGTTCTGAGGCCGTATTGGAGGGCTGGTTCATTTAATCACCGGTGTCTTGAAACAGGACCTTCCAACCATCGTCATTCCTTGAAAGAACCGCTGTTTGTTTTGTCCTCAAAGAAGTTTGTTTCCATAGGGTTGCTTTCTTTTCCTTTAATCTCTCATGTAGTTGGGTAGTTTAACTTTGGCAAGTTGTCGGGTTCATTCATAAAAGTTTTGTAAAAGCGTGGCTAATTTGTTCTCTTTAGTAGCTTTGAAATTCAAATAGAAGCCCCCACCACCTTCCCCCTCCACACCCGATCTGTTGCCTCCCCTCTCCTTTTATTGGTGTCATTAACATTAAAAATAAAATCCTCATCAGCAGGAACAAATAGAAATGCTTGTAATTGTTTAACAGTAATGATTTTAACAACAGAAATATTGTAAATGTTAATGGCTGCAACACTAACTGCTGGGCACCAAATCAGCTGGCACACTTTATCCCTTTCGGGCTCATGTACACTATTAGGGTTGAATTAACCCTGAAGGTTTTATTGCGCGCAGTAACAGTAGCTAATTAGTTTCCCGGGCAATGCGGCGCATATTTTTAGCTGTAGTCGTTTGCTCGCTGCCCCCCAAGCTGTGGCACGAGGCCTTCTGGTGCTGTGCGCCCCTCCTGCCATAAAACAGTCTCCTGTGGATTGATTTCAAGGGGCTTGGCCAGAATTGCTTTTGTAAATGTAGCTGTTGTCACAGGTAATAAATGTGTGTCCATAATGGGCTCCAGAATTATTGGCACCCTTGATATATATGCACAGAAAGTGCTGTAAGCTAAAATAAATTCTAGTTATTGACATCAGCTATTTTTCTACATGCGGAAAGTAGTGAGCTTTATTAATGATTCATACCAAGAATACACACACTCGATAAACAATGGACCATGCACTGCCCAAGATTGAGTTGCTTGTAATGAAAAACCTGCCAATTAAATACATTTCTTCCTATCAATTTAATTGGATATGGGCATCTCCAGCAAAAAGATGTTGCTCAAGCCTGCCGGGTGGCACTCGGGTTTTCAGAGGAAGCTGGGGATGACGTTGTCCTTCTCTCCCCAGGCCCTGCTGAATCTGGCCGAGCGTCTCGGAGAGGCCAAGCCGCGGGGCCTGACCAAAGCCGACATCGAGCAGCTTCCATCCTACAGGTTCAACCCCAACAACCACCAGTCTGAGCAGACCCTGTGAGTGACAGCTGCCGCCTGTTCTGACTTCCGCTCTATGCATTACCTTACATTTATTTAGCAGGCGATTTTATCCAAAGCGACATACGGTAAGTACATACCGAAGGACGTTAGAACGACTGCAGGACAGGCCAGATAAGGGACAATTCCCATCAAGAATCTGTTGTCTACAGACATGGACATCAAGTCTCGTACACATGGTAAATAGGCCAAGTCAGTAAGTTATAAGATATAAAGTAAATGGGACTGTAGCACCAAGGTAACTACAAATGCAAATATGACCGTACTAGATTAAAAGTAAAAGACAAAGTTCAGCAAGGGGCCTAGAAGATTAAGACAGGTGATGCCCAAGTGATAATACATTTACATTTTACATTTTAGTCATTTGGCAGACGCTTTTAATCCAAAGCGACTTACAAGTGCATAGGTTCTACCATAAGTCAGAGCATCACATCCAGAAACTAGCAAAATACACAGGAAATGCTGTTCTAAACATAGTTGTCATCAGAAGTGCATTTTTTATTTTTTATTATTTTTTGGGGGGGGGGGTTCGACAAGGATAGGGATATCAGAAAGGAGGGGCAGGGGAAATCAGGAGGGAGGACTATGGTAGAGTTTGAAAAGGTGGGTTTTGAGTCTGCGTCGAAATAGGGGGAGGGATTCTGCTGTTCTGACAGTGGTAGGCAGGTCATTCCACCACTGAGGAACCAGAACGGAAAACAGGCGTGAACGTGCAGCTCGACCGCCAGGTGCACGTAGAGAGGGAACCGTAAGGCGACCAGAGCTTATGTTGCTTTTCATAGATTAGGCCACTCGTTACATTACATTACAGTATAGGCATTTGGCAGATGCTATTATCCAGTGCGACGTACAACAAAGTGCATACCCAAGTGCACTCCCAGAGTGAAGTTATAGCTAGTCAAAGAAGAGATTAGTCTTCAGACTGTGGGGGAAATCGGGCAGTGACTACGCAGTTCTTATAGGAATGGGGATGTCGTTCCACCACTGGGGAGCTAGAGTGGAGAAGCTCCGCAGTCAAGCAAGAGCCATTCACACGTTGGTAGAATGTGGAAGTTTCCCTGCAGCAGCAGAGCAAAGTGGTCGAGCTGGTGTGGAAGGTTGAATTTTGTCCTGTAGGTCGGGAGGGACTATCTTGATGGCTGCTGTGTAGGCCAGAGTCAGGACGTCAGGACTTTGAATATGGTCTTGGCAGCAATTGGCAGCCAGTGGAGTGACTTCTGCAGGGGTGAGAAGTGTGAGAACTTGAAGACGAGTGAGGCCGCCATATTTTCGATTAGCTGTAGTGTTTGGATGGCGCCGGCTGGTACACTTGCAAGCAGGGATTTGCAGTAATCTAGCTGGGAGGTCACCATAGCCTGGACGAGTAGCTGTGTGGAATATGTGGTCAGGTATGGTTGAATCCTCCTGATGTTGTACAGAAGGAATCTGCAGGGCTGTGATGTTGCTGCGACTCGCTCCTTGAAGTCATGCTGGTAGTAGATCAGGACAGAGGAGGGGGAGGAAGCTTAGACTGGAGGACAGCTGATGGGATAGGGTTAAGCAGACCGGTGGTTGCACGAAGGTTTGTGTCCAGTTGAACTATGTCTGTGGCCTCCAGCATCTCGAAAAGAGGTCAGTGCCGCAGTCGGTGTGCTTCAGGGAGAAGGTGACATCACCGGATGAGTGAAGAAGTTGCTGATACCGGCCGCCTTCCCCTCAAAGTGGGACAGGAAGTCATCTGCCGAGAGGGAAGAGTGAGAAGAGGGGGAGAGGGGGAGGAATGAGCATCGAAGAGAAAGTGGTGGAAAGTATTTATGCGGGTTAGACGCATGCATCTTAGACTTAGAAATAATGAAGTTCTTGCTAATGTGGTAGCAGATGTAAAGGCTGCCAGCAAGGTGTGATATGAGGCCAAGTCACCGGAGGATCTGCATCTGGATCCACCTCCACAGTTCTGCTCGAGCGGAGAGATTCTTCCAACTATGGGCAGGGTTGTGCTGGTTTGGACACAGCATGAGATAAGGTTTCAGGTAGCAACATCGACAGACAGTTTAGAGAAAGAGGCAAGAGGAGGATGAGTGATAGTATCTGCCAGGTATGTTGTGTACACATTTACATGTATTGTAGTATTCGGGGTATTCTAGCTGCCAACCGTGGTATGCTGGTTGGTAAGCTGATGTACTCTTCAAGGGTTCAGGTTGTATCTATGCAATTGCTCTATGACTCGGAACTGTACTTTTTCTAGGGTCCTGAATGCACTTGTCCCTGGGTTTGATTTGTACTATTGTACGTCGCTCTGGATAAGAGCGTCTGCTATATGCTGGTAATGTAATGTAATGTAATGTAATGTAATGTAATGAAATGTAATGTGTGTGTGTGTGTGTGTGTGTGTGTGTGTGTGTGTGTGTGTTTCCGTGTTTCCGTGGAGGGTGTTGTTGCTGTATGTAAATTATATTTCTTTTACAGGTGTGTGGTGTGTATGTGTGACTTTGAGTCCCGTCAACTGCTGCGTGTCCTACCCTGCAATCACGAGTTCCACGGCAAGTGTGTGGACAAGTGGCTCAAGGTGAGTGGATGGGAGGGGCTTCCACAGAAATATAGCAAATGTTTACAAAATCACTTTAACACTACCGCAAAGGGCTTTGTTGAGCATGATTTCATTTTTTGGAAAAAAGCGGCTGCTTAGTTACATCTTAGATAAGGTTTAATTATTATATCTGTTAACTGCTTTAGGCTTTAAAGAAATTAATTGACTACCTAATTAATCTAATTAAATTAAGCTGTAGACTGACTTGTATTACCATTTTCATGGTGCTAACGAGCAGGGATAATAAATGGCGGAAGGTAATTTTATCTGTCTATATTTTTAGCTGTTCATTTTTATTTTTATAATTTTTTACAGCATTCATTTTGTTGCCTTGACCCACAGTTGAGTTGAACAGTATATTATTGAGTTGGTCAGAACTGTGCGAAGTTGGCTGGATGATTCTCTCTCTCTCTCTCTCTCTCTCTCTCTCTGTGTGAAAATAGACTGCCTTGGTATTTAATATAAAGGGACTCATATGGGGGCCACATTGGCTCAGGCCGTAAGAGCAGTCGTCTGGCTGTCCGAGGGTTGCTGGTTTGATCCTACCCTCGGTGTGTCAGAGTCCCTGAGCAACACCAAACCCTGACGTGCTGGTTGGTGCCTTGCATGGCAGCCAATTACCGTTGGTGTGTGAGTGTGTGTATGAATAGGTGACTGAGAGGCATCAATTGTACATCGCTTTGGATACGTGCTACATAAATGCCAACCATTTACCGTTTTAGCATTTAGCAGGGACTAACACCGACACTTTCTCTCCTCTCCTCTCTCCGCCCAGGCCAACAGAACGTGTCCGATTTGCCGGGCGGACGCGTCGGGGGTCCAGCGGGATTCCGAGTGAGGGGGCAGGGCCCGGGTCCCGCCCACGCACACAGACCCTCCTCCTCCTCCTCTTCTTCCTCTTCCTCCTCGCATATTCAGTCCATACCTCCTCTTCCTGTCTTCTCTCCCCGCGGGGCTTCCTCCTTTCCGTCGTCCCTTCCCAGACAAACTCGCAAACGTGCACAAACACACGCAGACGGGCACAGTGCACGCGCGCGCGCACACACACACACACACACGGGCGGGTCCTACCCTTCCAACTGCGTGTCCACGTATTAGAACTTAGAGGGGGAAAATAATAATTGTGGTCTTCTCAGCTACAAGCGACAGCAGAAATCTTGGGATCGTTTGACTAACTGTGTGATTGGAACTCCAAAGATGATTATTCTTATTATTACAAGTATTGATCACTATTATGGTATAATTGAATGTTTTCTAATTGTGTTGTTGTTTTTTTTTTATTATATATAAATTGCATTTTTTTTCCTTTTTTTTTTTTCTTTTCTGTGTGTGCACTAACATTCCCAGGTATGTGAGAGCATTATTGTGTGTCTGTATATTTACCATGACTGTGAGCATGTCATTTTTTGTGTATGAGTAAATATATAAAATATATGGGGGAAAACAAACAAAATTAACAATGTTTTATGAATTGAGAAGTACAAAGAATATATAATAAGAATTGGGAACTATGGGGTAACTCAATTACCTACAATATAGCAATCTGTCTTAGACAATTGAAACTGTGAGATGTATGGCTGACTGCAGCAATTATGTTACACATGCGCTAATGATTTTCTTGTGAATTGAGGGCTAGGCGATATACCGTAAACGATAATTATTAAGTGCCATAACAATCATTGATCCTATTCAATGTTCTATTGGCGTTGCCATCTCTATATATTACGTAGTTTAAGGGTGGTAAACTTCAGAAGCCATGTGAAAAGCTTACGGGAGAAATAAAAACATTATCACGGTTATACATCGAGTGACGATAGGACAGCCAATCGGCAGCGTGGTTGAAGAGCTTCCATGTGATGATGTCATGATCATGATTTTGTGAATGACGATTATGAAGAAGATTCATTCATTGACACTGCATATAAACGCTTTAATATACTTAAAAACACTTAACATACTTAAATTACTTATTTTATATTACTGCAAATTCCATCAATTACTTGGTTATACAAGTCGGGTATTACAGTTTGGGAAATCCATATTTTCCCTGTAATTTGCAGGCTACTGCTTGTCAAATGTTAGTAGCGTTTCCTTAAAAGCTGGTTTTTCAACCGTATTGAACAGCCACATTTCTTTTGCGATGTATAACATCACACTGCCAGTTACCGCGTGCCATGGGCTTCTGTTTATATTTTGACACCCAACTGAAGGTTTTTGCAATGCTACATTGCCACAATGGACATTAACTGACTGCTTTTGGGACGCCCAAGTTCAGCTAATTGTTGTTCTGTTCAATAATCTGCTGCTACATTGAAATAGGGAGGTAAAGTGGATGTCCCACTGAATTGCATTTCCGGTATACTGCTAAATGCTATGCTTGTGCATTTCATCATAGACAGCAGCAGCAACAACTTCATATAAGCAAACAAAGCATTAAAGTGTTCTGCAACCACAAAATGAAAAAAATGTATGTCTCTTGTAGGCTATAACTGGCAACGGTGTGGAAGGCAGTTCATTAATACAGAAAGTCACTTTTTAGCACAAATTAAAGCACAATACTTTCAAATATAGCACTGACTGAATTCAAACGAACAATGCAAATTGGTTGTGGTTGGCTCCAGTTGACTGAATCACGATCAAAGTACAATTGTTATGGCTCTAATGACATATGTTTTTCACAACCACATAGAAGCTGCTAGACAGATTGGCTGTTTAATGTCTCATTGGTGATGGTTGTTATAGCATTCGGTAGTCATTATTACAGTATATCGCCTAGCCCCAATTGCGTGCATCTGTGTGTGTGAGCATGTGATATTGAGCGCCATCGGTCATCTTTCTGTGTTATTTATGCAATACTTGTTCAGTACACTGGTTTTCTGTTCTTCTAGACTTCCCTTCCGTATAAGATGTGCAGAGATGGAAGTTTTTTTCAGTTTTAAAGCACGCTGGTCTTTTACTGTACAGCGTCCCCCCTCCCATCCAAAGGGCAGCATGTCACCAAATAGCATCGTTTTCCCCAAACGCCCCGACCCTCGTTTGTTCCCGTCGAGTCTGAAGTCACCCTCTCCGTCAGAGGTGAAGACCGCGGGGTATGACATCGAGGGGGAGTGGTGGTGGCTGTCGTTCTATGTTCGTTGAGGCCTTCGGGCACCAGCACGCCGAATTATCCCGCGTCAATCGAAGTTTGACGGTCCACGGGAGACGGGCGCGGCTTCCACGCCACCCGGGTGAGGAGTTCCGGTCGGTTCCATCGATTCCTCCCGACCCGAAGACCAAGTCCTGCAGTACGCATGCTGGAGGGCGGGGTTCGACGTCCAACCCCACCCCATCGAAACACGCGATTGGTTAATGACAAATCCCGCCTTTCGAAAGCTTGGAAATTGACTAGGTGGCAAACTCATCAAAGGGCGGGGTTTGACTGCAGCCTGCGGGCAGAAGCTTCTTAGCAGGTTGGCGCTTTCTAAAATGGTGGGTTTGCCGTTAATCCCACTCTCGGGACTGGAGAAAGTGAACCAGTATGAAAAGATGGGGAAGGGTTTCCACAAACAAACCAGGCCCTGGGTTACTACCTGGGCGCTTTCACACTGGACAAGCTGGGAATATTCATGTTGTTATTATTGTTATTACTTTATGATTATTTAGGTAAAAAGTCAGTTTTTGATAGACCTGGCATGCGGACCGAACTCCGCTAGCATGCGCACCTGCTGCAGAAGCTGCCAGCGGGCTACGGAAAGCTCTCCTCTCGAGTCTCTCGAGACGTACGCGTGTATTATTTTATTTTTTCCGCGATGTGGTTACACTTTTTGCTGCACTAAAGGGAAGCACAAACTCTTTCGATAATTGCTGCAACAGCTGCCAGCTGAAACTCTCGCTTTCTCGGGTGATCGCCTGGAGTCCATTTTGCCCTGTCGGCATGGAATTCACAGTTCTAATTCTGCCACTGGACAAGGCCAGGCTACTTTCTTCTCAGTGTGTGGCGGCCATTTTGTTCGGGTTTAGTATTTTAGCATTTGCTCAAAACAACAGTAATGAGCTGAGGCTGCACAATGAGGCTTCCACAAACCCTGTTATTCCTATTCCTCGGTTGTTTTAGTCTCTCTTTACGCAACCTTATGTCACTTCTCATCCACCTATCTCCAGTGAATACATTTACCAGCTTCCTCCACCCTGCGTACACCAACCTCCCACTCTCCCTTGTCCGTCTCACTCAGAATGTCATTAGAATAACCAATTCCGATATGAACCTGCAGTGTCTTAATACCAGTTGCCTTTTCTACACAAGTCCGTAGCTGAAACGTCGATATCCTTTATTCACTCCTCTCCTGTCGAATGTACCCTCCGTCTTTACGTCTCCTTTGGGGTTAGGCAGCCTGCATGTTACCTTTTTCATAATCATCGTTGTGTTATTGCAAATTATTATTATTTTCTTTCTGCTTGGTACACTTGCAGTTACCTCATTTTTAATATTTATGTATTTTCATAATTTGCTTAACCAACATGAGAGCTTTTGGGGTTTTTTTGTTCATTTTGTTCTATTAAATTTACAAAACCATCCTTTACCTGGACATTGTAGTGTCATATGTATTACCTTGTAACCAAAATCATTTGAAGGCTTGATATAAACTTTTTAACAAAAAAAAGAAAGAAAAAAAACGTTTGTACATTTTTAATGAAACTCACTAGTAATGCTTTACTAAGTATAGCAATGGATTCATTTTATTCCCTGTGCCCAATGTTTTCGGATTTTAGAGGGTGGTTAAATAAATGTATAACGTACACTGACCCTGCCGTGGGTACGCGTGTTGTCTTTATTAGTTAGTTCCAAAAGTACTGCCAAATTAGTGGCAGTTGGCTGTACTTCTGACTTCATTAGGAAAATGAGGTGTGGTTCAAGTTGCCACCAGATGGCGATGTTGGTCTTCAATCGAAGGCGGCAGTATGCCTTTGGGCTGTTCCCAGGCACACTGCCAGTCATATAATCGTGGATAAGATTTGCCATGGCCATAGGTCAATGTGGGGGTCATCCCATTTTAAATTCTGTGCTCTTCCTGGTTAGCAGTTTTCATCAGTATCTTGATTCCTCAGACATTCCCGGCCATATTTCCAATGAATATTAAATATTAAAACATATATATATATTTTTAAAGGTGCCTTTTTTGGTTTGAAATGAGTAAATGTTTCCAAAGCATTCATCAATACTCTAATAAAACAAATAATAATGAACAAAAAAATATATATATACACACACTCACTGAGGACTTTATTAGGAACACCTGTTCTTATTCATGTGATTACCTAATCAGCTTGTCCGTGCATTGCAGTGCAATGCATAAAATCATCCAGATGAGCGTCAGGAGCTTCAGTTAATGTTCACCTCCACCACCAGAATGGGGAAAAAATGTGATCCAAGTGACTTTGACCATGGAATGATTCTTGGTGCCACACAGGGTGGTTTGAGTATCTCAGAAACTTTTCATGCCTAACAGTCTCTAGAGTTTGCAAAGAATATTGTGAAAAAACAAAAATATCCAGTGAACAGCATTTCTGTGGGCAGAAACGCATTGTTAATGAGAGACGTCAGAGGAGAAGGGTCAGACTGGTCAAAGCTGACAGGAAGGTGACAGTAACACAAATAATTACACATTACAACAGTGGTATGCAGAAGAGCATCTTTGAACACACAATGCATCATAACTCTAAGTGGATAGGCTACAGCAGCAGAAGACTTATTGAGTCTTAAAAATGTCTAACAAATACCTAATAAAGTGCTCACTCAGTGTAAATATATATATATAGCCTCGTCTCCTCTTGCCTTGCCTGACTCTTTCACACGGGCTATGTCATGTATTCACTTTAATCTCTTGGTGACATCGCCCCTGCAGAAACTTGAAGAGCCTGTCAGGGTGCGCAAGGTTCTCCAGCTCGGCTGCACTGTCTGCCTATAACGAGGCTGCCTTGGGAGGCTTCTGTCTCCTGCTCTAAACCAACCCCCACAGCAGAGCTTCTCTGTCCACATACATCCACCCACTGACACCCATCCATAGCACTGCTCGGATCAGAAGCTACACGTCACCTTGGAGCAAAGCACTCTTCCCCAAGAAAAAATGTCACTTCGCAATTTTGTTCCCCACAAAGTGCTTTAATTCTCGGGCACATTCTCTTGAGAGATTTAACATGAGATTTTGAGGCAATACTGAATACAGATGTAAGTAGATTTCGCTAAGGATAACGTATGCATCAGGACTTGGAGCAGACTGAACACCTGGGATTTGTTTCAGGAATTTCATAGCAGTACCTTTCTGCTGCCAGCAGATGTCAGCATTGCCAATTCACTGAGTGTCGCATCCTACTTGACGAAATAATCACAAGTAGTCACTCTTTACATCATTATACAAATTTTATGAAATTGTAGATGTTCCACCATGCTGTTGGAGACCATATTGCCCCTTTAATGTATATTTAATATATAATCCAATACATATTAGTCCTGTAGGCCACTCCTCATGTAAGCAAATACGTGAAAGTTACAGTGAAAAAAGCACTAACATTACGCAATACTTAACTGACTTGGTGTTGCACACTATCACTATGTGGTGAGATTGTGCAATTTTCAGTTTGTAACCATAAAGACATTAGCTCATTTCTAAAGGTTGGTGGTTATTTTAAGTTGTGAATATTTAAACTGCAGTGTGGCCACTGAACGGCCCTGCGAAACCATAAACTATAAATTACCGTAGGGAACCGTAGGGCATTCAGTTGCTACACATTTAGGCCTATATAGACACAGCCCCAGTAGTTTCTCCCCCATGATGCGTAGTTAGTCAGGAAATGAGATCACTTCTCTATGAAAGACAATTCCAGCAGAAGTAGCAATGGGAGCTGACTACAATTTTGCTAAATATGACCATGAAAAAAAACACACTGCCATGACACAGACGTGTAACAGGTTTACATCTCTCCAGAGACATACTTATTATTATTTACTGTTATTTACAACAGAATCAACAATTACATTCTCTGTGATCTCATGTCTGCGTTAGCTGTTAGAACTGTGCTGCTGAAGCTTTGGAGAGTGATGTCTTCTGACACAAACAAGTTCCTTTTTACATACTGCAGTTCATCCCACAATGGTACATTGAGCTCACCACGAACACTGCCGCTAAGAAAATGAGTAAGGCTTGGCCATGTGTCATTTGTCAGAATCAATCCCACCCATTGAACAGATGATAGCCAGTGTCTTACAGACATAGGAAAGGGCCAAATATACACTCAGTGAGCACTTTATTAGGTATTTATTAGACTTATTTTTTACTGCTGTAGCCTGTCCACTTAGAGTTATGATGTGTTGTGTGTTCAGAGATGCTCTTCTGCGTCCCGCTGTTGTAATGTGTGGTTATTTGCTTTCCTGTCACCTTCCTGTCAGCTTTGACGAGTCTGGCCATTTTCCTCTGACGTCTCTCATTAAGAAGGCTTTTCTGTCTCCAGAACTACGGCTCACTGGTTTTTTGTTTTGCTTTTTGCACCATTCTTTGAAAACTCTAGAGACTAGTGTGTATGAAAATCCCAGGAGATCAGCAGTTTCTGAGATAATCTGAGATAAACCACCCTGTCTGGCACCAACAATCATTCCACGGTCAAAGTGTCTTAGATCACATTTTTCCCCCATTCTGATGGTTGATGTGAACATTAACTGAAGCGCCTGATCTGTATCTACATGATAGTATGCATTGCTGCCGCACAATTGGCTGATTATATAATCACATGCATATGTAGGTGTAATAAAGTAAAAATTTTCCTAATAAAGTGCTCGTTGAATGTATACGTTTTAAATGCCCTTCTCATAAATCTGCTTGAGATACCTGAAATGACCCACCATACATTTGAAATGAACCGTCAACATGTAGCTTTGCAGGAGAAAAAATATCTACTGTCAGCAGTGAAAAATGACACCTAGCTTGCAGTTGATTTTTATATGTCCTTCTTTTCCTGTCATGCTGTATATTACCTGGCTTGCAACACTACACGGTAAAGCTGTACAGGAATCACTGACACACAGTTTGTGTGGATCTCTGAGAGTTTGCTGAATTCTCCAAGCATTATACAACGTTGTGGTGTAAGCCCACTGATCTGATGTATACCCAAGGTAGGCTATCTACCTATCTACCTATCTAAATTAATATACAACTACGATAGAATACATTTTATTATACAGTGGGGCCCAAAAAAGTATTTCCTTGTGAAAATGGTTCCATTTTGCATTCTTCAATTGTTTTCAATAGTTTTCATTAGTTTTCATTATAAATTATGTTCAGCATTACAATTTGAGTGAAAAGTTCAATCTGTGAAAAATGCATGAATTTCTGAATTTCTTGGTATTTGGTATGTCTCCCAGCATGCACTCAAGCTGTCTTGGACTCCACAAATTTGTGCAAAACCTGATGATCCATGTTATCCCAGCATTATTTGACAATGTTCCAAAGGGCATCTTGTGATCTTACTGAATGCTTGGCTTTTGTCAGTCTTCAAGTGTCCCCATACGTTTTCAATGGGGTTGAGGTCAAGCAATTGAGGATTGTGTAGCACTCTTCTTTGGTCTAGTTCTAGCATAGCTTTGAAGTAACTTGTTTCACATTAATAAATCATTTGTTTTAAATTTGTCTAAATCCTAAAACATTCTGTTTATTTCCATGATTACATGAACAAATAATTCCTAGATTTTCAATGTGGTCTCAGCCTTTTAGACTCATGAGTGCAGAGGGTACTGTGGGATAGAAAACCATTTTGAACTTTTATAAACACTGGGTTATATGACACTTGAGAAGTTTGCATGGTGGCTGTGGCAGGTGTTTGGCTGGATGTATAGAGCTTCTGCATTGGCTTCATAATGTTGCCTTATTTCTTGAAATGAGAATCAATCAATCAATTGCTTTTATTGAATTAATTCCAAGCTGTACGCATCTACACACGTGACAAGTGTATGATAATGTAGTCAGTTTTTCCTTTTCCACAAGGCTTTCCTGAATTTTTCTTTAGGTTCTAGGCCTGGATACACTTCAATCCTTATGACGCCATTAAAACTAATCTCACTCCTCTGTGGGGCATTGCAATCTGATCACATGAGCAAGCCAATGATGCAACACTGCAAAAGAAGGAGTAGAACAAAATCCTTGGAGTGACCTTGACATCTACAGCAGAGTGGCCGGCTAGAGTTTAATTATTGTAGCGACTCGTGGGAGAGCCGTCGGAACGAGTAATTTATTCTGCCTTTGTACAATTCTGCAGCCATGCACAAAGTCCATCAGCCTGCAGTAATTGGGGCAGAACTGTAGAGGTATTCTTAAAGTGTCACACGCAGCTAGGCCATCCTGGAAGGGATTTAAATATTAATTAATTACTCAGAAATTATAACATGGGACCAATGTTTCGCTCATGGAAAAAAATCTAAACTGAGCTGTTCAAATGCTGGCCAGTTATTTTGCTTTTGCAATTATTTTGCTCATAGAAACTTTTTTATCATTAGTCTGGACAGGACAGATATGACATGCACCGCAACAAGCAATTCTCTCTTGCTTATCTCATTGGTTGAACATTCACCAACCAGAGCTACTGTAGCTAATGGCTGTTGGTCGCGTCCATTTGTGGAATAAGTGAATATAGATTAAATCAAAACTGTCCCAAATTATTGACAGGTCACACAAATGTTTCCTCCTGAATTAACAACTTAAAGCAACAGAACAGTTTCTTGTCAAAGATGAGATCAAATCTAAAACATGAAATATCTGAGTGTTCAGGATTCAGGATTAATATATAGTCACAATCAGTTTTTCCCCTCTTTTTAAGATTAGCCCCATTTGCACTATTGATCAACTTTGTGTGAAATGCTCTTGACAAAACATGTTTGTTTGTTTTTTAATGAAAGTTTCTTATCTTAGAACTTTCATAAGTGCCTATGATTTATACAAAAAATAGCACCTCAACATATTTTATATCCATTTCAGCTCATTGTCAGCCAGAAACATGGGGCCCACACTGCCTGTGGCTGAGTGTAGGCATATCTGTAAGTCTGCCAGCATTCAGCAAGTTTGGGCAATGGCGTTCCACAAGCAAGACATTCCAGACAAGACAGTGGAAATGATGATACACGGTTAAAAGAATGCAAAATAGTTGTTCCGTTCTGCCGCGAGCAAAATACTGATGGACTGACAGTTGGCATCGTCAGTAGACCTACAGGTACTGTTGCTGGGTTAGAACTATGAAAATATCTTCGTAGTAGAATGTATACTTTCCTTTTTATGTGTGTGGCATTCAATCAATGTACTTGAGAGGACACTTGAACCCTTATGCAGGGATTAAAGCAATAAAAATCTTTGAGCCTGAAAAGTTGTCCAGGAGGAAATGTGTGCAATGTATTGAATTAATAATTATATGAATTTAAAACTGCACTTTGCCTGAAATAAGACATGGTGCCTGAGAAGCCCTGCTTTTGCACCCTATCTAGAATAGTATTTCATTAGATGTTCCTCAGTTATTTATTAGTCAACAAACTATATACCGTGTAGGCATTCATTGGCAAATGAAAACCATTGCTTTTGGGGCGGAAGATGTAGAATGATCCGCCTAGTTAGGTAGAAATGTAATTGAACATATGCCCATGGGGCCTTTTTAATAAACCTTTAAACCAGTGAGTTTCTGAAGGCTCTCGACACCTTGATTGGAGGCTTCCTGTGTTGACTAACCAGCCTTCTCATTACTGAAAGCAGGGATATACTGATATTCTGCATAGCTATATGCTACATGGTGGAGAAGCAGAGGCACTGGGATCTATTTATACCACATAAACTCACTGAGTACGTTATTAGGTATTTATTAGACGTGTTGGTCTTCTGTTGCTGTAGCCTAGAGGTTTAACATGTTGTGTGTTCGGAGATGCTCTTCTGCATGCCACTGTTGTAATGTGTGGTTATTTGCATTACTGTCACCTTCCTGTCAGCTTTGACCAATCTGGCCCCTCTCCTTTAACCTCTCATTAACAAGACGTTTTTATCCGCAGAACTGCTGCTCATGAATGTTTTTTTGTTTTTCGCATCATTCTCTGCAAACTCTAGAGACTGTTGTGCATGAAAATCCCAGGAGATCAGCAGATCTTTGAACAGATTTTTGAGATACCACCCTGTCTGGCACCAATAATCATTCCACGGTCAAAGTAACTTTGATCACATTCCTTCCCCATTCTGACATTTGGTTTGAAAAACAGCAGAACCTCTTGACCATGTTTGCATGCTTGTATACATTTAGTTGATGCCACATGATTGGCTGATTATATATTTGCATTAACAAGCTGGTGTACATATTTACCTCACTGAGTGTATCTCATCTCACTTTAGACAGTGGTTCCTAACCCTGTTCCTGGTCTACCATCATGGAGGTTTTCACTCCAACCTTAATAAACCACACCTCATTCAACAGCAAGAGATCTCCTTGAACTGCTCATTAGTAGAATCAGGTATGCAAAATTAGGGTTGAAATGAAAACCTACAAGACAGTAGATCTTCAGGAACAGGGTTGGTAACTACCGTCTGAAGAGATGTCTTGTGAAAGGAGTAAACCCAACACTGTAATTATGGGTGGGTGGTGTTGAGGCTCTGTCCCATCAATTACAACATTGTGAGGAGACATGTCCTACTCTGCGGTGTCCAAACAGATTAAAATGCTTACATGATTCGTACAGGTCGGGACCAGTCACTAGAAAATTGGTGAATGTGCCAAGTTCTCTTAAATGACTCATATGAGAGAATTAAGACCAGCTATGACACGAGAGCCAACATGTTGCTTGTACTGAACATACACATCTTTTCCTAACACGTCTGCATGGAACAACCTAACCCAAACTCAGCAGGCATCTAGATATCTGTCAACTGTTGCAGATTTCACGTGTGGCAAACTCCAATGTTGATGTACATTACATCACTATTTCTGCTTTTTAATTTTACCCAAAGCTCTATTGTTGTTTAGAGTTAGTGATGTTAATCAGGAATGGAATGTTAATAATAAATATCCAGGTACCCACAGTCATAGGAAACTAATGAATGCCCTTTCTTTTCAGTGGGAAATAAAGGGTTATGAAAGAGCATAGATACTGCAGAAAGCTTTCAGGCAGGGACACTAGAAGGGGGTGCAGACATGTCCCGACAAGAGTTCTGAGTAGTTACACCTTTGCTTGAAGGTGCTGGATTTTGAATCTGTTGATAATTTATATATATATATAGTGATATATTTTTTTGCATTTTCCACTATGCATGCCTCATAGAGTGGAAATAAAAATGCTTGTGAATTCACCGTCAATTTATTTTCAAACAGCATGCAATTTCACGGACAAAAAGGTAGATAATGAACACAACCCACTCCGCTGTGTCTTCTGCCCCGGTCACTATGGCATCTCAAGTTTATCTGTATCTCTCATAACCGTGAGCAAACAAAGTGCACCCAAGTGCGGCTGTTCATTCAGCTGTTTGCTTTTATCCCCCGTTTGGCAGAAAAACAAAACGGTGATTGGACACAACCGTTACACTCGATCAATAAGCACACAGATGAGAGGAGGATGCGGTCAGAAAGTGTGAAGCACTCAGCTTCACTCTTAGCCCATTTCTAGGGCATTATGTTTGTACTTATGTGTTTGTTTTACCAAGAAGAGTTAAATGACAGATGAACACCCCGGAGGAGTTTGAGAGCTCAGGGTTGTGTCCTTAAAATTGAGCACTGCGTTTTTTGATGTGTGGAGTGACCTGATGCTACCCTTTTTGCTTCTGAGTGCCTGGGGCGGGGTGCGACAGAGGGGAGGGGGTGTTGCAGTGGAGTGTTTCATAAGGAAATTGGAAATATAATTCACATTTTTAGGTGCTTCCCTGACAGATTTGTTATTTTATGTTCTTCGTATGTCTGTCTATAAGTCTCAAGATTTGTATTTGTCATGTGAAATTAGGTAAACTGCTAATACAAGCCTGTCTTTTTCACTGTTACACTGTTACACTGAAAAGTAAATATGCTTTTGTCTTATCTTACAATATAATTCTTATCACTACAGTATACCCTTACTGAGCAGTTTATTAGGAACACTAACACTAACCTACCTGTAGACCTACTTATTTATGCGATTATCTAATAAGTCAATTGTGTGGCAGCAGTGCAATGCTTAAAATCATGCAGATGTGGGTCTGGAGCTTCAGGTCACATCAACTATTAGAATGGGCAAAAAATGTGATCTCAGTGATTTTGACCATGGCATGATTGTTGGAGTAAGTCTGTAGCTGCTGATCTCCTGGGATTTTCCATTCTCTAGAATTTACTCAGAATGGTGTGAAAAACAAACATTAATATTATTAATGTATTAGGAAAACAAATAGTATGCACTCAATCAGTGCAGATATGTACAATTCCATCCTTAACCCTGGCGCCTTTCTTTGCATGATTGGCGAGATTTTAAACAAGGTTGAAGTTTGTCATCTGTGATTATGAAATATGATTTCCACACTGCTGTTCTCCTTTGCCCTGATAACTTTATGAAACTTTGTCATTCGTAGTTTCACAAGTAAACTGAACACCCCTCCTCTGTGATTTTGGAACCCCCCTCCACAAAAAAAGGAATAGCAGGAGTAATGTTTTTGTAAAGGCAAGATATGAAAGAGAACATTTGCTTGATCGGAGGAACTTGCAATGGCAAAGAAAACTAAAGTAGCAAAAACTAACATCTCCCTCTGCTACCTGGAGAGATAATGGAAGCTACTTTATTTTATCTCCAAAACAGTTTTTCCCCAGACTCCAGTTTCCCAATCACTTATTTGACTTTTATTTGTTCTATCTAGGCACCACAAAGAGATATTGCTTTGGCAGTATTCAGGAGACATTTGACAAATGTGATAACGTTGGTTACAGTAGGGAACTGGCAATTAACATCTCCCAAGTGACAATGCAGCGTTTTATTTAAGTTTTAGTTAGTTCTGATTTTTTTTGTGCATTTGTATTTTGTGAGTGCTTTCGCAATAAAATCTATTGGACTGCTGCACGGATACACTTCATTTGATATTCTTTTTATTCACATTCATATTTTGTTTGATGACTCGGCATGTGAACCAATTTCACAAAATAAAACGTCAAAATCTGGGTATGGCTACAGAGATGGCTACATTAATGTAAGCTTCTAAGTTGTGAAAGTTGAAAAAAGGTACTCATTTGTCAGAATGCATGAGTCAACTCCCACACTCCCAGAACACAAGATAATGGGTTTACCTTCTCACAGAAATCAAGTCCCAGGGGATTTTAAAGAGAGAGAGAAAAAAATATTGAGGTTGATGTACAGCTTTAGCTGAAGATGCAAATTTCAGAATAATACTAAGTAGAAGCAGACAGTAGAATATGTGAAAAGTTTTGCCAAGCAGAACTTATCAAAATGCTCGATTATTAGTTTATGCCTCATAGAATTACAAGATAATGCTTCTTAATTTATTAAATGCCTTTGTTGTGTATAAAGCATAAGATGTTCATGTTAATACTAATACTAACTCATGTTAATGATATTAGGTCATTTTCACAAATTTCATAACTCCATAACTATTTTATTAAAATCTGAACTACCAAGTCAGCAGTATGCTTTCTGATTCCCTCAGTGATTGGCATTGAATGTTCATATCTAAATAAAAATCAGAGGGGGAATTCCCCCTGCAGTGGCTTGTTGATAGGAAAGATGGATTGTTGCCTCTGTATGTCATTTATATTTAGTTCTCTCCTATGTCCTGAGTATAGGCCACTATTTCCATGTGGAAATCTCACACCAGGCCAGCCCGTTTTGTGGTTCCATTGCTTTAGTCAAGCCACAGCTGGATTATTCTACAGCCACGGTCACACTCGGTTTGTCTGGCGATCGTAAACGGATTCACTCACGGCCGCATGTGCAACCACGCTAGAGCTCTCGGCAAATGCAGTTCTAACCATCTATAATTCACGCACTAGCCTTTTCCCATCAGACTGCAGGTTTGTTTTGTATTTGAGTATGTGGGTAGATATATATTTTATGACTGCAGTGGGCTAAGTGGATAATGAAAGGCTGCTTCTCTGGCTGTACCAGTTGAGTAACTTCATGGAGGAGATGCCTGTTGGTTTATACCCGTTGCTGAAATAAAATATGTGCGATACTGCAGAGTTGTCCCATGATATCCTGTCTGTGTGTGGGATTAAGAAAGGGCATTACTGAGAGAGATGTTCAGTCGAAGGTTGAACAAAGCAGAATTACTCAGATTACTCAAATAGCTGCACTAAATAAAATCTGGACCCCCCCCCAAATCTGGAACATTGACTGAAATAACAAGAGCTGTTCCGGATTTTACTCTTTGTAGTTATCTGGCTAATTCATCTGGCTAAGTAATCCTGCTTTGTGGAGCAGGCCCCTGGCCACACCAAGGGGGAAACACTTCCGGTCAGTACAGGAGTCAGTCTAGAGCGTGGCAGTAGGTCTGGATCAACTGATTGTTTGAAATGCTTGAAACCAGTAAAAATGTCTGCGATTGCTGACAATTTTGAAAAAGCCATCTATTTTCCCCAGCATTCAGGTGTGTGCTTGGACACACAGCAAGAATTGAACACAGAAGGTAGTGGAATTACTAGGGATATGGCTGGAGATTCAACCATAGTGGAAGATTGCAAGAGAAGCCATTTCAAGGAGAATGGTGGATATAGTGGTTTCAGAAAGTATTCAGACCCCTTCACTTTTTGCATACTTTATTGTGTTGTAGATTAAATTTTAAATGGGTAAAATTGCCATTTTTGCCCATCAATCAAATTTTAGAAATACACAGAATGCACCCGATCACAATTTGGAGTTCCAGAGTAAAGGGCCTGAATACTTATAATAAGAAATTTAAAACATGTTTTCACTTTGTCATTATGTGTTATTGAGTGTACATGTATTTCTACTATCTCAATGAAATGCAGTTTTAGATATTGCCACATCATTTCTTTCCCACATTACAGTTAAGCCCCCAGTTAATCCCAAACCAAAAAAAAGGAACAAGCAACAGCACGAAGAGCTTCAGTATATGCATAGTTTAGCATCCGTGTGAAATCCCTCTTGGTCTACTGCCCCAGCGGTTGGCAACCCCCTCCCACATTGCCATTTCTCAAGCTGTTCCATTATTTGCCCCGCATTGATAGGAAAAAAGCTGTAAGCTGTCTTTTATTCTAGTTTGTTTTGGATAGAGAAAACCCATTCATTTCCCGTTTTCGTTTTGTTTAGCTTGCTTTATTCGTACCTCCAGAGCAAACACAATAGCCCATTGAGCTTCGCTTTGTTTGGTTCTGCAATTGCTGTTTTGGAGCTCTAATCTGTTTTGTCATTCTTTGAGAGCTGTTACATATCTCTGGGGCTATTATTTGCAGTTCTGGAGCCAGTTCCAAATCAGAGGTGGGAAATTCAGGTCCAGAAAGTAAAAGTCCTCCCCAGTATTTTGTTCTAGTCATCTGGGTTTGCTAGCAAAAGTCCGTTAGCACAATTCTTCAGCCACACTCTCAGAAAAAAGGTACAAAAATTGCCTAAAAAAGATAGTACCTTGTAGGTAGTATGGGGTAGTATACCCCTACCCATTGGTTTAATACTTAATGTGTGCCTTAAAGAATAAAATTGTGCCACCATTGTTCCTTTCTTGTTTCTTGAGTATGCAGAAGACATTACATTACATTATTAGCATTTGGCAGACGCTCTTATCCAGAGCGACGTACAGTTGATTAGACTAAGCAGGAGACAATCTTCCCCTGGAGCAATGCAGGGTTAAGGGCCTTGCTCAAGGACCCAACGGCTGTGCAGATCTTATTGTGGCTACACTGGGATTAGAAGACTAATTAGTGAAATTGTGTGTGGGTGGGAGAAACAACTGGCAGGACTTTTACTTGACCCCTGGACTTTCCACCCCTGTTCCGTACACCTGAATCTCTCCTGTGCTCATGGGCAACAGCTATAAATATGGAAACCCAACGATGACAGGAAGGGCACAATTGTGTCATCAAATGAACAAGGGGAGTTAATAGCTTGATGGCCGCTGCTTCAAGAACAGATCTTTTTTTTTTTCCCCAGATGCATTCGGTTTGACATTGCACTTGGGAAAAACTAACAAGCGGTTCTTCAATCAGGCACTGGATGCGCCTAGGCAGGAGTTTCTGCATGATTGCCTCTCTTCATTTTAAGTATGCCTCTCATTGCATAATTGCCTCATCAATTCTGTCTCCGTCACCATAGTATAATTGTGTTTGATGTTCAGACAGCTGTGATCCTGACTTGGATCTCAGAGAAGGTCCTACTTCATCTCCAGGGCATATTATTTCCCTTTTGAGGACCCCTCATAGCTTCAGTCCTCGCCTTGACGACAAACAACCGTAAGTGTATGTCTGTACGTCTAGACCACTTCAGCTTCTCCAGATTAATCTACTGCTCATCAGGTCTTCAGGTTAAGGGAATAGTTTCCTTTTGTTGTCACCCATTTTCAAGTCCTGTCATCCCCATATGCATGAACTTTGCAATGGTCACCCACAATTAGAGACAATTAAAAAACAGCAAATTAATAACTAAATAAATAAAGCTTGATAAGTGACATGCCCCTCAGTCAGACAGCTTTAACCACAAGTTATTTTTTCTTTCCATATTCCATTTGTGTTCTTTACCACACATTCTTACCACAATGATGCTTTCTAAATAACTTAGTTGCCTAAAATAAAGATATAAAAATGTTGGTGACTGAATATCCCTGGTCCATGGTCAAGTCACGTTCAAGTCAATCGTTAAGAAGCTGATTGTGTATGGTACTGCCTGCACACTGAATAGCTCCGAATTAAACAGACATAAATCTATGGGATAGAACAACCGTAGCAGTATATGATCAAGTGTGATTTGCTTACTCAGACTGTGTTGTCTTTTTAATTAACATATTCTTTCTTCACTGGTCATGCTCCATATGACACACAATTTTCATCCTGTTGTAAAAAAAAAATGTGTAAATGTTCAGCAAAAACAATATTTATCAGTATGCACTGTGCTGTCAAACAAGGTGGCTCATTCAGATTTTTGACAATAAGCACATTAAGAATTTAAAGTATTGTGTGATGAGAGATTTGGAGAGCACACTGGCTGTGTTAACTTAAGTTAAACCATAATATTGGCACCATATTTCAAGCAGTATCAGTTTTGTATATCCTTTTTATTATATTTTGATAATGGGCACACACAAATCAATTAATGATATACTGTATAAAAGGGGAACAAATGGGAAATTTAACTATTTTCAATACAGTTCATCAAATATGTATGTAATGTTCTGTTCAGTGGAGCAACTCACATTTCTTATATTCATGCTGACTCCGCCTTATTAGGAAATGATTAGTGGAAGCTAGCATTTTTGGTATTGCTTTATTCCATAGCTCTCAGTATTCTCTATTTAGTTCCATTCAGTGGGGAGTGGCTAGCTGTTCTGCCTCAGTCCCTTTGCTTGCACTCAGTCAGGTATGGTTAACAGGTGTGGTGTAGGGGGGGACCCAATTTAACCTCCGTATTATGTTCAGTTTGACCCAAGATGACTCAACAGTTAAGCTTTTTTTCCATCATGGCACTGTATGATTTTTTTCATTTTCAAATTTTGTGAGATTAAATAGTAAACCTCCAATAAGTCATGAACCAGCTTTGCATACAAAGTGTTGTGTGGGGTTATTTTTAGCTGTATAAAACGTAAGAAAATACACAACCATTTTTTTTATTCTTATCTCATCTTATTTCTTTGTGGATGATTCTGAAGGCACTTTTCCCATACAGGTCAAACTTTCACTTACCTCAGGCTCAAAAATGAGATGCTTCTCACAGATGTTATGGATAAAAGGCTAGTCATTATTCTATCGCAATAATTTTGACCCCAAACATAAAGGCGGTCATAAAGTTACATAATATGAGGGTTAAAACCTTCTGGCAAGCCTTCTGACAGTTGACTCTGCTTTCTTTACTATAGCTCCTTGCTTAGCATTGCCGAGCGAGCTCCCCGTCTACATAGGCATTCCATAACCGACGTCCCCTGGGGGAGAGGGGTTGACAGGGCTGACATCTGCGACGTTGGCGAGGAAGATTTCTGGTTGTGGCCGTCACTTCAAACGGAGGTGCGTATCCGTCCACGAAGGGGAATGCCGTGGGAGGTGTACAGAGGAGGTGTACACGACTGCCAGAGCCTGTGTGCCTCCCTTACCTCCGCCCCCCTTCGCAACATTGAACAAGCTTCTCCCATGAGAGGTCTTCTTTACCGGTGTGCAACGGCAGAATAAAAGGATTGACTGCACTTTTTGCGGTATTGTATGGACAGTTGGGTCAAAACCTTGTGTCCGACTGTACCCAAATGCTCATTAACTGAATCGCTAGGAACGTGGACTGCGGTGTCCTTGCAAAACACTTCTGAAGTCACAAGCCTATTTTCCCAGAGAATCTTAGGAATGGTAATGTTAAATGATAAACATAAGACAATGTACAGATCTTTTCAGAGCCTTTCGCACAAGAGGTTTCTATGATATGAGCTGCATCATCTGCATCATCTTCCTATGTGGTCTGTTCACAATGTATAACACATTGGCAGTGATTCATTTTGGTTGTTTTAATGTTAAGGTTGTCTAACCACATTGGCAGTCATTATTTTGGGTTGCTAACATGTTCTCTGTTGTGTGGCAAGGATTTGAGTCAGAATTGCTGGGGGAGATATCATCTCATGGAGCATGTGACACACAGTGACAGTCTCTCAGATCTGAACTGTTCTGTGGAGAGATGCTACATCTCTCCAGTGTTCTGGTGTAACCTGCTCTGCTAGAAATGCAGGCAGTGGTGATGATGTCTTGTCCAATCCCCTTCCCAGCAACCAAGGGAATTCTGCCTCAACATAATCTGTGTGTGTGTGTTGTGCATTCACACATGTGGGTTAGTGACATTAAGTGTTTGCTACCAATTGTCTTTATGTATGTTTGTTATTGTAAATGGGTGCATCCATGTGAAGTTTTGATGATGCCCTTTCCAGCCTCAAACCACGCTTAATTTCATAACATTTATTTTCTTTACTTCTAAAGATATACTATAACTACTAGAATTATCACTTTAATAGCATGTGTTCTTTAAGAGAAGTGCCTATATATATAGCTATGTTCATAAACATGACCGTCATGGCAAATCATGACCGCAGGTCTTACCATTGGTGTAAGTCTTGCTGACACACACAGACATGTTCAGCATGTGTGGTTGGCGCTTAAGTCATACAAACATTGTCATTCTGATGAGGTTTGTTCTCTTCACAATTTTCAGTGAAGCGGTAGATCTCCAGGTCTACTCCTAATGCTCATGACTTGTTCATGCATCGCTGGAAACCTGGGCAGGCATATCCCGTGTGACAAAGCATGTAAAAATGCAAGTGAATCACCTTGTGTTCTGCATTTCTCTGTGAATGCCCTATCAGTAGAGGGCAACAAGGAAACAGCCTGTCTCAAACCATCTGCCATTGGCTACTGTAATGTCAGGTGCCAGTGACTCTGGTGCTGTGCACTGCAAAAAATATATATTACTAATTCAGTGCTGTCTTGGAGTTATTGAATCCCATTGAGAGCTTTACCAGGGACAGTTTCTGTTTAGCTGATCTGACTTAGAGAGTATAATCTACCGCATTGGTTTGGATAGTTTTTCATTTTATATTACCGTAAATGCAATTTCTTGACAAGTCAAACTTTGTGAGTTGTGCTCAGGAATAATTAATGTGTGTTGTTGTGGGTGGCTGTAGGCATTAATCTATGCAAAAAGAGAGTGTTTTGAAGCAAGGTGATAAAAAATGCAGTAATATGGGGAGAGGAAAGCAGCCACTGGTGGCAGTTGAGCATTTGCTCAAGTCAGAAAACATGGTGCTTCGTGCATAACACTTGGCTCAGGAAAAGACGGGCAGTAGGGGAGAGTGGGAAAATAATGGCTTTCGTATTTGGCTCAGTTGGGGAAAATATTACCAGAGCTAGATTAATCATTTTTTTATATGAACAACATTCAACTCATGCTTATGCCTATTTCTGGGACATACCGTTTGCAATTTGACCTTAAATGCCGGGAGTGAAATGTTAGATTTAATCCCAAGGTGAGGTAAAAACTAACATGCTGGGGATACACATTCCAGTCTTAATAGCTTTAAACGTTCACAAAAAATAATATAATGCAATACATATTTATGATATAGGATAGAAACACAGTCTTTAATGTTTTTATTTATTTGTTTTTATGTTTTTTATATCCTACCTATAGCAGTGAAAATCTATTTACATTAAGACTACAAGACTGTAGCCTACATTATTTGCATTATTGCATATTTCATATGTGTAGCCTGAAGAAATGTCATTATGGAGTCGATTACATTCAAGCTTACAACTGCTGTCATTGGTGGTATAAGTAGCAGCCCATAGCTACTGTTAGGCTACTTTCTATCACTGCCGGCATAAACAAACATCCAGTTAGGTTTAACCCGCCTGGGGTGAGTCTGCACTTTTCATTGGCTAGCAATCCCAGCAACCAAGCATGCTATATCAAAGCTGTGCAGTGCCTTAGTCACTGAAAGTCATTACATACATTTCAAATCCTTAGCATACACACAATGCAGTAGCCAAAAAAAACAAAAATATTTATTGAAATCTCCCATAATTTACTGGAGACAAAGATATTCTGAATTCCAAATGTTCAAGCTGAAATACATTTCTCAAGATCAAATGCAACCACCCTACCTGCAATAAGCGCTTAATTTATACAGAAGGATGTAATTACTTCCAGAAGGGAATGTGGAGAAACTCCTGTAGGTTAGCCTCTGACTCTGTGTTGGACATAAACAGAGCTAAGGAGGCAAGATGCAAAGCAGCACAGCCACACTTTTTTATGTTGTGGTTGGGTTTTTTCCTGTTGCTCAAAAATCCTTAAATAAGATCTCTACTAGAGCCCATTTTACTCTGCATTTAAATGAAGGAGCATTTCACATTCAAGTCACCTGAGTATTTCTTACAATCCAGCCTTGGATTTGTCTGCACCAAAAACATTGACTGAATGCAAATCTTAGTGGGGTAAGTAGGGGGATTTGCTTTTGGCATGGCAATCCATTAATGGAGTGTAATTGATCTTGCTGCAGTGTATCCAGCAATGATTGACTCCCATGTTATGTGCTACAAAATGGCAGCTGGTCTGACATTTGCGAACAAGTTGTAAACAAATTAAAAGCTTTTTAATGCCTAATCACATTGCTTTGCATTTAAATAGCAGACTTCGCAGACCCAAGATTCCACAAAGGCCCATTTACTGTATGTTTTCACTAGACTGAATGAGGAGCCATCTGTGCTTATTTTCGGAGACTGCAATGGTACTTCTGCAGCCCCTTGAACTCCAATGCTTTTGCAAATGTGACACAGCTGAGCTTTAGCATTTTTGTGATTCTAACACCTATGGTCTGCATTCAATCAACATTGCCCTTCAGCTTTTTGATTCAATTCAAGCAGTTACATTTATAGTTAACACATTAAACGCAAAAACAATTCAAGCTCATTTTATCTATTCCTGTGAATGAAAGTATTAAGTATTAAAGCATTAAGCACATTTGCTGTGGAAAAAGAAACAGCTCAAGCTAGGTTTTGAAACAGCTGGTAGCTGGTTGACCAGTTCAGACCAGCTCCGTACTCAACATGGTTTGATCAGCTCAAGCTATGTTTTGAAACAGCTGGAAGCTGGTAATTTCAAGCTGGTTATAGCTGGATTTTACAGCAGGGAAAGCATTATGTAAAAGTATTGCACTTACAGACCATAGGCTCCAGAATTATTGGCATTATTATTGGTAGAGACTAATTGCTGCCGACGGGGTGAATGCTATACTTTTATAAAGAGCTCAGGCCAGTAAAGCTCTTGAGATGTGCACATCTTTTTATGTCTCCTTTACTACCTCTTCAATCCAACCATGTGATTTATGATTATTGTGTGGGTTTTGATCTCTGCAACTCCCCAAGCTCAGGGACCCTGCTGCTGAAGAGAACTGAATTGCATACTGCTCTCTGGAGACTGTATATTGCTGTTTTTCATTTGGCTGTGAGATTTCCTCATCTGTTCTACCAGGCAGTGAATGGTAAACAAACCTTCTTACCACAGAGGCAAATTATTAGGATACCACTGACTCATTTTATACAGCAGTGTGTACTATCAATAAATTCAGAAACAGTGACACATTTTTGGCATGCTGATATTTCTGCCATCATTTTTCATGCTGAAACAAATCAAATCCTATTTCTCTGATACAAATGGGAGGAAAAGCTTTAGGGATATAGTTGCTTATTGACCAGCTTTCAGACAGATTTCATTCTTGGCATTTTATCAGTGATTACTGTATTCTGTATTTATCAGTTTATAACATTTTCTGAAAGAATTGAATTGATTATATTAAATATGGTTTGCTTCTGTGATTTTAAATGGTGGTGGCTGCTCTGTTCTTGTGTAAGCTAGTTGATAGTAAGGAAACACAACATGACATTTGTCTCAGTGGTGTGGAAGTCATCTCATGCTATTCACTCAATTTAAAAGTTCTAATATCAAAATACTGTTGGGAATAAATTCAATTAGCTTTTCCCCTCCTTATTTTGGTAGCAAATGTTTTTCTTTTCTATTTTTAATAAACCGTTTCATTACTTCCTAGTAGATGGAACCAGAAAAATACTATGAACCATGAAATCGTGGGATATGATTTGCCAGAGGGAAATCCCCTTTGGTGGTGGGGGGTGGGAGGAAGGGTTGAGGAGTAGGGTGAAATGTATTTAATGTATTAAGATTATCCAGCTTTGTGTAACTGGCCCCTGAAGCCAGTTACACAAGTTGGTGGTATTGTGTTCTTATCTCTCATTGACTTTATCTCTGAAGCACTGCTGTTCAATTAAGAAAATTTGTTTTCAATCGCTCAAACTTTGATTGATATTTTCTGTAATTCCTCTTTTAAAATCCACACAAAGTAATACAAATTGTTGAAATCTGTACTGTAGCGCATAGAAATTGATGCTGGCAATTATCTGTCAGTGGGGCCAGCCCAACAACCCATAGCCCTGGCAGTATGGCAGGGAACCCCTTCTGCACATGCCATTGCAGATTTTCGATGTTGGCCACATCTGGTAATGCCCACATAGAGCTTAAGTGCAGGACCCAGGAATCGTAGCAATGTGTCAATTGGCTAGCTAGCTCCAGATAGTAGCTGTTGCGGCTGTGGTAGCAGTCTTGATACGACTAGGAGATCTTTATAGCTTAGCCTAATAAATATCAACTTATGAAAATATCACCAAGAACGAGGTTGAAAAACTGGAATGGTTCCAGAGATCTCCCATCGGGATGTGGTAAGCTAGGCTAACTTGGCCAAATCCTTTGAAACAACCCATTTTCACATTTAAGCTAGACGAGCAACATGCAGTGCTTTTGTACATTTCACATTTCAAGTAAGATTAATTAAGAGAATTAGAAAAAGAAAAAAAATGAATTAAGATAGCTTATTAAGATAGCTTCTGCTGGACTGATTTTCATTGAATAATTATGTGATATAGCTTGTTGTATTAATGCAAAGTAGTTTGCTGCATTATTGTAAAATTAAGTTGGCATAGCATACACATAATTTAAGGGAGATTGTAGCCTATTTAACAATACATTTTTTGTTCTTACTCTATGTGGTAGCCTAATATTTGACGAATAAAGCATACTGAAATGACATTTATTTCACCTTTTCCTCACTGCATAGTGCAGTTGCAGACCAGTTTCCTCATAATATAAGCTGACTTTTAACTGATAATTATGCCAGCTCCCCTGATTACCTTTGTGTGATCAAATACTAAATTGGCAATGATCAAGACAAATTGTGAACCACTTGTTTAAAATGCTAGGCCCAAGAGCACTCCCCAGGTAGGTTATTTTCTTATAGCTCTATTTTGCAAGTGAAAAGCTAGTGATAGAGTGTAAAAGGGTTTCATCACTGTGTCAAACTAGCAAGGTTTAGGCTCACAATAGTAAATGCTAGGCTTGACAAGCCGATTGGTGCCCCAAGCAGAATTTCTATCCCAAAAACGCCACTGCTCCAGTGACCTCCACAGTCACCAGAATTAAATCCAATAGAGCACTTTTTGGATGTGGTGGAACAGGAGATTTGCAACATGAATGTGCAGTCAAAAAATCTGCAGCAAGTGCATGGTCATGTCAACAGGGACCAGTATCTCTATGGACTGTTTCCAGCACTTGGTCGAATCCATGTCACAAAGAATTCAGGCTGTTCTGGGAGCAAAGGTAGGTCATACCCAGTGCTAGAAAGGTATACCTAATAAAGTGTAATTGAGTCAGAATTGAGTTAGTCAGGTGGTTTTAATCAAATGTGCAATGGGTATTTTTTGTGAAATACAAGCACTTTTTGAAGACATAACTCTCAACACTAAGAGGCAGCCGGTCACCTGCTCCAAGGGTCTCCGCAGGTAGCTTCACTTGAACACTCTTTGATTGGTGACATTTCACAAGACCAATCAGTAGGAGCACTCAGCGCAATAGGACAGATCCTCTGATGAGTTTATACAGGATGTTGGTGTCAGAATGTTTTGCACTCAAACAAACATTTGCTAATTTGTGCTTGTACATAATAGTCATATGTACCATGTCATATGTTATGGGGCCAGGTTTAAAAAAATCATATAGCAATTATCCATCCATCCATCCATCCATTATCTGAACCCGCTTATCCTGATCAGGGTTGCAGGGGGGCTGGAGCCTATCCCAGCATACATTGGGCGAAAGGCAGGAATACACCCTGGACAGGTCGCCAGTCTATCACAGGGCACATATAGCAATTATGTGGTCCAAAAATCAGAACCACGAAGGTACATAGTGCATGCCATTTCCTGGTTTTGTATTCGCCCATTGCATTGCAGAACAGCCCCCCTTGTGCTGAAGAACATTTATTTTCATCTATAAAACATCAGTTAGGGTACAGTAAAAGGATTCTGTCTTTACGCGCCAGAAAGCAGGGCACATAGAGAATAGTGAGGGGGAAATTCTGTTGATGCTCTCTGTGCTGCACAAGGGAGCTGTCAAATTAGGCCGTCTCTGCCCCTTTTTAATTTAAGGGGCACCCCCAGAGGACGGCTGGTGTGTAAATACAGCAGCCATAACAGTGCCTCGGTAACACGTTTATATTTTTCACCGACAGGCTATATCCACACCTGGGAGTAACTCGGTTGAAATGTCATTTGGAGTACAAACCCGTGTCCAAGAATAGACAGAACTAAAGAGGGTTGAATGTTTGTAATGGCCAGAATGAAAGGAGCTAACTTGACTAACTGGGGGCCATTTTGTTCCCATGGCTGTATCTGAAACTGCAGGAAATGGACAGCATGTTAAAAAGGTAGTTATCGAATGGAAATGTAGTCAAATTACAAATAAATCACTTGGACATTAGTTGTTTTGTATTCAGGAAGTACTGAAAGTATCCAAACCTTGGGAAATGATAATGTACAAAGCTTCACTGTCTAGGGTACAAGGTAGGGTATCTGGAGTCAATGGAGGAAGGCGTTGTTTGATGAGAAGCTGGAGTTTGTCTTAGTGAAGCCCCAACACCCCAACGCCTGGAGGGGTTCATTAGATCTTTATGGATTTTTGGCTAAATGTAGCTCTGGCTCTTCTCTTTGGGCTCTTGGGTCTTTGAGGGAACCTCTGACATAGCCTCCCCCACTGTTGGTTTGGAGGAAAGACATTCTTAGATGCAGTTAATTTTCACACCTTGAGGAAGAATAAGACAATCCCCCAACATTGAACCGGGGCTAAACAAGTAATTTAGTGTCATATCATAGTGTTAGTGTTGTTGCAGAGCCTAGATATTGAGAAGGCTGTCTCAAAGTGGAAGTATTAATCAAAAGAAAGTCCACACTCAAACTCCAACATACCTTTGTGATACGCAGAAGTAAAAAAAAACAAAAAAAAACCTATGTTTCGATCCGGTCTGGATCTTCCTTAGATCAGGTCAGAGTTTAAAAGAGGGCATTCTTTTGGTTATTATTTACAAATTATCTCAGCCCAGTACCATGTCACAGGATGTGTGTATGATTATGTATGCACTTAAATAATGTAATCTTGCAATAATGATGCAATATAAAAAACATAAAATACTTCATAATCACATTCTTTTTTCTACCAATTATTTAACACATTACAGTATTTTTAGTAGAAAGGAGGGACAAATTAGGCCTTCAAGTACTTAGCAGACAACATTGTACCATTTAATATTATCATGTGTCAACATATTTATGAATATTTTAGGTAATTTTACAGGTAAAGAGAAAAAAAACAGCAATGTTTATATTGTTCCATATAAAAGTTCCATATGAAATTGTGTTTTCATTCTGTTGACAAATATTCTAGAACTGCATTCAACGGAGTACCTCTTGCAGATAAAATGTAATCAATGCATCAGCACAACAATGCCTTGGGTTAAATATCAGTCTCCCACCGGAATAGAACTTCTGGCTCTTAAAAGCTAGGGCATCTAAGCAGCAGAAGATTAGCTTGATTCAATTAAGCCTCACTTTGGACTGTGCTGACATACTTCATGAATGGACCTGATGCATCAATTTGAGCACAGCTCACAGCCCCTGATGGAAACCAATATGGATCCAGCTTCACACAGGCCCAAATATCTTCCATCAATTCCTTGTTTTTGAATTGTGGTTAAACAATATCATATCCATTTCCCATTAGCATGTAATACTACCTGCAATCTGTGATTACACGGTCTGAGAGAAAACATACGAACATCTATCACAATAATCCTTTGAGGCTAATGTTTCAGATAGCAGGTACTACACTAACTACCCAAAATGCTACAAAACCAGCTTCATTTATTAAAATGTCTTTTTATTCACAATTTCCTACAACAATTTAGAGCTCCAAGTTACTGATCAGTCTCAATGCTGCAACATCTACTATGGGAGGGAGCACGTTAGCATGTACATCCTCAACCGTTTTCACTCTGTAGAAGCACAGTATGGCTGCCATTGGAGGACCAATCAGAGCGTGCCATTTCAGCAATGAAGTCAGGAATAACCTGATCCAAGTGCCCTTCCTTTAGTGAAGCTCTTGTAAGACAGGACTTCCAGTCACAGCAAGCAGAGACAGGGTATGCAGGGTCCGCTTGGTAATTTAGAATTACTAACAGGAATGCATTTCAATTCCAAAAGCCAATCAGTTGTCACTTGTATGAAGCTTGACTAAATCAGGTATTGTTTATTTTTTTAAATCACATGTATTTGACCCAAGTCTGTTTCTGTTTAACTGTCATATTATGTTTGGGATCTATTTGACCCAATACAGTGTTTCACATCACTGAATGATGCGTTAGCCTTTTTTAAATTTTCATACTGTATGATTTTTCTCATTTTCAAATTTGGTGTTTCTAATTAAAGCATAAATACGAAATAAACATAATCCCTGTACAATATTTGCATACAGAGGTGTTGTGTATGGTTACTTTACCCTCTGTAGAATTTATATTTTTATCTCTATTTATTATCATTTTTTATCTCTATTTTTTGTGGATGATACTGGAGGCACTTTCTCATACAGGCGTCAAACTTTCACTTACCTCAGCCTCTAAAATTAGACGTTTCTCACAGATTTTTATATTCATGGGTAAATGGCCCGTCATTTGGCAGGAGACACACAAAGTGTACACATACTTCTATTACAACATAAAAGCCGTCATAAAATTTGAACATAATATGAGGGTTAAATTGAATGGCCTGTTAAACCCTGGTGGTGGAGGGGCGCCAGGCTTACAATCAAGCTCGGCACTTTAATCAAATTAATCAGTCTCTCCATGGAAGCCATTTATTTTCCATCTCCAATTATGAGGCTTACGGGTTAAACGAGTGGGACAGCCCAGGAGGCTTGTCAAGATTAAAGTTGGACAGAAGTACTTCATACAAACAGGTCATTCAAGAGTCTCCCAAATTGTGGATTTGAGAACTAATTAACCTGTAGCCTGGGCCTCACTATTATCGTGATACGAGCTGGTCGGCTATAACGAATAAGTAGCCTATGTGATTTAACAACAAAAAAAGAAATCCACTAAAACATTTTTGAAACAGTTTTGAGTGTTTAATTGTATCTGCCACTTAAAAATGTTAATAAGGTCATAAAAATTAAATGTTTGGGGCTTGGTACCATATTAAATTATATAATTACAAAAATGCTATAAATCAGTGCTATAAAGCATATTGATTGCATTTTCACCAAAATAATAATGTAAATATACAAATGCCATGCCATATCAATTTCAACATTGGGGCTAGATTTGTCATTTAATATGAACAATCTACATCCCTTGGCATTACACACCCTACCATTTTTCTGGGCCAAACCATTTGCTAGAAATTTGACTAAAAGTAGTGGCCAAGTGAAATCCTACAGGAGGGCAAAAAAACAGTGGGGGACACATTTAAGCCTTAATATCTAAAAAAGGTTCAGGCAAAATAAGGTAATTTGGTGCAATTTGATGTTACGTGATATGCAATCTTTAATCTATTTACATTTATACATTTGTCATATCCGTATTGGTGAAAATCTATTTTCTCAGGTTCCCTTTGAATCCCTTATCTTTTCAGAGCCGTATCAATGCCATATGTGAACATAAAGAAAGGTAGCCCACGCTATTTTTTAATCGATGTTAAATTCGGTTAAATCTATCATTACGAAGGTCAGATGTGTGTAAAACAAATCAATTTGTCAACCAACAGTCAACAAGCTGTTAATTTAAATTTTATTGCCAAGATATGAAAGACCGCTGTCTCATTTCACACGACGGTCGTGAGGTAATAGTCATCGCAAAACAGACAGTTGGAATCCCCTTCTGACGTCAGGTCAGTGTCTTCCTCCGCCTCGCTCTTCACTTGAGCCAGGCCTTTAGCTTTTGGCTCGGCCTGCCCCTCCTTTTCCCGCTCTGCTTCCTCCTCTCGGGCGGGGTTGACGGGGGTGCCCACGGGAGCGGCGGCGGATTCCCTGTGTCTGCAGCGGGCGGCGGCCGTTCTCAACTCCACCACTCGGAAAGGGCTGCACGCTCCGGTCGAGGTCGACGGGAGAGACGGAAGTTGCAAGGTGGTGACGGCCGGGTCTGCTGCATCGGAATTGGCGGTAGCGGCGTCGTAGGTGGTCAGGTCCGGCAAATCGGCGACCGAGCTGGGAGCGAAGTCTTCGTCGCTGAAGATGTTGCTGTTGAACGGCCATATCCCGGTGCAGCGGAAGCCGGAGGTGATGTTCCTTGGGGTAATGGAAATAGGCAACGCTTGGGCGATCAGTCCCGGGAGGTCGTAAATGTTGGAGGTCATTCCCGGGTGGGTCTTCATCCAGCAGTCCATGGCGGTGTGTAGATGTTTCCGGAACGGGCCGAACACGCCCCGCACCAGGGGCTGCAGCTTGTGAGAGCAGTGCGGGGGGAAGGCGAGCAGAACAACTCCGTTGGCGTCGCAGTAGTCCATGGCTTCCGCGGACATGTGCGTGGAGTTGTTGTCCAGGAGCAGCAGGACCTTTCCGGAAACGGAGGCCCTGGTGTGCTTCACGAAGTGGTGGAGGAAGACCAGGAACTCGGCCTCCTGCATCCGCCCGCAGCCGTTGGCCGAGCCGATGGACCCGGTGGGCGCATCCCTGATGAAATGGCGGTAGAAGGTTTTGGTGGGGAACACCAGGTGGGGCGGGACGCTGTTGCCCAGCGCGTTGACCGCCACGGCCATGGTGACCAGAGCGCCCCGGCTCCCCATGGCAGCGCCTTCCGTCTGCTCGCCGTCCTCCGTCGACGCCATCTCCTCGGGGGCCTGGCCCGTGGTGATGCCCGTTTCGTCCACGTTCCACACGTCTTTGGCCTCCAGGTTTTCGCACTGAAGGACCGTCGCCAGGTTCTTGAAGAAGTTGGAGACGTTTTCCCTGTTGAAGCCTATCGCTTGGCCGGTAGCTGGGGAGTTCTTGATGGGGAACATGGGGTTCCGCTTCATGAACGAAGTAAACCAATCCTTCCCTGCCATCTCCTTCACGTCCCATGCTTCCGGATATTTCAGCTGGTTATGCTTGGCAAGCTGGAACGCAAACCTCCGTACCTGGAAATGAAATTAATCAGTACTTTTAACATTAACTTATGATATTAACTCCATACATAAATTGATTAATGCTACTTACTACATGATTATTATTTTAACTAATTTATTCATTTAACTTATTGCGGTGACTGATGACCTTAAAGGCCAGTTTATAGTTAGGCAATGAATGATTGTTGCCACCAATGATCATCACATTTGATGGTCGATAGGGTAAAGTAAAAAAAAAAACTTCTTTTTTTAATTTTGCATTTTTCCATTTCCATTTTAGTCTTAACAGAATCCTGTTTAGGATTGTCACTGACCCTAATGTGTGGATAGTTTTTATAAGTTACACCAATCAACATCTAATTTGTGCAGCAATGGAATGTTGGTGGCAATGTAGCGATATCGATCAGCCGTTCATACATCTGTACTATAAACTGTAACCTTAAATTATAAACTTCACCAATTTAATGCACGCTAGGCAGACAAAGTTTGGACAAATATTAAACTGAGAGTAGGGGTTTGTGTCCAAACGTCAAACTGAGAGGTAAACAGGAGGGTTTCCTTCCACTAATCTTAGGCCTAACCTTCAGTAGCCTACCTCTATGGAAGACAGCCCACAGTGCACTCCAGACACTTCAGTGAGGTACGCCAGGAGCTCCGCTTCCTGGATTGGCTGGAACACCTGCTTATGGCTTCTGTATCCGACATGAATAGACGAAGTGTCCATGCTCCCCGTCTCTTTCAGCTCCTTGACTTTTCTGATGTATCTTTGCAGAGTGACGTGGCATATCTCAAACGTTTTGGCAACGGCCCTCACAGAATGGCCCTTGTCCAGGACTTCCACCGACGCCATTTCCAGGACCTCCCTGGGGACTCCCCTGGCAGTGGTTCTCTGTCGATTTCTCATTTTCTGTGAACAAAGACAGACGACAGTTGATTGTTTGAACCATCTATTCTGCACTCCTACTCCTCTTTGCAGGCCTCAACATAACTTCCCCCAACTCGCCCAGTCGGACAAGTGAACTGAAAATCCACGGCCCCGAACTAAATTTAAACGGTTTGGAAATTGTTTTAAAAGCATCTAGAAATAAAAATAAATGCATGGCTTTCATGTGTATGTAATTTATTAGGGCATTTATTCCTTATTTTCTAAACTTATTAAGTCTTCTGCTGCTGTAGCCTATCCACTTGGAGGTTTGTCACGTTGTTCGTTCAGAGATGCTCTTCTGCATACCGCTGTTGTAATGTGGGGTTATTTTCATTACGGTCACCTTCCTGTGAGCTTTGACCAGTCTGGACCTTCTCTTCTGACCTCTCTCATTTACATGGCATTTCTGCCCACAGAACTGCTGCTCACTGGATGTTTTTAGTTTTTTTGCACCATTCTCTGCAAACTCTAGAGACTGTTGTGCGTGAAAGTCAAACCACCCTGTCTGCCACCAACAATCATTGCCACTTTCACATCACATTTTTTCTCATTCTAATGGTTAATGTGAACATTAACTGAAGCTCCTGACCCCTATATGCATGATTCTATGCATTACACTGCTGCCTCGTGATTGGCTGATTAGATAATCGCATGAATAAGTGGGTGTACAGGTGCTCCTAATAAAGTGCTCAGTGAATGTACATTCATTTTAATAAACCAGGATCGTTTAACAGAAACTAGCCCGAAATGAGGTACGCTGGAGCACACAGAGCTCAGAGCAATACCCACTGTTCAATGAAGAGGGAAACTGACTTTACTACATCTTCATCAGTCAAAAGATGTTGTCGACCTCAAAACGTCAGTGACAAATGCTTTTGACAAACAGTCCCGCACAGTCAATATAAACTATGCCAGTAAGTAAAAACCAAAATCTAGACAACATGAGGGTTAGAAATAAAGGTTGAGTCGTGGAAACATAAAAGGATTGAGGTGAACATATATATATATAATATAAATGGTAAAATGGTTGGCATTTATATAGCGCCTTTATCCAAAGCGCTGTACAATTGATGCTTCTCATTCACCCATTCATACACACACTCACACACCAACGGCGATTGGCTGCCATGCAAGGCACCGACCAGCTCATCAGGAGCAATTGGGGGTTAGGTGTCTTGCTCAGGGACACTTCGACACAGCCCGGGCGGGGGTTCAAACCAGCAACCCTCCGACTGCCAGACAACTGCTCTTACTGCCTGAGCCATGTCACTCCGATATAGCTCATATTACTCCCAACAACACATACCACAGATTTGTGTGAAAATTATCAAAGGAAACATCATAATGTTGATGCAGATGTGTGTGATCATTAATAAGCAAGACATTTATGATTGAGGGCAAAGAAGTTAATGTTACAAAGAAAAATATTGATTTAAAAAGTTTGAGTTTCACAATGCCTGTGCAAATTATCTGTTTTGTTTGATAGTTAAACAAAACATAATTTGACACAAATCTGATTATATAGCAGAGCAGCGGTATGCGACGTTGGGGCTACATCTTCTTAATGGGGAAACTACCTCCAAGACGGAAAGTGACGGTGCCTACATCGGCCGTAATGCAGATGAATAGGACTCATGGTGCATTCAGGACATCTCGGAAGTCGGCAGTTTCTGAGTAGGAAATGTCCTAGGCTATTGAACGGCTATGAATGTCGTCATTCAACAAATAAGAACACAACCAAGTCATTGGGAATATTTTTTTCATTTAAAACTCAATATTAAATTTAAGTTAATCAAAGGACCAGACGGGCCACAGATGTGAGGGGTGCGGGAGAAATTAAATCTGCTTTACCCCCCAAACGCAATTGCTAGTAGGCTACCCCTGGTAATGTAAGCGGTAAACCTCCGCGTCAAGGACCCCTTTTACCCCACCCCCACCCCCACCCCCCGTGAATAATCTCTGCAACGATCATAAGAGTTTTTGAATATTAAATGTGAACAGTCATTTGTTTTACTTTGAAAGATGAAAAAATAAAACTGTCCTGATTAGTGTGACTTTAACATGTAAACAAAAAGTTGACCTCAAAAATAGTTACACAAAATAGCTATTTAATTTTTGATGTATTGACACTAGTGTTGGGGGAATTTACACAGGTGACACACCTCTCTCCTGTCACCCTTTTATCTGAGTTCCAACCATCCGACAGGGAACACACAATAATATGCAAATTGTTTCACGTTAAGTGTCCAGCTCACATCTGTTTGTTTTAATGAAACGGTGCATTATTTTGACCAACAGACAGAGACATAGCCAAAGACTGAAAGATTTTGTCATCTTAATCTTGTGGTACCCGGATCAGAATGACACGAGTTATTTTAAAATTCTTTGAAAAACCGGGACAAAACCAACAAGATCAATTTAACCTGGGATAGCAAAATACGAATAATTCTGATCAAGAAAAAAAGTTTTGACATACGAGATATAAGATTTTTTTGTAACGGAGAGAGCTTGACCTGAGACAGCACAGCGCATTATCTTAACGCATTTCCGTATCCGTGTTTACAGCATTGTGCGAGAAAATGTGTTTGTTACAATTGTGCCGCATTACAATTGTAGAGGTTCTCTTACTACCATATTAGCTGTGTAATTGATGGTACAAAAAATGTAGGCTTATGACACGGTGGGGGTTGTCTGTACTTTTGCCTTGCTGGCAATCCCGTCAAGCAACCGATGCTATCTGTTCGTCACGAAATTACTGATTACGGTTAACGTTAATACATTTTGATTCCTCGAATTCACCCGCAAACCCAGGCGCCGGAAAACACTTTCGGCAAAAAAGGGATCACTTACATGTTCCCAAAATAGTCTTTAAGCGATTAATATCTCTCGAAGTAGCCTATTTCTCGAAATATCCAGCCGTTCGTTGGTCACAAACACACCCAAAGTTTTCACTGAAATACGTCGTTCAAGCTCCTGTGCAACCACCTAAAAAGTCCGTGTTAAAATTAGCCCCACGTTAGATTTGGCCCCGCTCTCGCCGACAATACCAAATGCAGCGTCCCATTCAAAGTCGGAGGTCAAAATTTCCCAGTTGAAATGTCCAACTTTTTGGACTGTTCTCTGTCGTGTTCAGACAAGTCTATCCATGATGGTTTTAGTTTTTACAGCAGTGCTGAATACATTAAATGAATGAGCTGGCTAAACAAAGGAACATTGTTATTGTTATTAACTTTATTGCAATTGTAAACCAATATTATTCCAATTATTTTTATTGTTTGAAACATGCACACATATAAAAATGTCATAATAATTATGTATATTACATTCATGGTTAAATTATTGTTTCATTTAAAACATTTAATGCATAGGCATACTGAAAATGAAGTCCCACTTGACCAACTGTCTTTAAAGATCTATAATTTTTTTAATGAGGAAAAAAAAAAATACTAATAATTTATCAAAACATTTGAGAGTGTGTGAAGTTTTTTTTCTGACGTGTTATCAACAATCTACCAATCTGTCCCACTTTTGCTGAAGCTACCTTTTTCATGCTGACAATGTAACTTTTTTTAAACATTGGCACAATACTTTTACAGAACATGCAAAACAGGTTTTACTATATACACCGCTCAACAAATCCAGGGAACACTTAAGGGACACATCAGATCTTGATGAACGATTTATTCAAGTTGAAAATCTATACTGATGTACATTGTATAATTTCTTGAGAACAAAATGACGTAACAACGTTCAAAGGAAACCAAAATCATCAACCCATTGAGGGCTGGATTCAAAATGACACCAAAAATCTAAGTAAAAAATTGAAATCACAGGCTGATCCAACTTGTGAATTTCATCATGGCAACTCATAATGTGACTCAGTAGTGTGTATGGCCCCCGCGTGCCTGTTCGCATTCCCGACAACATCTGGGCATGCTCCTGATGCGTCGGCAGATGGTGTCCTGGGGGATCTCCTGCCAGACCTGGACAGTCTGTGGCAGTACTTGGCGGTGTTGGATGCACCGATACATAACCTCAATTGGATTTAGATCAGGGGAACATGAGGCCCAGTCAATGGCATCAATGCCTTCCTTATCCAGGAATTGCCTACACACTCTGGCCACATGAGGCCGGGCATTGTCCTGCACCAGGAGGAACCCAGGGCCCATTGCACCAGCTTAAGGTCTTTCCATCGGTCTGAGGATTTCATCCCAGTACCGTTGGCTATGACATGGAGGTCTGTACGACCCTCCAGGGATATGCCTCCCCAGACCATCACTGACCCTCCGCCAAACCGGTCATGCTGGATGATGTTACAGGCAGTGTGCCAACCAACTCCAAAATTAGTGTGCCAACCAACCCCACTCACATTGGGACCCACATCTTTGAAAATATGATGAAATCGTATTGCTGATTACTATCGCTAACTAAGCCATTTCTAATATCTCTAAATCAGTTTTACGATACGTTTATTTCAAGAACTTGTTTTTACTTTTGATACTACAAAACATTTTGATGTTACATTTTTGTGTCTATGACCTTCAAAGCACCAGAAAATACCTTTGCGCCAATCTTCCCGGGGCCAATCAACCCCAGTCTCCCCTAGCTTTTCTAGTTGCCTAAGAGGTCTGGAAATCTGGACTTCAGAGTTGTAGATTTCAACCCAACACAACGAAAAAGTATATGCGTATGATATTCCATGACAGAGTTTTAATAAAGGATTAATCGGTTAACAGCATTGCCACACTCACGTGGTCCGGAGCACAGTATACAGCATGGTTGGACGCAATTCAAACATATGCTTTATTCTGAAATGATTAACATACACTGTACCAAATCCAATCCTAATAATTTTTTTAATACACTTAGTAGTGAGTAAGCTACATATTACACGAACTAAAATGGTAGGCTACCCGCAACTAGGCTAATATCTTTAGATCACCGTTTTCAAAACCTCTCCAACAAAACCAAGTAAATTCTCAAAGTAACTACCTACGACAAAATTTGTTTAAACTGAGTTCAGACGTGTTTTGTTGTGTTTTGTTGTGTCATGTTTTCATTACTGCTTAAGAAATAAAGAAAGTCAAAATAAGATAGTATCCAAAGTTCCACAATATTTTCAAAAAATAGGGATTACGGAATATATATATATATTTTCTTGCCTCCACAAATGTCAGTTCGGAGTTCGGCTAATTGATGATATGCAACTGACTGATCATGCTTTTCGGCCAAGAGCATAATGGTTGGAGCCGCACTAGCCTATCTGGAGTAAATCTGGAGATAGATTTTTTTCTACGCATTTATTGACAGTCAGCACTGGAATAGCCTACGCTAAATGCTTGTGATCCTGCTGCCCATAGAACAGCACAAAAGGGCGACTTATAGCCATATGTATAATGTGCGGTTCTCTTGCTATCCCGTGCCTCATCCTCTTCGTTTACAGACCATGTTTTTGTTGGGGACAGACGCAAACTTGGATGCGTTTAGGTTGAGTTTGTCAAGATAAATAGCATAGGGCATTTTCGTCTTGCGGAGAGAAATCTCGCCGCATCTTTGTTTTATAGCCAGCTATTTTTCATCACTTGGAAAATGGGGAGCTAAATCACCACCATTGTTTCCCCCTACGGCAGTGTATTCTGAAGTGAATTTTGAGAGATTGAAGATGAAGAAATGAATCGACGACTGCCGAACATTTGACCGAGCACTCCACAAGCCAGACAGGAGGGAATAGGTGATGGCAGTGCGTGTGGCTTTGTCGCTCTCACTCCTTGCTCTTATCCTTGCTTGTAAGTAAAACATCGAAATGACAGCCATATCACAGTGAGTAGCCTAATTGGTTGTGAAGCAAACAGCAATGCTTTAATTATTGTTTCAATGTTTCGGCATAGTTCAGATCCGAACAATTTGAGCGGAACATAATATTCAAGTAATGACTTCTGACAGCATCTTATTTAAGTTTAAACTTTTGTACAGGGCGGCTCCTGTGATAGACTGGCGTTGTGTGGCGTTGCATTCACTTGAGAGGGTCATTATTGGCCAACATTTGCGATTAAGACTCCGGGACTATTTCCCGGGACTTTATTTTAAAGTGATGCGACAGAATATGACAAACGACTGGATGATTGTGAAGCGCATTTTCAATACCCTATGTCGTAGATCAGTCTAACAAAACCTCAGCGTTGACTAGCATGCATTTTAGGGTTGGATTATAAAATATCGTCAATTAAACAATAAAGAGGTGATTATGCAATTAATATTAACTACATAATGTACTGGTAGCCTAAACATATTGCTTATCATACTGTGAGACCCATAATTCATTGGACAGTGACAATTCCTTTTGTTATTTTGGTTCTGTACTCTAGCACTTTGAGTTTGAAAGGATACAATGGAAATGAGATTGAAGTGCAGGCTGTCAGATTGAATTAGGTATTTTCATCCATATTAGATGAACCATTTACAAATGACAGCACATGATCCCCCCATTTTAAGGTACTACAAGTATTTCTTGAATTGGTGTCACAGTATTCATTTGTGTCATTAGTGAATACAGAAGAGTGCTGTTGATGACTAGTCTTGATTTGTGACAATTTTGTGCAATTGCCTTTGGAGATTGTTGTTGGGGTGTACAGTCACAAAATGAGGAAGACAGCAGTGTCTATGCAAAATAGGCTGGCCGTCATAAGGCTCAGAAATGAAAAGCAATCAACCAGGAACATTGCAAGAACCTTGGGCATGCCCAAGTCAACAGTTCATTATTAACAATAAAACAACTGGTGAACTCAGTTATGTCAAAAGACCCGGTAGACCGTGGAAGACCACTGTAGTAGATGACTGGAGAATACTTTATGGTAAAGAAACCCCCCTAACAAAAAAAACACTCTACTGAATGCTGTTGGAGATGTGACAAAATCTACCATACATAGAAGACTACACCAGCAGGACTAAAGAGGGTGCAATACTAGATGCAAACCACTGATGAAAAGCATACTAGATGCAAACCACTGATGAAAAGCATTGTCAAGAAAGCACCTAAAGTAGCCCCAAGAGTTCTGGAACAAAATGGACAGATGAGACAAATATTAACATACTAGAGTACTAGAGCGATGGAAAGAGGAAATTGTGGAGAAAAAAAGGAAATGCCCATGATCCAAAGCATACAACCTCATCTGTGAAACATGGTGGAGGTGGTGTAATGGCTTGGGTCTGTATGGCTGCCAGTGGAACAGGCTCACTTGTCTTCATAGATGATGTGGCTGCAGACAGAAGTAAAACAATGAATTCTGAAGTCTCCAGAAATATTTCATCTGCTCAGAAACGCCTCCAAACTTATTGGATGACACTTTGCGTATGGTCTATGGTGATGTGTATGTGTCACAGACTTTAAAGAGGACTCATTGCATGCATAGGATATGCAACCAAATATTAAAAAGGATTACTTTATTCTACATTATGTCCAATATTTTTGATGCCCAAAAATGGGGGGATGTGTACAAAAGGTTCTATAATTACTAAACGGTGGATCCAATATGGATGAAAATACTCTCACATTAAAGCTGACAGTCTGCACTTCAACTTCAATTATGATATGTGCTAGAGTAATCTGAATCTGAATGAGTTCACTGCATCCTGAAGCTGAGCTAGAGAGATGAAATTGATGGCTCCCCATCACTATTTGCTTAAGACTTCAACATATTCCCTCATATCTCTCTATGTCTCATATTGATAAAATAATACATATAGTGCCCTCCAGAATTGTGTCAGCCTGTGGACATTGTTACATTCTGACGTTAACGAGAGATGATATTGTTAAAGGGAAATTGAGAATTGAGAATTTGAAGAATTTGGAGTTTTAAAATTATATTTATACTGAACTGTAAAGAAATAATCTATGTATTACATTTTAGATTTATTTAGGGAAATTGCCCTAAAACAATGTAAGGATACTTTTGGAGGGGACTGTGAATGTGCTTATGCTCGGACTGAGTAAAGCGAGTAGCACACAGTTAATGCAGGACACTGACTTCAAAGCATCCGCCCTGCAGATAGGAGTCATTTAAATAATTTACAGAGGATACACTCACTGAGCACTTTATTACATAGACCTGTACACCAGTGTGTTAGTGCAAATATTTAATCAGCTGTGGCAGCAACGAAATGCATAAAAGCCTGCAGACATGGTCAAGAGGTTCAGCTGTTTATCAGACCAAATATCAGATTGGGGAAGAAATGTGATCTAAGTGACTTTGACCATGGAATGTTTGTTGGTGCCAGACAGGGTGGTTTGAATATCCCAGAAGCTGTTGATCTCTTATGATTTTCACAGGGAACAGTCCCTAGAGTCTTTCAGAGAATGGTGCGAAAAACAAAAAAAATCCAGTGAGCAGCAGTTCTGTGGGTAAAAACGCCTTGTTAATGAGAGAGGTCAGAGAAGAAGGGCCAGACTGGTCAAACCTGACAGGAAGGTGACAGGGAAATAACCTCACATTACAACTGTGGTATGCAGAAGAGCATCTCTGAATGAACAACATGTCAAACCTCCAAGTGGATAGGCTACAGCAGCAGAAGACTTAATAAGTCTAGAAAACAACCTAATAAATTGCTCACTGAGTGGATATGTGCTCACAGGGGCCTGATATTCAGCAGTTTGATGCCACAAATGTGGCTTGGGCAAATACAGCGTAGAGGGCAAGCAGGGTGTAAACATCTCCAAATTATTCACACATTACAACAGTGGCATTACAACCAGTACAGATGCCTTGCTGGGGTTTCTGTCTCTTGAATAGCCTGTTAACGTCTCCCTCCAGGATGGAGAGAGAGAATGTAATAGTGGGCCTGTTTAATCCAGATGTGTGAAGTGGGGTGTTGATGGTCCTGATATCAGGGGGTTGGTGCTGGGGGATGGAGTCAGGACTGTCCCCAATGTCGGTTGGTTGTTGTTGGATGTTGGTCATTATTGTAACCGTGGTGCATGTTGGGATGCAGCAGTCCTTACAGAACCTGATGTCACAGCATCTGTGTGTTCATCTAGACTACTGGTAGCAGTCCTAAAAATGTCCTAGCCAGTGGAATCCAAACTATCAGGCAGCTCCTCCTCAGCTTCACTCCCAGGGATCAGATGTATAGCTGATTGTGGTCAGATTGTCCAAGTGGAGCGCGGATGACTGCATTGCAGGCACCACTTATCGAAGGTGTTCTCTCTGTTTGGGCATTGAGTAAACTGTTTGTATTTGGGGAGATCATGGGATAAATTATGTTTGTTAAACTCACCCAGATCAATCCATTGAATCCGAGTTCCCTCTCTTCACTCTCAGTGTTTGGTTAGTGATTTGCTGTAGGCTCCTGCACATCAGATTTTTGGGGGATATAGACCCAACCAAAATAAATGATGTGAATTCCTGAAGTGAATAAAATGTTTTTCAGTCAGTTAAAAACGTTTCCACATCTGGGGAACAGGATTGAAAAACCACTTGCACCAGCTACCATTAATAGAAAAAAAACAAATCCCTCCACCTCTAGTTTTAGCTGCATGGCTGAGTCTGGTGTAGATCGACACAGCCACAACTCCCTGAAGCACAAAACAGAAGAGAGAGAAAAGTCTGTTATTCTTCACCAGAAAAAAAGAGTTCACATCCATTTTGTTGCACAGTGAGAGGACATTGGAGAGGAATATTGCAGGTAATGCCGTGCGTAATCCTCATCTTCAAAAGCGTATTAGCGTTTCTGTGTGCCTTCCTTTCAATTGGCATGATCAAGGACCAGAGCAACTTTAACAGGAATGTCTTATAAATCCACGCACCAGGAGAATCCATGATGTTTATGATCTCCTCCCTTGTGAAGGTGATCCATGTCGGTTCACAAAAATATTGTTAAAGCAAAAAAAGTTTAAAAACAGTGCGTTGCAACACACCTTGGCATCCATACCTGTCGACACAATCTTAGCATCTTGTATTAAAAATGTCAAATGTATGGAATGGTTGCCAGGAAGAGGATGCATGGGCATGTTATCCCCATGGACAGTGAGGAAGATGGGGAGGGCGGCCATGATGAATCCAAGGGTCAAAGTCTAACTCCCAGAAACCTAAGCATATTTTGACTGATCCCCCCCCCACACACTAACCTTCTCGTATGACTCTATGTAACATAGCTATAGCTAAAAAGCAGTCTAAATAGTCCTTTAAATTGAGCTCTCGATGTACCTTTGGCTCAAACCTGAACGGCTATATTGCCGTATCAGGATCGGTGATTATGTCTTATGTCAACTACACACTCATCAGGAATATTCAACCGTATCAGGATTGGTGATTATGTCTTCTCCAGACTCATCAGGACTATTCAACAGTAATGCCTGTAGAAAACTAGGGTTCAAAATACGCAATGTTCCCCTCATTACCGGCACAAGCCCTTTCTTGTCATGGAGTGCGGAGCGTGTTATATACAATCGCATTCTAAATATTGAATAAATGTCATCTTTCTTATCTCTTTCTTTGTCTGCCTCTGTGCACACAGTTCTTTTCCGCTCTTCGATCTCAGTGAATATTCATGGCTGAATATGTGAACAGATGAAATATTCATAGCGCAACGACCACAAAGTTGCTTCCCCTCTCCTGTCGGTCATCTCCCAGATGTGTCCTGCGATTGCGATCTCACACTGAAACATCGCCCCGATGTTGCCAGGTCAGTGAGCCAGTGATCATGACTGACGTTCACAGCCATGCTTCTCGCCATCCATGAGCCAGTTGCAGCTGACCATGCCCGACTTGGCTAACTGTTCCATTACGTCGGCCCCACTGCTTACCGCTACTGGAAGCTCTGGTAATGCATGATGTCACATTCAAGAACCACCTGCTGTATTGATCTTCCTGCATTGAATTAATACCAAATAACCACCCGGTAGTGCCACACATGCACTTAGGAGACAAAGTGTTATTTGCAATGCAAAGAAGGCCCATTATAATTGATCTACTGGAAGTGAATAGAACTGGAGACTTGCAATTCAACAAGAATAAATCTTTATGTACATGTTACCTGTGGTGAAGTAATGAAGTAATGACTGCCTATAATACCACACGTCCCCCTTATTAACACATACTGTATGAATATATTGATCAATATTCTGTTTCATGGTTATGATGTTGCATACAGTTTACAGTTTCAGTTTTTATGAGAATAGTATAGATGTGACTTGATATGCACTAAATACCACCAATCCAGCATCAATTAAAATGATTGTGGCATGAGGAATTAACATTTGTCCATTAATTATGTGAACATTGATTAATTAGGGAATCATTCCATTGTGCTATTTTTTCCATGAAGAAACCCTTCATCTGACAGCAGTTCATTTTCTTTTTCTTCTTCTGCCTCTTGCTGAATGTTTGCCCCTTTGGAAATTTCCTCCACATCCTACCTACATCTATCTCCACATCTTGAAAAAAATATAGAACCTATAATGTCTGTCATATTGGATATTCAGCCATTTTGTGTGCATGATCTATAACACATCACTGTCGTAAATTGTGGAGGACATTTTCCAATGTCCAAAGATTAATGCAGCACTGGAAGGGAATCTTGTCACCCCTTTAGTGACAAATGACCAATTTTCTTGCTTCTTTCTTGGAATCCAAATGTCCAGTCATACATGTTGCCCCATCTTATTTCTGGAGTGCCAATTTAGGAGAGTACAGGCAAGGAAGTGCACTCGACTGAAGTGTGGCAGTCAGCTGCCTCTGTTCTCCACTCTGCAGTCATTGTATCAAAGGAGTACTCACATGGTCTGCACATGATCAGGCTGGGAAGTTGATAGATGAGGCACAAACCTTATGCAGTGCACAGTAGTGCTGCCAGAACAACAGTGTATACAGTATATTTTCTGTTTATCTGAGGCATATTTTCCATATCCCCCCAATGTCTAACTAAATCCCTCGATAAGCCACCCAGTAGTACCTACAATATACAGTCCCTTCAAAAAGTATTGGAACAGCAAGGTCAATTCCTTTGTTTTTGCTCTACACTAAAGACAATTGAGTTTGAGATCAAAAGATGTATATGAGCTTTTATTTCCTGGTATTTTATATCTAGATTTGGGTGAGCAAAAGTATTAGAACATGTGACAGACAGGTGTTTCTTGTTGCCCAGATGTGTCCTGTTTAGCCTTGGGTTTTGCCTGTGAAGAAAAGATAAACCAACATGAAGACCAGAGAGCTGTTTGGGAGAAAAGCAAGCCATTTTGAAGCTTAGAAAAGAGGGGACATACATTGCATAAGCATTGGGGATATAAACCGCCGGCATACTGAGCAACAGACATCAAGATTTATGGACTGATGAGACCAAGATGAACCTCCTCCAAAGTGATGGAAAGACCAAAGTGTGGAGAAAGAAAGGAACTGTTCATGATCCAAAACATACAAGGTCATCTGTACTGCATGGTATACGCAGTGTCATGGCTTGGGCTTACATGGCTGCTTCTGGAGTGCGCTTACTAATCTTTATTGATGTATTGATGATGTAACTCATGATGGTTGCAGCAGGATCAATTCAGAAGTCTACAAAAACATTCTGTCTGCCAACTTACGGGGAAATGCGTCCAAACTATTTGGGAGGAATTTCATCATTCAGCAAGACAATGACCCAAAACACACTGCCAACACAACAAAGGAATTAATTATAAAGAAAAAGTGGAAGGTTTTAGACTGGCCAAGTCAATCACTAGACCCTAACCCAATTGAGCATGCATTTCAATTCCTGAAGAGGAGATCCATCCATCCATCCATTATCTGAACCCGCTTATCCTGATCAGGGTCGCAGGGGGGCTGGAGCCTATCCCAGCATACATTGGGCGAAAGGCAGGAATACACCCTGGACAGGTCGCCAGTCTATCTCAGGGCACACACACCATTCACTCACACACTCATACCTACGGGCAATTTAGACTCTCCAATCAGCCTAACGTGCATGTCTTTCGACTGTGGGAGGAAACCAGAGTACCCGGAGGAAACCCACGCAGACACGGCGAGAACATGCAAACTCCGCACAGAGAGGCCCCGGCCGACAGGGATTCGAACCCAGGACCTCCTTGCTGTGAGGCGGCAGTGCTACCCACTGCACCCTCCGTGCCGCCCTGAAGAGGAGATTGAATGGAAAAAAACCCAAAAAACAAACAACAACTAAAAGAGGCTGCAGTCGAAGCCTGGAAAAACATTACAAAAAGATAATGCAGTTTGGTGATGTCATTGAGTCGCGGGCTTGATGCAGTTATTGCAAGTAAGGGATATGCTATCAAATATTCAAATATTAAGTGTTATTTACTTTCATTTACTTAAATACTCTCTATTCCAATACTTTTGCTCACCTAAAAATTGTGTGGTCTGATACCGAACGTACTATATTCTAAGTAGTTTGTAGTAACATATCTAGGTGTAACTACCAGGAAACAAAAACTGAAATTATGAACTCTTGTCTCGTGTTCATATTTTAATCTCAACCCCAAATGTATTCAGTTTATTACAAAAACTAAGAAATTGGCCTTGCTGTTCCAATACGTTTGGGGGGGACTGTATGCTGATATTGCTTCCATGTTGTTTTCTGGAGAGCCTTCCATACAGAATCGTAAAAGCACATTTGACAAATAATCAGACATTCTGGGAATAATCTGTTTATTTGAGTTGTGGTTTGGTGATGATTACATTTTAAAATTCTGTGATTTCTTTGAATAATCTCTTAGAAGTAGAAGACATTTATTTTAAAATTAAAATGATTAAATTGTATTACAATTCACATTTAAATACACATTACATTTCAGACAGGCGGAACACGTTGTTTATTCTGGGTTTGACTTCGTTTTATGATATATTTTAATTTGGCACTAAAAACACTTTCTTGCTTCCTAGTAAGGAATCTGCCTCCAACAATCTGTTCCACGGGGAAAAACACAAACTTATTAAAATGATTATTTTAATCATTGCTATAATCCAGCCTCTATGCACACTCTGATTAGTCAGCTCAGCGTGCATAACTAAACCGATAGCATAAGCCAGAGAAACAGATCTGTGGCAGTTTCAGCCCTCTGATTTTTCATCAGAGGGCTCAACTGTCAGCAGTCTAATTCCCATCATCATTATTTGCAGTGCAGAGGGCTCTAACAAGCAGATCCCTTCAAAGCCTGCATGTTGGAGTTTATGCTTATGTATCACCCCTGTACCTAAACCATACAGTCTGGAGATATAAATAAGTCAAACGGCCTGACTGGGGATTTGGAGTTTGGGCCCTGAGCTCTAATGACTTCTCTCGCCTCTGCAATTATGTGGCGTCTCCGCTCCATAATGTGCTTGCAGTCACATGCTTTTTGACTTTGATTGACAAAATATCAAAATATCCGGTCCTACCTCTCTGTTTATGACCTATTGCACATCAAGGTGACAGATTTTTGTAATAATCTTTTTTATCGTATGCAAAATTCCATTTGAAATTCCATTAGAAATTCCATTCGATAGCTATAGCTGGAATATGAAACGAATACTTATTGTGTTGCTTCACACAATACAAGATACTATGTATTTACTATGTATTAATTAATAGTGCTGCAAGTAGCTTAAGATGAGCTGGGTAGACAGAAGCTGCCCACTCACCAGACTGCTTCCTCTATTTCAGTGTTCCCTCTCTGATGTCATGGCAAGAATAATCTCAATTGTAATCAGCACATTCATTACTTTTGACATTTCTTATTTTATTTTATTTTTTACCTTTTTGTCATTTTTTACATTTTATTTTAGAGAGTGCAAGATGGATAGAAGGCTTTTTTTGCCAACAGCTGTCAACAACAGACGTGTCATTCTGTTGTTGGGTGTGGCTGGAATATAAATCTCAGTGTTCAGAAAAATAAATACAGAGTTTCTTAATTGTTTCATTATTGTTTTTATTCAAACTTCATTCATGAATCACCCCTCATGAGAGCAATTTACTGTACATTCACTCACAAGATACAGTACATCCAAGTAACCACTGTCTCTAGGGGTCTTCAAAGGTTTATTGACTTTGTCATGCAAATTCAGAATGCACATTAGGGTCTGATTAGATAAGTTACATCACTAAGACATTGCACACAACAAATGCTCTTTAATAAATTAACAGTGACATACATATCAACTGCAGAATATTTTACCTTGATGGGCTACATTTAATACTGTTTGAACTGTTCACGATTACCCACTGCATAACTTATGGTTTTGTTTTCAGTGAGCAACCCCAGAAGGCCTCTAAGTCTGTCAGTCAGTATTGTACAGGTCCTGATGTGGAGAATTTGATGTTGATCAAAGGTGAATCTTATGAACAGGCAACTGACTGGGGGCCCCCGTATGCTGAATTTTCAGCCAGACCCGAGTTTTGGGAGTTGAACAGTAGGTAACACGACAACAGTGGAAGTCAGTTAGAAGGGCCCCATGGGATTTTCTGCTTAGGTCCCCCGCAGTCAAGAATTGACGCACTGTGTCGCACTGCAGCTGCCTTGGCCGCGGATGTAGAGGAACGGCTAGTGAACCAACTCCTGGGCCTGGAGCGCTACAACAAGTTGATCCGGCCTGCGGTCAACAAGAGCCAGCAGGTCACCATCGCCATCCAGGTGTCCCTTGCACAGCTCATCAGCGTGGTCAGTACTCCCCCCTCCTGGCCCACAACCTCACTGCACTGGTGTTCTTGCTCTTTCTTCACCATATCTTCTCCTGGAGGACTGGCACAGCTGTTACTGTGAAACTGCCTGCATAGACCCTAGTGAGGGTCTGTATCATATATATATGCTCAATAGAGCAAGTCCGGGTAACTTAAGTCAATCCATCAATTGACTTAAGTTCAGTTCAGTATGCACAGACTGTTGGAAAACAAGGCTAAGAAAATACTCTCGGTAAAATGCAGCAAATAAAAAGAAATCAGTGATATATACACCAATGAAGGTTTCTAGTCAGATATTTGCAAGTTCATCAATATGTTCTAACTTTTGTCAATCAGATCACTAACTTGCAATTTAATTCCATTTGGCCTGAACCCTCTTGGCTTCTGAAATATTTTGAGCATTCAGACACTATCTTTTTTTTTTCAATTGCTTGCTCTTTGGGGGTTCGGGCCTGTCTGGTACTGCTTTTTTGCCTTGTATTTCCACTGTAAATCACCTTTGTGGCAGTGCCTCCTTAAAAAAACCCCACTATGCTAATAAAATGGGAAGATGAAAAGATTAGCAGTCTGCCGCAAACAGTCTGTGATCTTTCCTAGTTCCTGGAAGCCAACAATAGTGATGCCAGCTGTCAAGAAATACAGTAACACCGCTTCTTCATCATCTTCTTTTTAGTTTTAGATCTTTGCAGATGACCCTTACAACCTCCAGATTGTTTGCCAGTCAGTATGCATTCATTCAGTGAGAACAATAGTAGCGACTACCTGCAGACAGCATGTGTAAGGGCAGTAGAACAGGTCTTGCTGAATAAGTATGGCGGTCACTCCGGCACGGCTATGAGGTGACATTTCAAGAGAATACAAACCGTGCTTGATCAGATTAACTATCAGAGCCAAGAAAGTGGCCTTTGACAGTGTTTTGAAATGGGCACCGGCCAGCACCCTTTAGCGAGTGTTCAGCAGTCTTTTGTGAGGGTTGTGCTCTATTCTGTGTTCTCCACTGCAGAATGAGAGGGAGCAGATCATGACAACGAATGTGTGGCTCACTCAGGTAAGTGCGGCTTCTCCCTTCCCATTTCTGGCCCTGCATTCAACCTCAGTCTCTCTCATCATTGTATATGTGTGTTACATCTGTGGGATGCTGTGTGGCCTGGGGTGTGTGAATCAGAAAGTCTCCCCTGCTGACGACTGCACATGTATCCGGTGTTTTTGCTGTTTTTGTTCTCAGAATTTGCAGTGTGTTTGTGTGAGTGTGTGTGTATTTGAGTGTGTATGTGTGTGTCTGTATGTGTGAATTTGAGTATGTCCATTTGTGTGTGTGTGTGTTTGTATGTGTCTGTGACTGTGTTTGTATCTGTGCGTGTGTGTGTGTGCTTGTTTGTTCATGTTTGTGCTAATTTCTTATGTCTGTGCCTCAGGAGTGGAATGACTACCGTCTGAAGTGGGACCCTCAGGAGTATGAGGGCATTAAAAAGCTAAGAATCCCATCTCAGCACATCTGGTTGCCAGACATTGTCCTCTACAACAAGTGAGGCCCTCTGCAGCTGACTCCACTCAGTTCACTTCAGCTCCTCTTCATGGAGAACTCCAGCTTTGTCATTTTTATTTATTTACTTTTATTTACTTAACCTTTACTTATTTAGGGCAAACAAAATCTCTTTTGCAATCGTGACCTGGTCCAAGTGGAATCAAACATTAAAACAAGAAGGTACAAGAAAATAATAGTAAAAACGTCACACATCAAAAACTCCCAGATGAAAGCTCTCCTCTGGTGAGACAATTAAAAAAAAGGCAACAAGTCCTCTCACCCTGCTTAGTAGGGGTATGACTTATTTACCTTGAAGTGTGACAGTTGAATGTTGACACCTCCCTATCAACACAAGCCAGAGTCAACACCTTCTAGGCCAGTGATTTTAGCGAATGGTCTGAAAAGCTAGCTTGGGGTGAACAAATATGGATGCTGGACTGAGGGAATGCTAATGCTAATGTAACTAGCTAGCTCGCTAACTTAATGATAAATGTTAGCTAACATCAACGTGAATGCTGTCACTACAATTTAAAAACAATTTAGCTAACTATTGATAGCTAACATAGCTAATGTCAACTTAACGTTAAGTTAGGTTGCAGCACGCTATGTACTAGCGGAACTACATCTAAAATATGATCATCCAGATAATCAGCGATGATCACAGAAGCGTCGGTGAGTGCAAACACTCTCGTCACCATGTCTGTTTATGTTTCATCCATACATTTATGAGTAAGAATACATTCCTGAAAGACTACCATGATAACATAACATCATATGATAATGTGAATATGCAGAAAGTTCAATTCAGATAAAAAAAACCCATCTAAATCAGTAAAACTGAGCATATTTATAATGTGAGGGAAACAGCTGGTCATGAAAATATAATGACATAATGTGCCATGGCTAACAGCAAGGTTGTCTCATGTAATTACTTGTAATACTCATTAACATTACAACTGCATTAATTACGTGAAAATAATCTCTTCATTTTGTTTTGGCATTACTAGAACTGGAATATTGCATGAATATTTCAAGGGGACAAAACACTTTGGCCACAGATAAGTCAAAGAGGTGGCTCCATTCATGTAGAATTGTACTTTCAATTTTATAGGATTAGGAGTGGCACTCCCAAGTCCTGTCATGTGTTTCTTCCACCCATTAACTCAGCCAGCTGTTCTATTCTACCTTCTACCTTAGTTCGACCTCCTGGCTGAAGAATTGTGCCAATTAGTAAATTCAGGTCATTGGAACAAAACAATGGGGAGGGCTATTATACTATTACTACTATCTACCGCTTCTGTTATTTTGTTTGACAAATAAAAATAAATAAAACCAAGCTACAAGTTGAGACTGAATAATACTTTAAATAATGTATCATATGTGTTAAAGCTGTATTAATGTAGTATGTATGATCTGTTTGAATCTAATGTTGATTAAATGTTACTTGCAGTAGCTATATTGCTCTAAAAGCAATATGAGGATTTGAATAGCTTTGTAAATTTAACCATTATAACCATGAGTGAAGTAAAGAGAGGGACTGGTACAAAAATTGTTACAAAAAATGATGAGCCAAGTAATATTTTGGTTTGTCAACATATGAGTAGCAGCAATGCCATGTGTATTAAATTAACCACCACCGATTTTTGTGTTGCCACAATGTTGAGTCAGAATACAACATAATGAAAACTATAGTAGAAACTAACGTTATTTTATTTACTTTTTTCTTAAATCAGCGCTGATGGAACCTATGAGGTGTCCTTCTACTGCAATGCAGTGGTGTCCAGCAATGGTGACGTATTCTGGCTACCTCCAGCTATCTACAAGAGTGCCTGCAAGATCGAGGTGAAAGACTTCCCTTTCGACCAGCAGAACTGCACCCTCAAGTTCCGCTCGTGGACCTACGACCACACCGAGATCGACCTGATCCTCAGCAGCGATTTTGCCAGCCGGGACGACTTCACGCCCAGCGGCGAGTGGGACATCGTGTCCCTTCCCGGCCGAAAGAACGAAGACCCCGAGGACCTGTTCTACCTGGACATCACCTACGACTTCATCATCAAGAGGAAGCCCCTGTTCTACACTGTCACCCTCATTGTTCCCTGCATCCTCATCACTTCTCTGGCCATCCTGGTCTTCTACCTGCCGTCCGACTGCAGGGAGAAGATCACCCTCTGCATGTCGGTTCTTCTGGCCCTTACCGTCTTCCTGCTCCTCATCTCCAAGATTGTGCCACCCACCTCGTTTGCCGTGCCCCTCATCGGCAAGTACCTTATGTTCACCATGGTCCTTGTGACCTTCTCCATCGTCACCAGCGTGTCCGTGCTCAACGTGCACCACCGTTGCCCCAACACCCACCGGATGCCCGGCTGGGTCAAGACCGTCTTCCTCGCCAAGCTCCCAACCTACCTCTCCATGCGCCGGCCTGGTGGCTCCAACGTCCGTGAGGCTTTCCAGGAGAAACAGCAGGAGCAGCAGCAGGGCTCCCAGCCGGACCTGAAGCGCTCACGGAAGGCTGAGGGTGACTGCTTCTACGCGAACGAGGAATTGGCCAAAAGGTACGTCTGGAGGGTCGGCGAAGCGCCCAGGAACGCCGGTGGAGGCGGAGAGTTCCGGAGGAGGGTGACGGTCAAGTGCAACCAGGACGTAAAGGAGGCGGTGGACGGTGTCCGCTTCGTGGCCGAGCACATGAAGGAACGGGACGAGGATCAGGCCGTGAGTTGCGGGTGGGGTGGGGCATGTTTTGGAACCTGTGGTGGTTGCAGAGCAATAAAGTGAGTGAGGCAGAGAGTGCATGTTATTTCATAATTGTCCTGGAGTGCCATATTGCTAACATAAACTGCAGAAAAAAAAATATGGACAAAGTGCCTGTCACTATCCATGGGCTTGTGAAAAAAGTTTCTGGGCATGTTGGGCATGTTGTATAATTTCATACCAGATACTGTGCAGTAGGGAAATGTGACGCCCTTATATGGATACGAAGTCCGCCGTGTGCGGCTCCTCCACTAAGCTGTCATTGATTAATCCATAAAGTATTACTGTATTGTCCTTATCCACATTGTTACCATTGGCTTACATTGAAAGGGGTGGGCGATAAATCCATACTGGAGCCAATTGCAGTGGCGCTAGGGAGCAGTAACCGTCTCTCAACCACACCAGGAAATGAGGCTCAAAAATGGAGCCCAGTTTTGGCCCATTGTTTACAAATGTAGGCCTGTCCTGCCACTGCATCAGTTTGGTAGGACCAAGCCCAGCAGCTCTTGCATGTTGTAATACACATGCGAGAAGTGCAACTGGGTGCTTCTGTTCAGTTTTTTCCCCAAGAGCTAGGTCCTTCTAAAAAGCTCCTGAAAATATCAGATCGTGACAACAGTGCAGAAAGGTAATGCAGCTGTGTTACACACAATTAAACAAACATCCATCCATCCATCCATTATCCGCTTATCCTGAACAGGGTCGCAGGGGGCTGGAGCCTATCCCAGCATACATTGGGTGAAAGGCAGGACAGGTCGCCAGTCCATCGCAGGGCACACACACTATTCACTCACACACTCATACCCACGTGCAATTTAGACTCTCCAATCAGCCTAACCTGCATGTCTTTGGACTGTGGGAGGAAACCAGAGCACCCGGAGGAAACCCACGCGAACAAGGGGAGAACATGCAAACTCCTCACAGAGAGGCCCCGGGCATGCAAACTCCACACATGTATTACCTGCTGATAAGTGATCCTTACCAAAACAGTTATGAAATACCATTGTTCAAGGCCATTGTCCGTAGAACCTTGTTTAACAGCAAGATATCTATGTTCTGTGTGTGTTTGTGTGTGTGTTCTAATTCATAATTTTATGATTGCATCACAGTACTGTACATGGGCAAACTAGCAATTTATTCACCACCAATCATTAAACAATATAGCATTGCTACAGTGGGAGCAGGTCGCATAAAAGGTAGATTAATTTAACAAATATGAGCTGAGTCAAATGCACATCTAAGTGCTATAATTATTTCCAGAGCCTGGTTTTAGAGCCTTTGCCACTCATCTGTGGAGTATTTTTTGCTGAGTGTCACAGTCCTGGCCCTATAGAAAATATGAGGACAACTTTGTGATGATTGTGCTGATGAGGAAACCCCCTTTTCTGCTTCAGATAATCGAGGACTGGAAATACGTGGCCATGGTGATCGACCGGCTCTTCCTGTGGATATTCGTGCTGGTGTGTGTGGCAGGCACTGCGGGACTGTTCATGCAGCCGCTCTTTCAGAGCTACTTCATTCCCAACAGGGACAACGAGTAAACAAACCAGCAGCAACACGTCCAGATTCCCAGCACAAACTCACTGAATGACACGTGCTTCTTGTTTGACCCTGCTGAAAATAAAATGCTCAAGAAACAGCTGGTAGCTGGTTGACCAGTTCAAAACGGTCAACATGGTTTCACCAGCTCAAGCTATGTTTTAAACAGCTATGCATATTGCAGCAAGGGATGGTACAATACATTTTATATGGATTTGTTTTCAGAAACAAACAGTTATGTTTGGTAATAAGGTCATTTTTTGACCGAATACAAAATATGAATTTATTTTCTTTCTGCTGAAATTATTGCTGGCATACAGCTGCAACAACAAAATTACAACTTCCAGAAGGTTTTAGGGAGGGGAGAGGAACTGGTAGTGGATGAAGTAAATCAGACACGGCAGTAGGTGGCCTTGCAATTTCATATTGTAGATGAAGCATTCCAGAACTGTTAATGCTTTTGAATGATGCTGCATAACCATTTGAAAGAAAAGTACTTCAGATGTTTGGGGTGATTCTCGAAATGTTTGTTTCCTAATGTAGCTGCAGGAACACACATTGAAGTGAAATTGTGCCAGGCCCAAGGAGGTATCTTAACAGCAGAGGAAGAATGTGTGAAGCATTGACAATGCAGCCATTCTGAGGCCCTGTGGTCGGTCTAATTGATTCCGCACAGGGTCAAAACATGATTTACTGTCTGCTTAAGAAAGAAAGAAAGAAAAAACACTGCATATACTGTATGCATATCACGTCTTCCAGATGAAATGTTCTGTTCCACCACAGCAAATATGTTTGAAGAACACTTAGTATTACCAGTGCTTATAATCAGGGAACCCTGTATTTATGGTGCACATAAATTATTTTTACAGTATATATGAGCTTTTCTTCCTATGCTCTTGCTATTCTGAAAGAATATGATAGTCCTCTGTCTGCCCTCCCATCACAGAACATCCTGGTTTTGTTTGTCTGTCTTAAAGCTAGATGTTAACAGGAGTTTTGGAGTCATTTTGAAATATACATAAATTGTTAAAAGGACAAATGTTTAATGTTGAGTGGCTGAGTCATTTAACATACCTCTTTGTCATTGTAATTATGTTTCCCCAAAAGCATGTATGATTTAGAACTTTGGAGCATGTTTTCTGGTAATTCAATAAATGAATAGTCTATATAAAATAACCACTTGTTATAGCCCATTTTTGTGTGAAATGATTATTTGAGAAATGAAAAGTACTGAATATTTTCTTAAGAACATTCAAGTGAAAGTATAGAGAAAAAAAAAGAAATTATATATATATATATATATATATATATATATATATATATATATATATATATATAAATATATATTTATATTTATATAATAGAATTTCTTTTTTTCATATATATTTACCTAGCCTACTATATGAAAATATCAAAAATATCAAAGGTAAACATAAAACAATTTCAAGTATAGCAGCAATTCACAAAATGTTTGATAAATAATCACCAGTAATGTGGATATAATAACTAAGTAGATCAAGGCAAATTAAAGGAACAGCTTGAACAGTCTGGTTAGTTCTGAAAATGACAGCCTATAAAACCAGTAAAAGACAACACTTATACCATATCACGATATTAGGATATCCAATATCTGGTTTCATATCACAATATCAATATAATATTGATATATCGCCTGGCCCTGATTTCATTAGAGGTTCAGTAAGTGCCATACAAATACAATTGTGGCATCCTACGTGTGAATTGAACCTAGGTTACAAAGCTTATATGAAATACACGATATTTCTCACATCAGTGTAATGTATTGATTTGTATATTTATATGTACATATACATAATATGTATGGCACATTCATACACCAAAATATCATAATTCACCAGTGCTTGGTCTGGATTGGTTTAAAATGCGAACACCACCACCACCTATACAGCAGTGAATGTTTCTATTGACGCATCCACTGGAAAACGGATTTACAGCAGACCAGGAAAGTACCAAACCTGGTACATGCAGGCTACACATACTACATTTTTGCAAGACAAAAAATAGCACAAAATAAAATAATAGAAAGTTATTCAATTTGCGCCAAGGTGTATTTGCGCATAAATTGTCACCAAAATAGGTGACTTTGAAGTTGCTGAGTCTTACAAGTTCATGACCAAAGCATGGATTTGGGTGATGTGATCCAGCATCTTTTCCTGAAACTGAAAATAAGCATTCTATGGCAAATTTTTTCAGGATGAAGTGTCCTTACTCAAAAGGTATTTTTGGTTGCGTCAGCACACCTGCTCACATGATCTACTGTAACTTTGCTTTTTAGGTCATTGACCCAATTAGAAAACAGGGCTGGAATCAGTGCTCTGGATCTGCTACTGTGGGCAATCATGTGACCATTAAAGATTGAGTTCAAATTCTGGCCAGACAAATGGTAAATGGTAAATGATTGGTATTTATATAGTGCCTATATCCATTTGATGCATCTCATTCACACACGCTCACACACCAACGGTGATTGGCTGCCATGCAAGGCACCAACCAGATCGTCTGGAGTTTAGTTGTCCTGCTCAGAGACACTTCGACACACCCAAGGCGGGATTGATCCAGCAACCCTCCAACTGCCAGATGACTGCTCTTACCGCCTGAGCCAATATCGCCAATGTCTGATACTTACAATCAATAAGTAAAACCAAAACAAAACATTCACATAAATAATGAGACAAACTGTATGATGAGGGAAATTTCTACAGTAACACAGTAGGACCAACAGGCCTATGGAGCATTGCATCATGGGTTCTTTGGGTTACCACTTTGTCCACAATCTATTTTTGTCTTATGGATTTAGCATGTCATCTTGTGAATATACTAGAAAGAGAATTGTCCTGCTCTTCTCATCTGACGGCTAGTATTTGATTGCTTGTCTTTTCCTGGATGCAGTTCCTTATGTGAATAACACATGGTGCATTTTCTGAATTTACATAACATAATCCCAGTTTCAAAAATCTCTTACCAGAAGATTTTCATGGGCCATCATGGGATTTTACATGGGGACATAAACGCTTCCTCGGAACATTGTAAAGGGTTATATTTTTGATATGACTATATATCTGAGCCTGGATTTACTTGCTGGAAAGCAGAAATACATTAGTCTCATGGTATCAGGTCAATGTACTGGAGCTCAGTTGGACACTTAGTGACATCATTGTATTACGCAATTCTTGTAAGGTCGAAAGCAAAAGCAAACACAGGAAAAACAGAAAAGAGTGCTGGAGAAATCAACAGGAGTTGTTTAAATTTGGAAAGCAAGTATTTAATGTTTCAATGGTTCCAGAGGATGAGCAAGATAGTAGAAGTTTTTTTTTTCTGTGAATAAATGTACATTTCCACCTCAGGTGAATAATCAACCTGGTCTCACAACCCATTAATTAATCCCAGATACTATAAATGAAGAACAACAGAAAAGCTGGTTGCACAGTATTTACAGATTATTATTGTGTTATTATGTATATGGTACTTGTACCAAGTACTTAATCTGTTGATGTCACATTTACTTAATAACATTGTGTGCAACCACTGTCCATCAATTAAATTAGAGTGCTTTCATGTCACCTTGGGTATTGCATTAGCAGTTGCCTATTCCTAAATCAGCAGCTAATTTTATATGTTTCAATACAACCAAACACTACATGCTCTAGCTCCTAGCTCACAACCTAAATACATTCTTAATCATATACTGTATAGCAGCATATGCACTGATCTGTATGGACCTACATAGCTAGCTGTATAGCAAGTTATGCTGGATACAGCTGGGTAGCTTGGGAAGATAGGGATAATATGAGTCGGCCCCAAAAATAGAAATCCCAGACATTTTTAAAACAAAGTAAAAAATTGAAATGTAGAATTGCACCAAAGGTCACACGAAGAGGTGACAAGAGGGGTAAAATAAAGTTGAGCAGCACATTTGCAAAGAAAAAAAGAAGAAAATAACCCCTTGCACTCTGGACAATTTATAATCCCTTTTCCTAAGAGGGTTACACTTACATAAAATGCATTTAATACTCATTAAAATATTTCCCCCATCATAATTCATCTCTAGTCATGCACCAGCTTGATCACATTCTCATGCCTCATCCCCAATAGCCACACTGTGGCAAATAAGAGCTACATAACTCTGTATCAAATTTCACTTATCACTTGGAGTCATCAGATACTATGTTCTAGGTGTAGGATATTTCCAAGTTCTGGGAACCTACAATGAAGGATGCAGCACTTGTGGACATTTTGCATTTAGTCAAGATCAATACATATTCCATTATTTTGCTTATGGGGGTGAAACTTCCGAAAACACATTCATCATCTGATGGTCCTGACTGTCAGAGTAGGAAAGTCCAGGGGCCAGAAAATACAGTAAACATCCTGCCATGTGTTTGATCCATTTTGTTTTTATGAAATGTTTCTTTTTTTGGTCACCCACCCCCCGCCCGGGGCTATTTACTTTTTAAACCTGGATTTTCCACCTCTGCTGACTGTCAACAGAGGACTATACGTATCTCCCTTTGAGAAAGAACTAGAAGACTATGTGAAAGTGAAGTCACTGTGCAATGGAACGTTCCCCTTTCACTGCCATGTCATCCGTCCTGTGATAATGTTGTCAGAGAGGCGCTTTTCCAAATCTCTTTCCTAATAACACATCGCCCTGCAGCATTGTTACGCAATTTACGCAATTTCACTGTGGGTCTGGGGACTTGATCAATATTTATGCATCTGAATGCATCTGTTTGCTTTCCTGTCTGCCTGTGTTGCATCGATCTACCAATATTTATGCCTGCTTATGTACCTCTGGCCCTGTTATACCAATGAGAAAAGTCTTGACTGACAGCATGGTTTGAGGAACATTGGCAATGTGGCTGTATTTGGAAGGGGCACAGATATTCCCATTTCAAGGTGCTCTTTAAAAAATAAAACATAAATTGTAATTAAGGGAAATGTGCAATTAGTAGTGATCTATATTTGTAATTAACAGTGATTAAAGCCAAATTTAAAGTGGAGTTAATCATCCTGCCAAGAGAAACTGCAGACAAATGTGTGAGCACACATCTTCAATCATATTAATTGTTTCGTTTCAAATCTGATGTGCTAGAGTGCAGAGCCCAAATAACAGAAATTGTACCTCCGCCCAGATACTTATGGGCTGCACTGTCCAATTCGGACATAACACTGAACATTTTACTGTCTATGACAACAGATATGACTGTCATTTTAGGTTTGAGGGCATTTCCATCCATATGGAGTGAGCCATTTAGGAATTATAGCCCTTTATCTACATAGCCCCCTTGTTTTAAGGGAGCAAAAGTAATTAGACATATGCATACTGTGCATGTGTTCTAAAACATTAAAATTCAAGCAACTGTTCTCCATTCTTCATGGGCCTGTCAAGTTGGGAGACAGATGGGTGCGCAGGGAGCGGAGAGGCACTGATGGTACCCACAGAGGGTTTTCCATGGCTATTTTTAGTGAAACAGCACAAAGAACGGCAGTGTCACTTCCTTATTTATTTATTTCTTAATCAGGCAAGTTGTGACTGGATGGAGGATGACGCTCGAGGAGAAACTCACTGCTTTCTCACCGGGGTCGCAGAGTTTTTTGTGTCCTCAGACTCACCCACGAACGAGCCTGCCGGCACTCCTCATTCTGCCTCCAGCATGACATTCTCTTCATTTAGCTGCTGCTCTCAGCTTCTGCAGTGTTCCAGAAAGATCCCTGAAATAATGTCTATCCTGACTGATGTCTACCCTGCTGAAACAGTTCGAGCTAGGTTTTGAAACAGCTGGCAGCTGACTGACCAGTTCAGACCCACTCCCAGCTTGACATGGTTTAGCTCAATATTTAAGCTGGTCAAGCTAGCATAGCTGGAATTGACAGTAGGATGGTTTTTTATTGACTGTAGCTTTTAAGCTTGCCAAATTAAAATGATTTTGCAGTTGATGAGGAGGGCTTCTCTGCAGTGCCTGCAGTGAGCCTGTGATATAACTTATTAAAGCTCTTCGTAAGGTCAGCTGCTCCCTCGGGGAGCCCCTCACCGGGGCACTGCCTGCAGACGGAGTCTGGCTTTAAAGATTAAAATTCACTCCTGAGCGTCCCCACACAAAAATGTAAAGGGAGAGGGGAATACGACAGGCACCGCTAAATCGCTTCTTTGATGAACAAAATACCTTTCATTCATCTTTTCTGATCGATATTTTTTCTAAATATAGAAATGTGATTAGTGGTTTAGCACTAGGTTTCTTTCCCTGCTAGGAGATTCGAGTGTATCGTATTCGCAGGTTGCATGTCACACAGAGCTTAGGCTGCTTTCCTGTTTCATCTTTTCTGAAGCAGAACACCTTCGTAAACATATCATGATCATGTGTTATATGATGTATCACTGGTTACGACATCGCTGGAGTCAAAAGCAATTTCTTTTCTTGCACTGTTTTTTTTTTTTTTTACCATTCTGACTTACCAAATCTTTATAACTTCATGTCCACAAGAATACTTCAGGGAAACTTCAGCTTCAGTCTGAGTTCTACTGCAAAACTTCTGCATTTTTTGGACAGAGCTTCTGGTGGTGAGCTTGCCGTTTTCCAAAACGTCCATTTCGAGATTTGTTAAACCGAGTCCATTCCCTTTTTTCTCACAGATGAGAGGGATTCTGAAGACGAGAGACCTACAGTATATGGTGACACAATTAAAAGGGCACAGATCCTCAGCTTCAAAGGTGTTAAAATACAGAATAAACCTTGAAATTGTTTCCTTTCAACTCCAGTATATTACACTTGGCTGAACTTGAAGCCTGCTGGGATGTACTTATTTAAAAGAAACAAAAGAAAAAATAAAGTTATAAATACATTCAGATACTGAGCTGATGTGGGCTGCGGGTCCTCTTTCAGACTCAACAAACAGCAGGATTGCTCACCACTGCCAGTTGCTGTCCATACCCTGAGATAATGAATAATAATAACAATAATAATGATACACTATATTTATATAGCATTTTTCATCATACAGTGATGATCTCAAAGTGCTTTACAAAGGCAACAATAAAACAAGTAAAGTACAAAACAGTGCAGTAATATAAAATCACAGTTAAAATACAATAAGCCGTATCATGCAGTCAATAAAATTGAATAGGCACACTTTAAGCCGAACAGCAGCCAGATAAATGTATTTTGAGTATTATTAATGTATATATGTATGTACTTTTCTTCCTATTTATGGGTGCAATAGGTAAGATTTTTGTGTTAAAACATTATTACAAAACCATTGTAAATCCCTTCGTATCATTGAAAAAGGTTCACTGACATGTTGACTCACTCTCTGCCTGTGTTTAGAGTCCCTGAATTCGGGTTTCAAAATATGCAGTTGACGGACCGACACTCTGTACCAAAACATTGTGTAGCTGTACAATAATTCAAGCTCATTGGTTGAATTCTAATTCTAATTGCCACAACCAATGGCTTGGGGGGGTCAGTGAAGGGGGAGGGATAAACAATAGACAATGTTGTGGTTTGAAGGTGTTTGTTGCTGCAATTCCACTCTTGACCTTTAGAAATCCGAAATTGCCCATTGTATGTTTAATAACACTAATAATTATAGGTTTAGTGGGAAAAACTGTTGCAAATGCAAATGCAAATCATATAAAATGAATGGCCTAGGTTAAACCTAAATCCATAAAATTAACAATTTTGGGGGAAAATTAATTTGGAAGCTATTTGAAAAGATGTCCCACTGTGACATCCAAGGCAGAAAAGATTAGTTTTCATTAAATGGGGTTTATTGCAGATCACTGACAGAAGAGGGGATGTGAGGTTAAGGTCACGGCTAAGTCAGTGTGAGCTGCACACGACTGTGTCCAAGAGTGATCCTTGAGAACTGGCTCAGGCGACATTGGCTCAGGAGGTAAGGGCGGTCAGAGGGTTGCCGGTTCAATCCCACCCTCGGTGTATCGAAGATGTCTCTGAGCAAGATGCCTAACGCTCAAATGCTCCTGACGATTTATCATTCGAGAAGTGGTTGGCATTTATCCAAAGCACTGTACAATTGATGCTTCTCATTCACCCATTCATACACACATTCACACACCAACCAGCTCGTCAGGGGCATTTCGGTTTTAGGTGTCTTGCTCATGGATACTTTGACACAGCTTGCTCACGGATACTTTAACACAGCCCTGGCGGGTGATCAAACCGGCAACCCTCCGACTGCCAGACAACTGCTCTTACCGCCTGAGCCAATGTTGTCAGCAGTCTGGTCTCAGTTGATTATGATCAATGGAAGGAGTTTTAATGACTAAACTATACCTTGTGTTGTTCAGCAAAGAGGTTTTGATGCAACTGGCATATCACTGCCCTACAAAGCCATCCTGCTGTAAATACAAAAAAAACGTTTTTTAAGGCTGTGACACAGCAAGCCAACATCGAAGAACTAGCAGCCAAAGACCAAAGGCCAACTGTCAGATCGCTTTGAGTCGGCTAACGTCGCCCCTATAAAGTTGTGCTCCAACACACCACAAAGACTACAGCTGGCGGCCGACATGCACATATTCTTCGCCTGTGTGAATGGAAATAATTCTTCATACCAGGAGGTGGCAATAATCTGTATTCACAATTCAAAAAAGAAAACTGGAAAACTGAGAATTGTGGGAAGATAAGCTAAGATAAACAAACAAATTAGCATTTACCTGTTCTTTTCAGGCCATTCTGAATCTGAAGAGCATCTGATGTGGCACTGGGTTCTTCAGCCGCAATGTTCAGCCATAACTTACTTGAGAAATAAGGAGAAACCGCACTAAATGGATGAAATCCTGGAAAACATTTAAGCATACGTAAAAATATATATTTTTAAACATTCATAAATATTGTAGTCACCAAATAAGTTCTAAATTTGTAGAAATTACAAAGATGTTTAAATTAAACAGTTTTATCACCAACATTTGATAGCAAAATTCTCAATGAGGTAAGGTACTGCTTACATTTAATATTCATACAAAATGTGACTACAAATGACCAAACAATACATTGGTGTCCTTGCATGGTGATAATGTACCATAGATGACAATGAAAAGTTAATGACGATTCTTCATTTGAAAGGTGATAGATAATAGCAATACTTATTTCAAAAGATTTACATCTGTTCATCTTATGCTCATGCAGTATTAATGTGCATATTGTTCTGGACTAAGGAAGTGCAGCATTTATGAACAAGAGCTCTAGTATGCAGATGAAAGTGTGTATTGGCAAGAAGAATATGAAGTTATCCTTGAACAACCATAACCAGGGTGTGATATATTCATAACTATATGCAAGATTCATGCTGTCACTGTGACACACACACACACAAAGTACAATTTGATTAGTTAATTTCCCAGACTAAACAAAATGCCTTCCCCTTAGTAATGTGTGAACATTTTTCATTTACAATGTATACTAATTATTCCTGAAAATGCAAACCTACTGAAGCTATACACAAATAAATGTATCTTTATTAAAAGTAAGGATGTGCATAACTTAAGTTGTTTAGTTAAGTTGCTTCCTTCAAAATGAAAGCAGGAGATAAAAAAGAGCACTGCCATTGGGCAACTCAACTCATAGAGTAACGAGTGATTCTTCTGTTTTAATCATTTATTCCGTTTTCTACATCAGCCCATGGATTGCTGCACAGACTCCAGTATTCAGCATCGCATTATATTGTCATATTGTAGGTAATTCAATGGAAAGCCAATTTTGTACTGGGGCTTGCATTTAAGCACACTTGACATCATAGCAAGACATAAAATCCATAGGCAATATCATAGGCACTGCAAGAACAAGGGAATCAGCATTGAATAACAATAAATGTCAGTGGAACATGATGAAGATACCTGTCACTGCATAAACAAACAATGTATGCATCCATATCAATATTCTGCAGTCGTCCCAATAGGTAGCTTTTGACTTCTTGGCTGAATATCAAGAGTACATCCCAGTAACAACAAGTCAGCTAATTCGACCACTTGGGGATCAGCCAACTATCTGCTCGCCTCAGGGTCATTTGTATATGTGTTGTTCAGACATATTGTAACGTGTCGTATTTTGATTGCAGTTGAATGTAAGTGCTGTAAGGTCTGATGATAGATTAAGAAATGTCTCAAAACTGGTTTGAGCTGCATTAGGTAGCCAAAAGGGGTGCAGGTTACATAAAAAGCCTAACTAGGAATGGGAGTTGGAAACTAGCAATAGCTATAATCTCTGTATGCAGAACATCAGCTATATGAACCTGGTGTAAACTGGCAATAATGATGCTATGTCTCTGAGCATTGTACCTACTCAAATAAATATTAAATAAATGAAATACAATACATAAACATGTAGGAATATTCGGAGAGGATGACCATCATTTGACAAAGTGGACAGAGGTCCAGTCAAGACAGTGCAAGGGTTTGGATCAGCTGCTGGTTACATAACAAAAACACTGTCTTTAACAAAACAATGTCATATTACAGTCTAAATGCCACTGCAAATTGATGCACCCATTCGATGTGGCCAGGAATCCCTTGTAGGCAGAGTTGGATTCTTAAACAGGGGGAAGCCTGTAGCCTAGTGGCTAAGATACGTGACTGGGACCTGGAAAGTTGGTAGTTCAAGCCCAGGTGTAGTTACTATAAGATCCACACTGCTGTTAGGCCCTCAATCCCACATTGCTCGAGGGGGGATTGCCCCCTGCTTTGTCTAATCAACTTTAAGTTTGGATAAAAGTGTCAGCTAAACAGTACATTATTATTGTAAACAGATTCATGTTATTAACACTATATCCTGAAGAGCGGACTCAGTCAATAGTTTCAGGTTGTGGAGAAAACTAAACAGTGGAAGGTAAACATCAGGGATCATCCTCGAGGGCCAAAAACTGCTGGTTTTTCCACCCTCCCTTTACCTTGGAACAAGGTAAGATGAGAGTCTGGCCAATCACAAACATAAATTGTGCAGTTAATTTCCCGGGAGGAAAGAAAACCAGAGCTGGATTTAAATTTGAGTTAATGATTGCTGGTGTGCATCATGTTTTACTTTCTGTACTGGGCACTGACTAGAGGATATAATTAAGAAACTGAATATTTTAACACTTAATTTTCCAGGATGCCGACCCCAGAAGTATTTACTGTTATCTATTTATCTCTTGTGCCCTTCCTGCCCAAGTCTGCTACACAGTAAAATGTATGACATTTTTAGAATATCAACAAAGTGTATTCCACAGCTCACTTGGTACCTTACTTTTTCCACATGGGAGCAGTGGAATAAATTGTTTTTGGGTCATACATTTTATAAATGTCCATCACTTTTTTATGTACACAGGCCTTATTATAATATATATATATATAGTTTCCATATTGGAATTTGTGAATGCCACTGCGATATCAATATTTCTTGAGCAATCCATGTTCTAGCTGCAACTTCTCTGTGGACCCAGGCCCAGCTCTTACTCATTTAGAAAGAAAGAAAATGGACAGAGAAAATTGTCAGCTATTCCCAAACTTGGATCAGGGACCACAATAATTATGTGGGAGACTCCCTGAGTACTATTACTGCTGTCTATTACTAGTAATAGTAATACTATTTTGTATTCTTCTTATTTCTATTTTTCATATATTAAATATTTTAGACTATGTACTGCAAGACAACTATTAGCTATAAGGTGGGAAGTCCTGGTGTCAGAAAATAAAAGTCCTGCCATGTGTCTCTTCCACTCATGAACTCAAGCTGATGTTACTATCGGTTCTACCTGCTTTCTGAAGAATTGTATGAATCAGCACATTCAGAGGATTGAAACAAAATACTGGACAGGACTTTTACTTTCTGAAACTGCATTTTCCACTTCTGATCATCAAATGTGTTATGCACAACATAATTACATAGTATGCTACAGCAGGGCCTCCCAACCCTGCTCCTGGAGATCTACTGCCCTGTAGGTTTTGGATGGATCTCGGTGAGCAGCTATTTAGTAGAATCATGTGTGTGAAATTGGAGTTGAAATGAAAACCCACAGTATGGTAGATCTCCTAGAACAGGACTGGGCAATTACAGTATATAGATCAATGATATTGACGTTCAGATGTACTTCCATGACCAGGGTAATTATTTCACACAACCTGAACATTACTACATCTGCATTGTCCATCAGGAATACAATTAAGAACACCACAAGCATGCACATTTGAGGCTGCGGTTTGATTTGCTAGTAGATGTCATTATGTTTAATTAAAGTTTTTGGTACGAGTAACATAAATTCTAATTTGATTTGAATGTTGGACATTATGGTTGTACATTCTGATATTAAATTACATGAAATTAAATTAAATTAAAACCATTCTGATATTAAATGACATTAAATTAAATCTAAACACTGTACATGACTTTTCATTCCAACCAAAAAAGCACAATAAAATAGACAAATTAAAACATAGCCTTTCTCTTTCTGCTGTTCAGCTGTCCAAGGTGCTGAAATTGAGGTCCTGGAATGTGAAGTGATTAATGAAATAAAAATGGTTTTGAAACCATGTTCAATAAGGCCTACTTAATTGTTCGCACACATAATTTGGAAATCTGGAGTATTTTTTGTTTTCTTTTCTGTTTTTGATGAAATCACCTTTTTGTATGGTTGCAGTGATTTAATTATTGGGAATCGATCTGTCCGGAATTATTGCAACGTAAATACGACAAAGGTGCGCGTCGCGAATGAGTGCCCATTCTGTAGTAAACATACTTGTTTTTCAATTGCACGCGCGCGTAATTTGCAGTGCCACTCTCCGTTAGAATACGAAGGTTGCGTCCAGGGGGTGGGACAGCATGAACTTCTCGTAATCAGAAAACACGCTGGCAACCTCTGCGTAAGATACCCACTATCGAGAAGACCAATATTTATAAACTTGTGTTATCTTATCCATCAATTTCATCACCCTTTTTCACAGGAAGAGAACTCCTACCGACGTGATGAATTCGACGTGGAAGCAGACTTTGTTTCTCCTTTTCGTGGTTTTTATAACAAAAGGTAAGACCGAACTTCATGATGGAAAGGCATGTCTCCGGACTCTTCCCGTACCGGACAGCCTTAATCGAAATAAGTTAAATGCAGCCTACATATGTTGCGGTAAATGCATTGTTTAATCTGCATTTGCGCTGTTACAGAACGTCTTATGCTGCTGTCTTGTGCTCCATTTAGGATCGACGAATACAGGTTTCCACTGAAGTCTGATACGATTGAGGCTATTTTTGTAATGAGCAATAGTAGTGCAATTAAGGCGCAGTTCCGTGTGGAAAACGGGTTAGCTTTTGGAATATCTGCTTTGCGTGCTTTTTAAAGTTAATTTTACAATTCATTTACATTTTATCAAATCAGCGATGAATAAACAGATGCATATTCACATCTGTTTGCACCTCGTATTTTATTATAAAGTTTTTGTAGAAGGGGCATGCGCTATATTCTGAACGGGAGTTTTTTTTAACTAACAGTAGACACAATAAGGGGTTACTCTTAAAATGGAAGCAAAGACGGTATTGCCGTTTACATGAAAGCACTGTGTATGCCATATGTTAATTCATGGCAATGGTCGTGATATACCTTCTTCATTATAATACAAAACATCCATGCCCCTGGCAACTACAGCTACACTACACAACTGATTCTTCACGACTGAGCATATGCGTGTGATTTGAAACCACGGAACGGTTAATGCATATAGCGTGTGTGTGCCGCGTGTGCACAGCTATGGCCAAAATTAGAACGCGTAAGGGCATCTATCAGTCCTAGTATCGTTGAAGAGTTATTATTGCTGTATTGACATAATTAGACATGACAGAAGGCAGATGTTGGTTGTTTGTTTCTAATGTCTTTATAACTTCCGAATTGTGGAACTCTACAGTAGCATAAAGCTGGCAACATGGAAGTTCCCTGAGGTGGAAATTTCAGCAGTTGACTGACTGCTTAACAAGCAGGCTACCAGGCAAAAACATCGGCATTGCAGGAAATTAGCATAGGTTGCCTGTCAACTCATTAGTACAGAACATGAAATACACCAGGGTTGTGTTAGTCCACGTCAAGGACTCTGTTTCATGAAATGCATGGGACTTCTGTGTCCGTGAAAGTTATATGTTCTGACACACTGAAATTGACAAAGTCCTTTGAGGACTTTTGTTTGAATGAATTGAATAAAAATGGCTTCCTTTGTATATTCATGTGCTCCCCCACTGGTCCTGTTGTGTTTGCAAGCTGTTTTAATGCATGGTCAATGAATTCCTGCTGTTTCCTCAGATTTTGTGATTCATTCTGGTTCAAAGGGTTAGTTTGAGGTTTTCTTGGGCTCAAGGCAAGTTTCTTGCAGATTAAACTGGGGAAGACAGATGGCCTGCAAACCCGCTGCAAACGCATAAAAATGCAAAATAATTGTTCAACACAGTCTGCTGGAGAACTTGCAGTTTAGCTTGTCAAGAAAACAGAACATTGGGCTGAGAATATTTTACTTGACTTATTTATTTATTTATTTGACAAACAGATTTTGTTTTATGTGTTATCCTCAATGTTTTGGGACCTCAAGGCAAGAAATCCACCAAGCCAAGGTTTCCCACAAACATACAGAAGTTCTCACAATATACAACTTTCAAATGAAACCAATAGTTCAAACAAGGTACCCGATTATTAAATGTGAGGTCCTTGCGCAGCTGATAACATGTGATTCAGAGAAGTAAGACAATGCTAACCAGCTAACCCACCAGGAGCCCAAGCTGCACCACAAACAAGAGACATGAATTTCATCTTCCTCTTGTTGATTTCTTGTTTATTTATTTGACAGCATTTCATGGTTGACTTTGGGTTAAGTTTTCCCTGCTCAGTTTGGTGATTGTGGCATTTTCTTGCGACCTTGGAAACAAAAAGCCTCAAGATGCTGATTTGGAAAAAGTAATTCAAAAATATTTTTCAGTGGAGCAAAAAAAACTGAAATAAAAATGCAATGATGCCCTGAGAGCTAGGTTGCATGCAGATTTTTCTCTCGGCAGGCTTGCACGCCACCAATCTCCAGGCTGCTAAAAAAGGGAGACGGCTTTGGCATTGGCTTTCATGGTGTGTGGCTCCGGGATTCTCCTAATGCGCTTGTCGAGCGATTACGGTGCATAAAAGGCGCGTTTCGCACGCGCGGCCAAGCTTTCACCGAAGCTAGGCAGTGGCTGCAAGCATTGAGTTCCTTCCTTCCATGCGGTTCAAGCTCAGCTGCCCTGAAATAGCAGGAATATCGCACTACAGGCAAGCAGTGAGTCATGCTGGAGGATTACAAGGAAGGAAATGACCTAGATAGGAGCCCAAGGTAGAGAAAAGTACCATGAGCTGACAAACTAAAATGTCTTCCTGGTTTTGTTGCTCCCAAATTCCCCTCCTCCGGGCCCTTTTCGGAGATACCTTTGTAGACTCATGTCAGTCTTCTTTCTCCTCATCGAGTGATGACCAACAATCTGCAACCTACAGTGCTAGGAGTTGTGAGTCATTCCTTGTGAGGGCATTAACTCTTTCTTGATATCATCTATCAGTCAGGAATCACAGTATGTGTTGGCATGGGAACTCTCCACATGCTGTTTTGACATCTACAGCATCTTTTTCAGGTTATTTTCTGGTTATTTTTTAGGTTTTTTTGAGTTATTATTGTTTTTCTCTCCATGGCAGATTTGAACTGTTACTGTATGTGCAAGGTTGCCGAGGTAACTTTGTAAAAGAAATCAACTTGAACACACCCCCCAGGTGAACTGTCAGGACTCGGGACAGAGGGAACCAATCGCAAACTCAGGGATAAAGTAAATAAGGCAGGCTTTAATGACAGAGGGAAGATCCAATATGTAATCCAGAAACAGGCAATGGTTGTTATCCAGGCAGACAGGTACATATAGGGTAGACAGAGCATAATAGGAAAAAAAACAGGGAGAGATAAAAAAAAAAAAAACAGGAGAGAGTTGAAAAAGTCACAGAATAAAGGTAGAACCGGGGGAAAGAAATACAAGGGCAGACTCTGAAAACTTGGAGAGACAAACTAGCAACATGAAACTGAAAAGTACAGGAATAAATAGAACACAGATTAACAGACAACGAGAAACAGGTGAGATGAATGACAAGATACAAGAAGGAAGTACATATATGGAGTGGGAGGCAGAGACACTAAATGGAGCACAGGTGAAATGAATGAATGACAGTGAATGAAACAGAAAACAGACTACGGTGGCCACAGAGGGAAACAATAGGCGAAAATGCGAGGGACTTGGACAGAAAACAGGAAACACAGAAACATAGATGGCCATTCCCAGAGATTCAGATCCTGACTGCAGGACTCATTCCCAGTGATTCAGATCCTGACAGCAGGACTCACTCCCAGTAATTCACATCCTGACCATGCCACTCTCGACTATGGCTGGCTGCCCCGCAGGGTAGTAGGTGATTGGCTAGCATCCCACAGGGAGGAGAAGCTTTAGTTGGCTTGAGTTTTTCCCAGGAGAAATTACTCCAGTAAACTGTGCGCCAGCTAAGCAGATGTGAGCCACTGTTTCTCCTGCAGTTTTAGCTTTAGAGTGAAAAGAAGGTGAGGCTGGAAGCATGTGTTTCGAAGAACAGATGCCCTCCAGGAACAACTGGGGAAGTCGGAGCAATGGGGCAGGCCTCCAAAATACAAATACAATTTTAAATGTTTCAACTGGTAGAACATGTAAAGTTAAAAAAGATATTTAAAAATGTACGAATAGCAGAAGCTTGTGGAGACAGGTCTTTGGTCTTTTTCGGTTATTAGCCCAACTGAAAAATCCATCTATGCCGTCTTGAACAGGTTGAAAATTGAGCTGGTCAGGCTGGTATAGCTGAGTATGAGATGGTCAACAAGCTATTTCAAAACATAGCTTGAGCTGGTCAAACTTTGTCAAGCTAGCAGCTGGTCTGAACTGGTGAACCAGCTAAACCACTTCAGGCTAGGAGCTTGTATAAACTGGTCAACCAGGTATTAGCTGTGACAGGACCTACTGTAGCTTGAGCTATTTTTTTCAGCAGGGAGCTCACATGGCGGTTAGTCAGTCACCGGTCATACATGAAGGGGGGTGGCAGGGGTGGCATCTCCAACATGAGTCACGGTGTTTGCGTGGCTTCAGGGACGGGATGCCTTGCTCCAGAGCAGACACGGTGCACTGACGCGCCGGGTCCCTCTGCTGTCTCTTTCTATTAGCGGCCCGTTTCCTCCAACAAACTGAAAGCTGCACTTAATGTCACCTCGGGTTGTTTGCAGCTGGGCGACTTTGCAGGAAGAGCCACGAGGCTTAGCCACGCTCTGACGTTGTCAGGGATGCCAGGCGGAGGCTCGTGATTGTTATACGAGTTGTGGGAGGCTTCCATTAGCCCCGCCCTGCACAGTAGATGGGAAACCCATCTACTTGCGTGTGTGGGAGCTGCGCTAAATGGCGGTTTGTCCTATGACCTGTCATGTAGTCGCATACGTTCTTCCAACCATGGTTGGTGTCGGGTTCTTTTCTTGACATGAAAGTGCAAGCTTGGTGCAAGCTTGGTGGTTCGATCCCCGGTGTAGCCACAATAGGATCCGCACAGCTCTTGAGCAAGGCCCTTAACCCACATTGTTCCAGGGGGATTGTCTCCTGCTTAGTCTAATCCACTGTAAGTGGTTTTGGATAAAAGTGTCAGCCAAATAACATGTAATGTAATGCTCTATTGAATGATTGTATGCAGCCAATGAAAGTAAAAGTGCTACTTTCACAAGGTATTTCTTTATCTACCACTCTAATCTGATGTACTGTATGATATTATTCTACGTTACCCAGAATGTCAATATTTATGAGCATGTCCTTTTCTTCAGTTCTGGTTTAAATAATTCATGGTGTGCAGCTAAGGTACACCACTTGGAGAGTTCCTCTGTACTAAAACACACATCTTCTCTATCTGTTCAGCTGTTTGATCCTTTGAAACAGCACAGAGTACGATGTGTACGCTATTTACTATACGTATATCTTCACCTTATTTTATTCCCATGGATGAGAATCTGTTCTCATGGATGTTGTACCTTCCAGTTGATGGTAGATGATTTGATGACTTTGGGATGCCTGGCACCTCCCCCTAGCTGCACCTGCACTTCTCGGTCACGATTGCTGTCTGTTCTGGCCCCACAGTGGTGGGATGACCTCCCTGTGCATGTCAGAACAGCAGAGTCTCTGACCACTTTCAAACGCAGACTGAAGACTCATCTCTTCAGGCTGCACCTTTCCCCCCTATCTCATGACCATGATTAGTCTTGTATATCTATATATAGTTATATTGTTGTATTGTATTGTTGTACTCAAGGTATTCTAGCTGCCAACCGTGGTATGCTATTTTCGTAAGTTCATGTATCCTTCAAGGGTTCCAATTGTATCTGTATGGTCACGCTAGGACTTGGAACCATACTGTCCTCTAGGGTCTGGCCTCTTCACACTTGTTCCTGTGTTTGAACTGCACTTTGTTGTACGTCACTCTGGATAGAGCATCTGCGAAATGCCTTGTAATGTAATGTGATGAAAATCAGCACACGCGGCATATGCTAACGTGTGATGATGATATGCTTCACCAAAGTGGCCAACATGGAAATAAATGCAGACAGCCATCTATGTGCTCAATGGTATACTAATTTCACAGTTTATCAATATGTATGTCTCATTTCTTTCATAAATAAAGCAGCTTATTATAAACTTGTCATTGTTATACTCATTGTTAATTAATATGCATTGTTTTCTGGGAAGCTCTGCTCAGGAGTAGAAGAAAATTTTAATTCAGAGATTCTCTTCTGCATAACACTGTTGTAATATGTGGTGCTTTACTGTCACCTTCCTGTCAGCTTTGACCACTCTGGCCCTTCTTCATTGACCTCTCTCATCAAGGCATTTCTGTCGGCAGAACTGCTGCTCACTAGATGTTTTTTGTTTTTCACACCATTCTGAGTAAACTCTAGAGACTGTCGTGTGTAAAAATCTCAGGAGATCGGCAGTTACATAAATAAAACTGGTACCAACAGTCATGCCATGGTCGAAATCATTGAGATACAATTTTTCCCCCATTCTGATGTGATGTGAACATCAATTGAAGCTCCTGCCCCGTATCTGTGTATTTTATACATTACACTGCTGCCACATGATTGACTGATTAGATAATTGCATGAATAAGTAGGTGTTCCTAATAAAGTGTATATGAAATAGTCCACTATGTTACCTCCACTCACATGAATGGCTGTTTGCAGACACTTGCGTACAGTAATGAGGGGAACTGATATTGTCAATGAAGGGTGTCAAAAACTTGTTCACATATTAATGAATTTAGAATGAAAGCATACACTAAATTGCATTTCTGGTGATTGCGTGCAGATCAAAACATTACATAGCTTGGACTTCTCATAATCAAAGCATTTTTAGGAAGCAGTCAATCAAAACCTCTAATGTGGTGTAGCAATTTCACTTCTTGCAAGATGTAAAGTTGAACATTTCACTACCTTCTAATTGACCTATGCCAGGTTCTCTTTTACCATCACTTACATCGCACACATGTACAGGTAATGATGTGTAACATTATCTAAATGCCTTATATAAATGATACAGCCTTCAACCATTCAGTGTACAAGCCACAAGGTGATGCAGGAATAAATTGTGTGTCCTTTGCCACCCCGTCTACTAGAACTGAGAAACAAACTGCATCACACACGGTGGCTCCTGCTATTTTCATCGACATGCTCTCTGACTGAGCGTCCTTGGCTTCTCAAGAGCCCTCTGTTGACTCAGCTCATGCACAATCATTGACAGTCACCCCTCAGATATCTTCTAATACCTTTTCACATTTCGCACCAATTTGACATCTCCAGCCGTGCCTTGTGAGTCTTTGTTTCAGTACTACCTGCACAGCAGCTGTGGCTTATCCACTCTTCTGATTCGCACAGCTATAGGCCAGAATATTTATTTTTTGGGGTACAGGCCACAGGAGCTAACACTGATTGGAGAAGGCAAACTAGTGTCCCTTGCTGATGACAATTTAGAAAATTGAACTGCTCCTTTGTGCTTGAAGGTCCAATCACGTGAGCCTCCATAACCGCAGTCAACCTTGTTCAAGTTCAGTGCCCATCACATTCTAATTAATTGCAATTATAGAGAAAGGCAGAGATTTTTATAATTCTCGGTAGAAATATGTACTGTGAGACTGACACAAGATACCCCATCACAACATCACAAACTGAACTTTAACATCATCTCCAAGGACACCTACGTCTGTAGAAATGTAAAAAAAATGTACTAGAATTTAATCTGCTCATTTCTTGTTACTATTCATTCCACTATAAGCCTATATAAGCTTGTCAGCTCATGTTAGTTAATGTTCTTACTCAATAAGTAAAATATATGGAGTCTTCATTCACTTAAACTTGATACATCTTCAATTTCACATAATTATAAGGTGCTGTTTCTTCCCAAAGTGAGAAAAAAGCTGTATATATTAAAAAAGGGACAAAATTATATTTTATACACAAAATATGAGATGACTATGAACTATGAAAAAGTCATATGAGAACCTTTTTTTTACCAGTAATAGTTTTACTTCCTGAAAAGTGTCAAAAACAATAATTCACAACCAAAAATATTCTTATAAAAATATGCATCACTTCCACTTCTACGTTATGAAGTCAAACTCAGTCCAAAGTATTTATATTCTGGCTCTGCATGGGTTCCTGTTTCACGGAGTTATAACAATGTAATGAAAAAGTAAAAATCATTTTTCATCTCCATGCGGAAAGGCAGAGAACTCACAAATGTACAAATGAGAAGAGGCAAATGGTAGTTGACCTACATAAATCAGGCAATGGGTACAAAAAATGAATACAAATCAGGCAATGAGTACAAAAATAAACTCAAAACAAAATATATGACGTACTATTCTTAGGGCAGAAAATAAGTGGTTTAAAACCACTGACTGGAACAGTGCTAAAATTGCCTAGTATATGCAAGATGGAACTCTCCCCCATGCACAGCAAGGGCGATCATTAAAAAAGGGCAATCAGCAAAACACCTGGAGCTTGCTAAGTGGCAATTGGAATTGGGTTATTTGGTTAAATAAGGTGAAAATAGAGCTATTTGGCCATACATACTGTACATGTGAGTTTTGGCATCAAAAGAAGGATATACAGTGCACGCAGAACAGAACTGCATATCCGGTGTACAAATATGGTGGTGTATCATGAACTATCCAGAAATCCAGAAAACATTTTATCCATTTTTAGTGGCACATCAAGGTAAAATAACAAATCGGCTAACTTAGCTAGCTCTTGTTACAGTTTGTCTATCATATTAATATAACATATTTTAAGTTGAATAGCTAGCTCTGGTAGTAAATTAGCTGAAGTAGCTGTGAATTAAACCATGAAATATGTAACATTTACTATAAGTTAATTCCATTCAGCAACACTCACTTCAGACACCAACTCCTTCTGTTATAACTGTAACTCTGTTAGCTAGCATTACTGCTAACTCAATGATCTACGAAGCCATTGCCAGCTAAGTCTTAGTAGTGCTCTGCTAACCGGAAAATACAGAAATGTAACATTACCTTTCCAATGATCAGAAGTATCTTCTTATCCTTTAACTTTATAAGTTATATCCCTGGTTCACGTTTCCCCACCTGCACAAAAACTGGTCGGCATAAGTAATTGGTAAAATAATTTATTTAGAAAAGGTGTGTTTGGAGATGCATAATCATTCAAGATGATAAATGTGTGATATTCACAAGGTAATCAAAGGTAGGACAGAAAAAGTCGCCAAAATGAGGAGGCCGTGGGGATACACTGCGTTTTATGAATGCTGGAATTTCGATGTCATTTTTAAGATCAGGCCTAACCACAACAAAACAGAATAAATAACGAACAATAGTAACAAGTTCAAATTAAAATGTATTATAAGAAAACATCATGGTTTGGAAGACCAAGTTTTAATGTACGTTTTAATGTTCGCAAAGACAAGTTACAAAGAACCTGTAAATCTCATCTGTCTACAAGTCTCGAGAACTCTTTTATGTATGACTTAGCAAACTGCAACCTGGTCATCCTGGTCATCACATCCACGCCTGCCTCCTAGAGAGTGTATCTGATCTGTTGAGCAGGTGTTTGAGTTTTTTTCTTCATTCTGGTGAGAGGTCGTCCTTAACCAATCTCTATGCGATTACTGAGCTCACCAGTGGTCTCTTTTTCTCTTTATTCTTCATATGTTTCAAACAGATCATTTTGCAGATCAGAAACTATAGGATGTCACCTTTGCCAGGGGTGGTTTCACAAAGTATTAAACCAGGGGTGCCAATAAGTGTGAAATGTTTTTTGAGGAAATACATTTTTTATTTGTATTTGACATGTAGTTTCAATTTAAATTATGGTATTATTTCTTAGTTTACATATTTATCAAGGGTTCCAATAATTCTGGAATCCACTGCACATGCACCAGTCAACAGTGTGATGAAATTGTATATGCGGTCTAGATGTTTACTAGCTTTGGCTCATTCAACCCCATTTTGTGTTATAGCAGCTGTGCTCAGCTGTTTACTCAATCTACAGCTTCCTGGCCTCCATTTAGTAAAAGATAATTAGTGGACGAATAAGTAACTGCTTTCCAGAGGCAAAATGGCCAGGCCAGTCCCACTGTCTTAACATCTTGTCTCATGAGAATCGCATGTGCCACGTTCACTTCTGAAAGGTTATCGTTGGGCTTATGACTGAAATCCCATAAAGCCCCCATAGAAATGCAGAGTTGGCCAAGTTCCACTTGACTTCCTTTTGAGTGAAGGTCCAACCAATTAAGAGATTACGACTTTAATTTCCCTCATTCAATCATGGAAAGATTGGTCTTTCTAATTAGAGTGGCAAAGCCAGTAATTTCATTCAGGTAATGGAATCAAAGGAGTAAAGTAACCCAAGTAAAGCAGGCATATAAATAGATCTGGGGAGGGGAAATTCATCCGGGAAAGAGTCAAGGGACAAATTTTATCAGAACTTGGTGACTGCATCCATTTTTTCACTTCAGCGTCCTCCTCTAGCTGCTCACGGAGCAATGTCAGTGATTATTGCAATGAAGGCAAGTAGGATGTTCATGAGAAACCCAGGAAATACACTGAATGACCATTTCATCACATCAACCATCAGAATGGGAAAAAAATGTGATCTAAGTGACTTTGACCATGGAATGATTGTTGGTGGTAGACAGGGAAGTTTGAGTATCTCAGAAACTGCTGATCTCCTGGGATTTTCATGCACACTAGTCTCTAGAGTTTTCAGAGAATGGTGCGAAAAACAAATGAAAAGCTGACAGAAACGCCTTGTTAATGAAAGAGTTCATAGGAGAACGGCCGGTCAAAGCTGACAGGAAGGTGACAGTAACACAGACAACCATACATTACAACAGTGGTATGCAGAACAGCATCTCTGAACACACAACGAATCATAACTCTAAGTGGATTGGCTACAGCAGTAGAAGAAAAAAAAAAAGTCTAATAAATACCTAGTAAAGTGCTCACTGAGTGTGTATATAATGAAATAGTCTGATAAGTAAATTAAGTAAGAGTTCTCTAAATGACAGAGGTTTCCTTTAAGGAGACACAGATTAAGCTAAAAATTCAATTTTGAATGGAGATTCTCCAAACAAAACTCATTCTAATCCAGGACTAAACTTAATCTGTCACTGTGAAACCGGCCCTAAAAGCAATGGTTTAACAATATTGGTTTAATAATTTATTTGGTTTCGATCTCTATTATCAGTGTGTCTGCAGAAATTCATTAATTCATTCATTCATTATCCTAACCCGCTTATCCTGAACAGGGTCGCAGGGGGGCTGGAGCCTATCCCAGCATACATTGGGCAAAAGGCAGGACCCTGGACAGGTCGCCAGTCCATCGCAGGGCACACACACACTCATACACTCACACACTCATACACTCATACCTACGGGCAATTTAGACTCTCCAATCAGCCTAACCTGCTGTCTTTGGACTGTGTGAGGAAACCCACATGAACACAGGGAGAACATGCAAACGCCACACAGAGAGGCCCCGGCCGACGGGGATTCGAACCCAGGACCTCCTTGCTGTGAGGCGGCAGTGCTACCCACTGCACCATCCATGCCGCCTTTGCAGAAATACATACACAGAATATTTTCTAGGATGCTGAATAACTGAGCGGCTTGTGTAAACTAAGCTGTTCACATAAGGTGTTTCCCCTTATGCTATGTCACATATTTGTTTTAATATTTTTCCATGTATGAAATTAAATAATCGTTTTCTCATTTGTCATTGTACATTTGCTTAATATAGGTCTTCACATGACCAACTGCTGACTAAGCAACCATTTCCGTCACCTTTCCTCATTGCCCTGAACTTTGCAAATGGGTACCAGAGCTCAGTCCAACTTTGGGTTATTCATAATTACGCTTCTGAATGCAATAGGATATATGCAGAATTCAAGGTCTAATAACGTCTATTTTGGTTTTGTTGGGAGAGGGGACAAAACAGTGCCTAGGGATTTGGGATTTGATAAATTACCATGGGGATTTCAGGGGACCAGTAGAAATGCTGGCCATGCAGTCTCAAACAGAAACATAACTCTGGTGTTCATTGTGGCCCCAGGCTTCCTCTGAGGTGACCTTCACTCCCTCTCTACTCAGGTGCTCCATAAAAGTACCATCCGCTGAAAGCAATGACTCAGAAGAACCTGCTAAAAGCTTTTAGTCATCCTTAGCACCCCTGTTGTACCATGTTAGGGAAAAAAGTGTTGACACACTGTCCCAGCCAGAATATTGACTTCCTGTCCATAACAAGAGAGGCATGGCAAAGATGATTACAGGTTGGCGGAAAGAGCCCCTGACCTTCTTGAATTGATGTCCATTGTTAGCTGCAATCAGTTTTGTGATTTATTTAAGTGGAATTAATCTGTGTTATGTTAGGTGTTCACAAAGTAGGACTTAAAAGCATTTGATGAAGTGGCACTGCGTGTTATCATTCCTGAAGACATTGCTATTTTTGGTTTATTGTTGTATTTATTAATATAGAACATTGTTTATTATATACAGTTGAAGTTGGAGGTTTACATACACCTTAGCCAAATCTATTTAAACCCAGTTTTTCACAATTCCTGACATTTAATCTTAGTAAATATTCCCTATATTAGGAATTATGGATTAAGGCACTATATAAATGCCAACCATTTACCATTTAGAGGTCTGTTCACTTAAATATTTATCGTAAAAGGCTTTTTGACCAGGGTTGCCCAAATCTTTGCACACTACTTTACCTTAATAATGTATAAACAGTGGTTTTGTGTTGTTCTGAATAATGTATGCCCTGTATAAACTAAAATATTCTCTCATTCTGTCATCTTTGCTGCTTAAATCTCATTTAAAAGAGACCCTGTATCTGAATCCACACAGACTGCTTCTCATTCAAGGGGGAGGACAGGCTATTCCGTCGGCTCTTCCGCAGGTATAACCAGTTCATCCGGCCTGTGGAGAACGTGTCCGACCCTGTCACTGTGGAGTTCGAGGTCTCCATTTCTCAGCTGGTCAAAGTCGTAAGTCTATTCTCTACTAGGCAGTAATAACATAGTTTCAGTTTTAGATTTTTTATAAATTTTTATATTACATTTTCATATTTAACATTTCTAAAAACACGTTTTCACTTCATCATTATAGCTTATTGAGTGTTGATTGATTAGAGTACAACAGTGTAAAAAGTGAAGGGGTCTGAAAACTTTCTGAAGCCACTGTGTGTGTATTGTAACAGTAGACTCATCCTGTGTGCCCAAAAAAATTATGAAAGTTCAAAAGTTTTTGAACAAGAATCGTAAATGAAAAGACATAATATACACTCAATGAGGACTTTATTCAGTATTTATGAAACATATTTTTTAGACTTATTGGTCGTCACAATTATATGACACAGTTCAATTCAAAATTCAACAACTTTATTCACAAACAAAGTTTGTATACAATTGACCCTATATTTCCCATTGTCAAGCCAGCATGCTATCACAAACATTATTAAAACTCTAAAATATCCTCTATCGCGTGCATCACAGTTCATGACGTATATTGATCAACACCATATAGCTTAAACTGCAATAATATAATATTTTAATAACTCCCTCGAAATTCAAAACCTTTAATAAATGAATGCAAATTAAATGTAACTACGCTAACAAGTGTGCAAACTAAAGACACAAAGCTCTTTTAATGTTGTATAGTGGGACACAGGTTCAGGATGTCACATTCATAGATTTGTTTTGTTTTTTGTCCAGGATGAAGTGAATCAGATCATGGAGACTAATCTCTGGCTACGACATGTAAGTGCCCCTCCATTGTCACTCTTAATAATGCCTTAGCTTATTAAGGGTGGCAATGGAGCGTGTGGTTGAGAAACAAAAGTTGGTCCAGAAACGGTCCAATATGTCAAAGCCCTTTAGCGCAACTAATACATGCTCAGGCATTGGTTTGCGCCAGTGTAACAAAATAATGTTTTTGGTAGTAGTTGCAACATATACATATGGGGAAACTTAAGCAAAAAGGTAGGATGCTTGGTCAACACATGGTTACACATGCTGACAATAAGATATTCCTGAATGAAGTCAGTTCATATAGAGTATTGTGTCAGGAATCAGAACACTGAATCTATGATGTCACAGTTTATGATGTCTAATCACTTCGCCTGAACTTACATAATTGTAAGTCCAATTAAATTGTCTGATTAGTGCTTTTTAAAGATATACTGTCACAATTATGGTATATAGTAAAACAGCCAGGATATAGGAAATAATTAAAACATTTTTTGACATAATATATACAAAAACAAAGGCGTGTAATATGTACTTAAACATGTGCATATGGATACATACCATATGCTCAGTATACAAACCTATACTATATATCCTAGAGTAATATTTTACTGTACATATTTGATGTTCAGAATTTTAATTCTCCCTTATCTAGTGGCACAGTATTCTTCCTGAAATATAGCCGAAACAACATCCGGATGGGGAAAATGCTGTGCTTTGCTGCAGGCAGGAATATTTGTTCCAGGATTATTGTGCATTTAAGGCAAACGTTCCTGCTACTTAATGCCCTGCTGGTGTGTGACGCAACACTTTCCATACTCAACCTTCTTTCAGGAGATTAATGACCGCCTTTTGATTATGGCCCATGTCATTAAGAACTGGTATCACAGCTAATGACAGGGTCTGCTTTGCTTAAGTACTGCACTGCAGGAAGGGATATTGCCCTTGGTAATCAACTGTCAACCTTTCTGAAAGTTTTATTTTATTGCCTCTTAATTTTGCCTTAATTATTTGCTTACCTGAACTTAATGTTCAATCAAAAGGCAATGAATGATTTCGTTTTAGGGTTAACAAACCGAAATAGCCTGTGATGTTCTGTACCGCTAACCTGCATTGCATGCATTTCTTTGTAAAGTGTCATAACGCAGACAATGAATTGAATTAATATATTTGTATATAAGACATACTGCATCATTTTTGCTCAATATACATTTTCATTTCATTTCCATTACGCATAAAATATAGCGAGCCACGCGCCCCCAAATATGTGTGCTTGTGTTACATGCAGCAAATGTAAAAATGTATCTGACACTTGAGCATTTAGTACAATTTAACATTCATATCAATATCCATTTAGTTTCAGAATTCATAACAATGCATTATTTACTTACTAATATATTATATACAAATCTATGTGTTGGTTTACACAAAAGTTAAAGCAATATATCATTAAGAACACATATTGAATAACAGAACAGTGCATGATCCCATTGCAGCACCACATGTAATTGTCTTAACGTTTTTATCAGTAAAACCAGAAGAGCTGGGGCTTAACTCATCGTGTTTGAGGTGACAGCAGTGATTGTGGTGGGGCGACTAATGCCCCGCTTGCCTGGCCCATCATTTATGTAACAATTCCAGAGCGATCGAGCAAAAGGCTTACACATACCATAGCTTTTCATGCCTGAAAGTATTATAGAAATAAGTTGGCAGGTTTTCTCCAGCAGCACCAACCTCTGATGAACAGGGGGATGAGTGATGGGAGAACAAATGGATATGTGGATTGTCAGATTCCCTCATCTCCCGCATTGCAGTTATTTATGAAGGTTTAGCCCCAAGCTTTATGTTGTCCTTACCTGAAATAATCTTCAGCAGTACAACGCAGTGAATGAGAAATATAAAGTTATTGGATTTAAATGGAGATTTATTCTCAGCTATGACTCTTACTTAGATGTTATACCTTATACCTGATAAATAATGCCTTATTATACATACTTAAAAACCAGATGAGTAGCCTTGTGCATGTCCATCAGGGGTCCCCTGCAAAAACATCAAAATGAGTGTACTGAGACAGATCCGATGTTCAGCTTTTATTTCCTGGTATTTTTATCTAGATTTGTTAAACAACTGAGAACATATTCCCTTTTGTATCAGACCACCCAATATTTAGGGGAGCAAAAGTATTGGAACGTGATAGGTTTCTTGTTATCCAGATGTGTCCTGTTAGATTAATTAGTTAAACAATAATCTAACAGGACTATACCACAAGAAACCACTCATCAATTGTAAGAATCGGAAGGCGAGATTACAATTTGCAAATAAGTGCAGAGATGAGCCACAGAAGTTCTGGAACAGAGTTTTATGGACTGATGAGACCAAGATTAACCTCTACTAAAGTGATGGAAAGTGTGGAGAAAGAAGGGATCTGCTCATGATCCAAAACAAACAAGCTCATCTGTGGAGGAAGTGTCATGGCTTGGGGTTGCATGGCTGCTTCTAGAGTAGGCTCACTAATCTTTATTGATGATGTAACTAATGATGGTAGCAGCATCATGCTGCAAGACAATGACCCAAAACACACTGCCAACACAACAAAGGACTTCATTAGGGAGAAAAAGTGAAAGGTTTTAGACTGGCCAAGTCAATCACCAGATCTTATTGAGCTTGCATTTCCCCTCCTGAAAAGGAGATTGAAGGGAAATAAAATACCAGGCTGAAAAATGCTGAAATTCTGAACTCTTGTCTTGTGTTCATTTTTTTCATCTCAACCCCAAATGTATTCTGTGTATTGCAAAAACAAAGGAATTGGACCTGCTGCTCCAGGAGGAGACTGTATAAGTATAATACAATTTATATTTTCTTAGAGTTACATATTATACATTTTGCCTCAAGTTGAGCTCAAAGTAAGTAAGTGATCCAAATGAGCCTGTGTACCTGCCATCTCAAATTAATTTATAACAACATGCCCCAGGTAAGATCTTACTGACACACATGAATAATAAGATGTCAGTGGAGAAAAATAGAAATTAATCAAAACAAACAGTTGTTAAATATTGTTATTTTACTGGGATAATGGAAGTCCACTGTAAACACAAAGAATCATGATATTAAGAACACTAGTTTAGAGGACATTGAAAATACTTTTCTGTTCTATGTTCCAGATTTGGAATGACTACAAGTTGAAATGGGCTCCAGAGGAATATGATGGTATTGAATTTATACGTGTGCCATCAAATAAAATATGGAGACCTGACATTGTGTTGTACAACAAGTAAGTATTTAGAAAACCACAGTATTATAGTTCATATAATGATTGGAATAATGATGTACTATACTATACATCAGACTTCATAGAATGGTTTCATGTGACCCCATCCTAACTTTTTTCCTTTACTATACAAGTTGACAATCGTCTCACATTTGTTTAAGATGCACATATACCTCATAAGACTGTAAATCAATGATCTGTTGAAACTGTGTTTGTCTGAATTAAAATTCCCCATTGAAATATCTTCCAGTGATGTCACATTACATGGTAATTGAAGATATACCAAATATTCAAGATAGCAAGATATGCAATCATTTAAATGCATGTATAGTGGGCTCCAGAATTATTGGCACCCTTGATAAATATGCACAAATAATCCTGTAATCTAAAAGATAATACAGTTATTGACATAAGCTTTCCAACATGCGTAGTCGGCTTTATTAATGATTCAAAGTTTAATACTTTGGCAAACACCCCATGCAAATATGACAGCCATGAGTCTTTTCCTATAATTTATGATAAGGTTAGAGAGCACATTTGGAGGGATATTTGACTATTGCAGAACTTCACAGAAACATTTATATCCTTGGGATACCTCCTCTTCACTCAAGACCACGGGTTGTAGATGGGTTTTAAGTCTGGAGACCGAGTTGGCCATTGCAGAACATGGTTGTTGTTTTTACTTAACCATTTCTGTGTGGATCTTCATGTATGTTTGGAGTCATTGTCCTGCTTTTTCAAATGGATGACCTCGGAGCCCAGGATTGGACAAGCAGTCAGAATGTTTTATTGTGATTTCTTCCTGAGTTAGGTGATGAAACACTGTTCATGCTAATGCTAGGACTTCCCGTCTTTGTCTCTGTCAGTGCTGTGGGAGATTTCTTGGTAGAAGACAAAACCAAGGCGTTGTTGAAGTTTGATGGTACAATCACCTGGGTCCCTCCGGCTATCTTTAAAAGCTCTTGCCCAATGGACATAACCTACTTCCCCTTCGACTACCAGAACTGCTCCATGAAGTTCGGCTCCTGGACCTACGACAAGGCCAAGATCGACCTCGTGCTCATCGGGTCAAAGGTGAACCTTAAAGACTTCTGGGAGAGCGGCGAGTGGGAAATTATCGATGCCCCCGGCTACAAGCATGATATCAAATACAACTGCTGCGAGGAGATCTACCCCGACATCACCTACTCCTTCTACATCCGCCGCCTCCCTCTCTTCTACACCATCAACCTGATCATCCCCTGCCTGCTCATCTCCTTCCTGACTGTGCTGGTCTTCTACCTGCCCTCCGACTGTGGCGAGAAGGTCACCCTCTGCATCTCGGTCCTTCTCTCCCTGACCGTGTTCCTTCTTGTCATCACCGAGACCATCCCCTCCACCTCGCTGGTAATCCCGCTCATCGGCGAGTACCTCCTCTTCACCATGATCTTTGTCACGCTCTCCATCGTCATCACCGTCTTCGTGCTCAACGTCCACTACCGCACGCCGACCACCCACACCATGCCCTCCTGGGTGCGCTCTGTCTTTCTCTGCGTCTTGCCCAGAGTAATGCTGATGCGTCGGCCCATCGACCAGCAGCAGTCGCCCAAGCGTTTGAGCGGGGGCAGGGCCGGGGCCGGGGACTGCGTGGGTGGGGGATGTGGGGGACGGAGTTGCGGGGAGGGAGGCAAAAACTGGAAGAGCGCAGCCCGACAACAGGACGGAGTGAACTGCCTGGAGTACGGGGAGAACAAGATGGCCGCCGACCTCAAGAAGTGCCCCTGCCAACAGGGCAAGGAGACCCCCGAGCTCCCGGCCTCCAGCAAGCTTAGCCGGCAGTTGACGTCGCAGCCCATAAACACGGTGGTGGCGTTCTCCGTGGTGTCGCCTGAGATCAAGCAGGCCATCGAGAGTGTCAAGTACATCGCCGAAAACATGCGGAGCCGCAACAAAGCCAAAGAGGTATGGTCATGGCTGTCCTTTTCCCAATTGCTCTCTCTATTCCCAGTGGCTGTGGAAAATGAAATATTACATTGCTATGGAAGTTGCTTTAAATTGCTTGAAAAGTTTGTTTTTTTGATTGTTTCTAACAATAGCCGTTCCATTTTAATCTGGTAACAAAATCATAAAAAATGAAAGTTGAAAAGCTGCTCTAAAGTAATAGTCAGGAAATTAAAGTGAATCACTGTGGTACTGAAGCAGTTGGCTGATTTCCTATGCTAACACAGCAAACATGTTGTAGCTATTACCAGTTTACAGTCAATACCACCAGTATGGTATCATTGAAGCATTCTGATGTCAAATTAAAACCAGGAAAGTATCAAGTAGGCTAGGCTGAGGAAAGTACAGGTTAAGCAGCAGCAAGCATATGGCCAAAATGTGTGTGCCAGATGGAAGGGGGAAAAAAAGAACATATACTGTATTTAGAAAAGTGCAAAACAAAACATGTAGGCAGATGTTGTATATTTTAGACACAAATGATATACTGATTACCCAACTGAAAATATTGTCTCACAGTCTATGTACCAGCACTGGTACTAGTAGAATGAGGTGACTGATAAGCAAGAAAAGCTCATGACACCAGTCTGCAACAACAGCCGGTCTCCCACAAATGCTGAGGCTTACTTGCTTCTAAGAAATAAAATGCCAAAGCTATTAGCAGTAGTTTTAATGTTAAGTGCTCTCTTGTGCCACTTCTAACTTTTATGATCAGTTAATGTTATGTTCAAGAAAGATACAAATATATTCTGTTCAATTTAGCCAAACAAACTCTATTTCCTGAAATCTCAGTGGGTGTACGCCTAACAAAATTAGGCACTTTATAGGGACAGATCCCTTAAGAAAAGTTGTGTGGACAGTTTTAAATGTGATTTTCTAGTTCAGCTGTACTACTGCATACCCAAGTAAATAGGGAGTATGTCCCAAACTCCTAATAAAAAATGAAGAAATATCGACAAGAGCCTCGAACATAAACAGAAGAAAAAAGTTTGATCTGTCAATTAAAAGAATGGGCAGTGCTTGTAAAAAAAAGGACAGTACAATATTTTACAGAATCATCCCTGAACTCCCTTGGAACATAATTGTATTTTATTCATTTTTGAGTGTCGATACTCTGAAATGACTGTTTCTTCCAGACATTGTCCGCTTTCTAACTGGGCCAGGTGGTGCAACAAATGTCAGTGTCGAATTGACTTTCGATAATTACAAGAGAAAATGTTCCACTTCATTTGGCAAAAGAAATAAACATCTGGTCGCACAGAAAATGTCCAGTGAGTTGCTTGTATTGTGAATTATATGAATGGAAAATGGAGGGAAAAATGATTTTCCACTTCTCCATCTTCCAAACAGTTAGCAACTGAGATTTTGAAAATTGGTTAGCTTTGAAGAAGATAATGAGTGTTTTTATGAATGTTGTTCAGTCAAGAATTCAAGAACCCTCTTCATCCAGCACCTGAATAAAAGTTCTTATCTAAAGAAATTATATAAACAGGAAGTAGAAGGATTAATGACTGACCTTCCTCTCTATTCTTCCCTCTGTCTCCCATCCATTAAAAATACATTGGAATTCACTCATTTACCTCCCTTGTTACATACCACTTTTTCCTTCCCCCTGTCCATACCTCCTTCTTTCTCTCTCTTGTATCTTCTTTCCATCCCAATCTCTTGCTGTGACTCTTGACCTATGGGTCATGTGATATGCCCTTTTAGGTGGAGGATGACTGGAAGTATGTGGCCATGGTCATTGACAGGATCTTCCTCTGGGTATTCGTGCTGGTCTGTGTGCTCGGGACACTTGGCCTGTTCCTCCAGCCACTCATTGGCTTCTTCACATAGTGGGCCCTCCCACTTCTACACCCCCCAGCATTTGATGCCCCACCCCGCTCTCTGGAGAAATAAAACAAAACAAAAATACAGTGGCACAAGCGGACAATAATTTCCTACTCCTAAATATTTTATATGTTATACTATATACTTGTATTACTAAATGTATATTATTGATGTATCCTCCAAATGTTGATTCCAGCAAAATTAAGAAAGGTTAAAACAAGTGGTGATAATTTTGGAATCTCCAACCATGTGTACTGCACAAGTCCATTGATCGATAAATGGCTTTTCATATAAAGGCTGCAACCCATTGATGCGTAATATTAAACATGTAGCTGCATGAATTTTCATGAGTATCATTTCAATACATTAAGTTGTTTTGAATTAAATATTTTTTTTGTTGTAACATTTCATGCTGCACTGTTTTCTGCTGATTATTTTTGTGTTTTGATGCTTTGTTTATGTCAACATATTTGTCAGCAAATGTGAATTATTATATTCTCTAAAAGGAACATTTTTTTAAACTATATTTGAAGAAACATGCACACACTCACACTACAATTCACAAAGTACATTTCAGCATTAATACTATTCCATTGCATTACTTTCCATTGGTACTAGACTATCTATTGAAGACTCAAATTATGTTGAAGAGAAAGGTGTGGTAAACATGGGTGAATGCAAACCAATGGGCAAATTGGATACAGTTTTACATGGAGGGCTGTAAACAAGCTGGTTGTCGAGAGTCCTACACTTCTTTTTAGATAAAAATAGCCTGGAGCTGTCTACAGGTTCTGCAATGTTGGCATGTTTTTCAGTTGACTCAACATTTACACCATTGTCCAATTCACATTCATCACTTGTCAATTTCTACGTAACATATGAGTACATTTACATGCATTGTTCTAATTAGCCAGAAAAAGGTAGTGCTTCATATGTCATATCCTAAAGTCAACAATATGGATTCCAATGATGTATCATTTCTAATTTTATCCTATGAATATAATATACTCATAATATCAACTGTGGCAGCACCTAGTATATCATATTGTAGAATCATGCTAAATGTCACACCTGAAAAACTCACGGCACGACTGTAGTTAGTGTTTACAAATAGTGTGAAATGAAACATTTGGCTCTAGGATTTTCCATATCTATTGGCCCAGCGCTGACTTAATGTGATTTCTACTGTGACGGTGGAACATCTTTGCCTTTGTTTCAAGCATACAGTTGAGGTCTGAGGTCACATCAACCAATTTGTTTTGCCATAGCTACTGCGATTCTGGATAACATTAGCTGTGAAGGATGCATATGGGTGTGAGGGAGTGAGCAATTCCAGATGTGGTTTGCAGGTGGACCTGCAATGGTGAGTCATTTTAAGATTAGCTTCTGTCTCCACTACAATCAAGCAAATTGCACCCTGGGTTTCCCAGAACAACCTCATAGCACAAGTGGTCAAAGAACTGGGCACATAGAACTGCACACACACACACACACACATAAGCACACACACACAGTGAAGCGCTGACTGTAATCTGCTACTGAGCTGCACATGTCAGGGAAAGCCTCATTCAAGCTGTAGCAGAACTGACTAGAAGCTGTCCATGGGACTGAACTGAAAATATGCCTCTGATTTGGATACATTCAACCCACAATCCTGTATTATATCACATTGTATAATGTAGCATAACACTTTAATAGACTGACTGTTCCTTACAGTGAAATAGAAACAAATTAAGGAAATGTGGTACTGAAATGTGCCCCACCTGGGTATGGAATATACAAAATAGGAGCCACATTATGTGCCACATGAATTAGGTCCTGAAATGGCACATTCTAACTGCTGTTTCTTCCACCCTGGCGAAGCAGGTAAATGCTTTTTTTTTTTTTTTTTTTTTTTTTTTTTTGTCACATTATCCAACAGTTATACTGTCCTCATATCTGTATCCACAGACAAAACAGTCTGACCAATGAAGCAATTAGCTATTGTGTTAGCCACTGAACCTCACACAATGGACAATGGGAAAGACCACACATATGAGTCATTATCGTATGTTGTTGTTCAAAGTAACAAACACCACAGAAATTGAAAGATACTATATTGCAGCCTATTTCCCATACTTATACTCCAGGGATCATCCACTCACGGTCTTGAGAACTGTTGGTTGTCCACCCTCCCTTTACCTGGGAGTCAGGGGTGAAGACAGTCTGGCCAATCAGTGCCTTAGTTGGGAGAAAAGAAAACCATGGCTGGATTTTGATTCAAGGGCCAGAGTTGATGATCGCTGATACAGTGTGTCATGATATGCAACAAGTTGGTGGACTCCCAATGGGCTTCTTTTTGGGCTGTTGACCCTTTCCATCTCTCAAGAGGAGTGTACATGTACAATACCTTTCTGGGTAACTAAATAAAATATACAAAAGATGTGCTTCTCCATTCACCCATTCATACACACACAAACGGCAGTTCGCTCCCATGCAAGGCGCCAAGTCAGGAACATGTGGGGGTTAGGTGTCTTGTTCAGGGACACTTCAACACATCCAGGGCGGGATCGAATCGGCAACCCTCCGACTGCCAGAAGACTGTTCTTACCGCTTGAGCTAATGTACATTCCTAAGCATGGATGAAAAGCGGTATATAAATGCCAACCATTGATTTAAATTAATCACTTTAGTGAAACATACTAAAAACCAGCACACACTGCAGGCCTCCAGTACTAGAGTTTGACACCCCTGCTCTTGAGAGATGATTTATAGGGGATAGGTTCCTCATAGACACAGTTCACAATTGTCTGGCACAATTATTTGTATTTCTTTGAAATACCTAAAAACTTGAGAAAGAATGAATCACAGGACATACTATCACACAAATGTGGTCACATGGTCATGTATGGGAATTTTACATCATACCCAACATAGTATGTCTTCAAAGTAATATAAATAAAAACAGGGTTTGAAATATTGCCATGAACATGTTGCCTGTAACGTTAGTAACAGGGATGCCTTACCATGTCCCCACTGTGTACAGTGCAATGAAACGACTCATCATTAAATACGTACATTATGCTGTTTCACTGAACCATTGAGAAGTGATGTTTGCCTGTTACAAGGTGAAAAAATACTGTTGTTAACTGCCACGTGGCTGATCCCTCGAGAGTGTCATATCTAAGGTTATATGGCTTACACTGAGATTCTTGATATCATTTTAATTTTATTTTATTTTTGTGATTAATGTCATTAAATTGTATATTTCCAGAGCACTCCTAATACTAAACAAACTTGGTTTTGAAAAAGACTCCTTCTAAGTCAGCTGTGGCATCACAGCCCTCCTTACACTCCTTACACACAGATGTCAATTATTGCCATTTATGTAAATAAGGGATTAATACCTCATAAATAAACATACAGCAACACAAACTTTCATGAATATGGAAATATGCAGAAAGATACATGTCATTTATTCTCAGTGCCACATGAAATCTCCATCTGTAATTTGGTTCAAATGTTGCTAAACTGAGTAGTTATTTTTAGATTTCGTTTCATCACTCACACCCCTTCCTGTGTCCTTGGGAACACTATCCCAAATTCAGAAGACAGCTCAGAGTTGAAAGAGAGAGAGCGAGAGAAAGAAATCATGACCCTCCTATTTTAAAAATCAAAATGGCTCTTGTCACAAAGGATCCACTTAAATCACTGTTTACTTGCAGGAAGCGTGGGGAGGTCAGGGAAAGGAGATATGTTGGAGAGTATGTGCAGAGGTTTGAGAGCAAATTAGAGATTAAGTTAGTGTGACAAGAAGTCCCCTTTTTGGTTGATACTTAGCATGACTTGTCGGTTTTCACCTACAGTTTCCACCCCTTCCTTACTCCTGGGTCAATGCAAATTCTTACCCAAACACAGTACCAAGAAAGGCATAAAATATCACACCACAAAATTATGTAAAAACACAACAGACCTGGGTCATATATGTAATTTTGGAATCCAAATCCAATTACAAGTACCTATTTCACCCTAGTCTGAAACACAATAGGTCACAACCAAACATGTGCCGTAAGCGCACCGAGATTCATTAAAATGTGGAGAAAGCTATGCAAACTTCACAAAGGCACATAATGCAATGGCATGGGTTAACGAGAAAAGGTTGTATGGAGGCAGCACATGAATAGCAGCACTGCATTATTTAAAGCCATGCTGAATTTTTAAATGCCTTTCCCTTCCCGTGAACGCTATGTTGATCGCACCTCTCGTGGCCTCAGAAGGTAGCGTTTTCTGAAACGTGTGTACTCTCCTTGTTGGAGGTTATCAAAGTTTTAAGCCTCTTCTGCATGCGCTGACGTGCAAGCCGAGGGTCGTTTCCCCCCTGGATTTCCCTCTGGCTCGGGCTCGATGCTAGACGGCTGCCCTTTTGCTCTGACAGACCTGCGTCTCATCTGAGAGAGACTGAGCAGACTCCACTGATGACATTATGTGACTGCTAAAAGGCCGACATCCACAATATAAATGACATCATTCACATCTAAAGGCAGTTTCATGTCATCTTGATTTATGAAGTTGGCGCAACTGAGGTGTAAGCTACTTCTTGCTGTGATGTCTCTTAAAATTTTGTAAAAATTATTTCAAAAGAATGTGTTTGCTGTTGTCTGTCAAGGAACCAATAGCAACCAGGAAGTAGACTGAACAAGGGTCTTTATGAAACATTTAGCAGACGCTTTCAATCCAAAGTGACTTGCAAGTGTAAAGGTTCTTCAACAAGTTAAAAGCATCACATCCATTTTTAATAATATAGAGTGCACAAAAGGAATTTTGGAGGGGGGGGGTAAATCAGAAGGGAAAGGTATATTTTAGATCTGTGTGGTGACCTGTGTGTTGGGGGGGAGGGAAAGAAATAGTTGAGTGTCATCGGCATAAGAGTGGTAAGAAAAGCCATGGGAAGAGATAACAGAACCGAGAGGCATGGTGTATAGAGGATAGAGGAGAGGACCAAGAACTGTGCCCTGTGGGACTCCAGTTTGTACGGGGTGTGGGTCAGAGACTGAGTCCCTCCAAGTCACCTGGTAGGAATGACCATAGAGATAGGAAGATAACCATGTGAGTCCAGATCCTGTGACACGCATCCCAGTCAGCGATGAGAGCAGGATCTCATGGGTGACAGGTCGAGGAAGATGTGAAGAGAGGAGAGGGATTCTGCTCTAGCAGAGTGGAGTGCCTCGGTGACCACGAGCAGGGCGCTCTCAGTGGAGTGGCCACTCTTGAATCTGGACTGGTTGGGATCATGAGATCAACATGTTCATAGTCAAAGGATCAGGCAAAAGTTCATACCCAGGCAGGGATAATCCAGAGAGTAGTCAAGATCAAAGGCAAAAAATTGCACACAGAAAGGCAATCAGAACAGGCAGGGGTGAGAAACAAAGAAACAAAAGTCCAATCAGGGTCCGGTAACAGTGGGTCAAATATGAATGGATAATGCAAGAGGCGGATGTAGGGGTACACAGAAAAGGTTGAACCGAGCAGACAGGCAGGAAAATGCTGGAAAGAATGGTACAAGGCACATAACATTATGGCGGGTAACAATGGGAAACAGGGAGGTATAAATACACAGATGTGATGACTGAAATTACGGTGTGAAAGCGGGGAACAGGTAACGAGACTCAGGTGAAACAAATAAGATGACAGGACTATGGAATGGAACAGGGACAAATTACACTGAAAAAAGTGAAACACTTAGAAAGGAACCTGACAGTTGTTGATCTATATGGCAAAAACATACACGTAGAACTAGTCTCCGTAGAGTATTAGTTGAATTTAACTCCGATACTCATAGACAGTGCATAAACAGTTGTGAAACTAGTTGTTATGAACATATATGCCGATGTGGTCAGTATGTCCCAATATGGTCTGTCATGTTTCTATATGATGCAAAATGATCATGACCTTAGCATACAGAACATTCCTTTTCACAATTTGCTGACTTTTTATTTCACTACCAGCTGACTATAGCTGTTGTAACCAGTCATACCCTCTCTGGATCACGTGCAATGCAGTCAGAGGGTTTATTGACTACAAATGCATTGTATTTGCAATGTGACTATGTGAATCAGGAACTGTCCTTACTTTTATTTTATTTACACATTAATTTACACATTAATTTTAACATGACATGACTACATTTTTAGGTCTCTTTTTTAGGGTTGAGAGGGCTCTTCACAGTTGTGAACAGTTGTGCAAGCAATCAACAAAATATGCATTTAATTTTTTTATATCAAAGAACTGTACATCATTGCATTCTTTCAAATCCTTCTAAAATGGGTATCGTTTCGTGTTATGCAAGGCACTGATCATATGCTCAATTTGTGCGCCAGTCAGCTGCAAGCAATGTGTGCTTGTTTGTTTCTTTTTTCTACAAACATGCATCAATGTTTTGCAGATAGTCCTGACAGAAGATAATATATAACTGAAATATTATGTAAAATGGTGTATCTCACACATGCATGCTCACACATCCACATGCACACACGCACACACATACACACACACACACAAACAATTTGAAGTGCACCTCCCATTCTGCGAATGTCCTCATATGCTTCATATCTTTCAGTCAGGCCAGTTCTTGCCTTTGTGTCACCCTGGATGAGATCTTGGGGGAAGACGGGAGTACTACTCGAGGGTACTACCACCCCCCCTTCCCCATATTCCTGACACCCCAGGCAACTGCCTACATTGCTTATGCCTAGACCCAGCCATGCTCTTAAACTCTGACTTCATTAATGATGATCACATGCTGTCACCCCTGTCCTCCCTACATCTTGTTCACTAGCTACACGTTCCTCGCTTACTGCCCAAGCTGTCTGAGGATCCTCTGACTTTGTATCTCACACACTCATTAAATTCAGCCAACTCACCAAAGGATATAGACAAGTCAATGATGTGAAGCTTTGATCCCATACAGTTAGACACATAAAAGTATGCTGGCACAAAACCTTCACTGAAAAAGCTTGTTATTTTGCCTCCCATTTTGTCACAGCTGACATGTTTACAGGGGTATGCTTCATGTCAGGTTTTGGTCACTGAATTGTATCTGATTTGTCATAGTAGTGTATGACTATGTTTCCAGGGCAGTGTGTGGTGGGGGGGCTGTATAGAAAGGCTGTATATTTTATATACTTTTATATTATTTTAAACGTCAGTCACACTGGGCCTGAATTAAATCTATTACAACTTGTAAATGAGTAAATATGTAAATGGAAAAAACACTGATATCAAGCTGCCCTTCCAGCAAATAATTGTGCTTGAAGGTCTGTGATAAAAATGAGGGGACAGACAGTATTCCGAAAATCCAATTTGAGGGAAGGCAGGTATTCTCCAGGGTGCATTACACGCGCTGCTTACAGTCTGAACAGGAATGGTATTTGAAATACATCTGCACATAGCATAAAACAATCTATTAACTATTAACTATTAACTCGAATAGATGCATTTTTTTGGTGAAGTACTGAAATATTCTTCTCAGAGTTATGCAGTTATGCTCCATACAAGATATGGAGAAAATAAATATATATGTTTATAAAATTTATAAACAGTTTCTAAGAAAGTCAGAAACAGATGCAGGTGAAATGGGTTTTAATGAGGCTACATTAGGGACAGGCAAAAGCAAGGTCAGGACAGAACTAGTTTAGTTAAGCAGGTAATCCAAAGGCTAACCAAGGCTAGGTTAAATTAAGTTAAGGCAAGGCAAAGGTAATGGGTGATGTGCGAAACACACAAGGGAAAACCAATCCTGCCCGCTGGCTACAGAAAACTAAGGAACATAAATAGGGAGTGTTGATTAGGAGCAGGTGGTGGTGATCATGAAGGGCAGGTGCCAGTCACACTCTGGAGAAAAAGAGTGCTGAAATGAGCAGTACACATGGCCTCAGCCGCAGGACGAAGCCGACCCCGGGGTGTCCAGGCTCATTTGGGTGGCGCTGATGGAAATCGCGGATCAGGCTGGGTTCCAGGAATGCTCCTCAGGACTGTACCCCTCCCAGTCCACCAGGTACTGAAGCTGACCCCCATGACAACGGGGGGGGGGCAAGTGTCATCATGGGTGACAGCGAAAGCTAGAGGACCAGGAACCACCAGCCTGCGTAGGGAAACATGGAAAGTATGGGAAATACTCTCCTGCATCGTGGACCTGAATAGAGCATCAGCCTTGTTGGTCTTCGAACCAGTTCTTCTTCAGCACACTTGTGGTTTGAGCCATCCCAAGCCAAATACCAAGGCGCAACACAAGTGAGCATTCAGTGGCCGACTCTGAATGCCAATAAGGACCTGGAGACCGGCCTGTCTCCACAATGCAGACTCTAAGATTCTTGTCTTCAGCAGTGCTGGCATGTGGTCTTGTCTCACTCACTTGTGCTGTGGGGATGTGCAGCCAGAGCAGTGCCCTGCCCCCTGACCCTCCACCTCCTGGGCGCTGTCCGTAGTTAGCATGACGCCGATGAGTCATGATGACCGTCTCAGACACCAGCAGGTGGCTCAGGACGTGCGTCTGCGTGCCTTCCCGGCTTACACTATACATTCACACAATGTTGCTGCCCTTCAGAAGTAATGTTATAACATTCACAAAACATTCCAGTTATATTCTGATAATGTTTTGTGTCAGCTGGGCTGTTAGTGGCAAGAGAAGCGAGTCTTATGTGAAATATCAACAGTTTTGAGAGGTTCCAATTTTCTGTTTACATAAATTCTTGGCCCTTTTTCAGGCCAGTATACAGAATATACCGTAATACAGTAACCACCATTTTGTATGGTCATCCATCAACGATGACCCAACAGCTCAGATACAAGCATCCATGATACTAGACATGATGCAACAGTATCACAGCTGCTATGATCTGTAGATTCTTTCCACAACTTTGTGAAGTCTATTTAACTTTTTTTAATCAAGGTGTGTGTGTGTGTGTGCGTGTGTGTAGCGTAGTGGTTAAGGTACATGACTGGGCCCCGGAAGGTTGGTGGTTCAAATCCCGGTGTAGCCACAATAAGACCCGCACAGCTGTTGGGCCCTTGAGCAAGGCCCTTAACCCTTCATTGCTCCAGGGGAGGATTGTCTCCTGCTTAGTCTAATCAACTGTACGTCACTCTGGATAAGAGCATCTGCCAAGTGCCATTAATGTAATGTAATGTAATGGAGAGAGGAAACGGTCATTTTTTAAAAGATGGCCATTGGCACAGTGTCACCAAGCATAAACCCATAGTCCCTTGCATATCTTGTCATTTGACCTTTCACTTCTCAGCACTCCAAGTACTTCAGGCTGGGTCCTGCACTGACAAGGCATGTTCTACATCTACTGCATCACTATGGGTTATGTAACATGCTTTTAGAGGGTGAGTCATTTGGCTTTTGGTGTGCCACAAATTAAATTAGCTAAATAATTAATAAAATCTATTATGGCTGGGTTTTCACATAGCATTTTTGTATTACATATCATCAGAGCACTGAATAAAAAATGCAAAGTGATTCATGTCTGCATTGGTTGGTTATTTTTATTGGAAATCTGGCATTCCACGCTGGTTGATTTGCATTTGAAAATTATACGCTTTTCGTTTCAGTTTTTTATAAATTGAAATGAAATATATGTCATACCTGGTATATAATATCTTTATCCCACTTTCAAAGTTATTACAAAAGAAAATGTTTTGCAGTACTTTGTGGTTAAAACAATACAACCTTATTGTCTGGTTATTGCAACTTATTTTCCAGTCTTCAAAGAGCAGTTATATGAACATTTACCCTCATGTCATATACCAACTTATTTAACTTATTATTTAATAAAATGACAGCAATGGTAATTGTGACAAGAATACTAATGTTTGACCATGGGCTGTTGCTTTGTTTTTTGACATCTTGTCCTTGGCCTGGAACAATTAGTGTTGGGAGTCACTCCTGCGATCAGCCTAGTATCAGTATCAACTACCTCAAGTACAACTGGGGCAGAAGAACCTGCTTAATTTAATTGCCATAATTAGCCACCTTTACAGAACAAGAGAAGAAATGTCCATGATTGTGTGTGTGTGACTGCAAATAGATTTTAAACTTCTCAAATCTAAGGTACTGTACATTTTAAAGATGAACCAGATGGGCAACTCCATATTCTTAACTTTTAATGGTCTATCTCCCTTCCAGGTGCATCTTGCGGAAATTACAATACAGTTTCCATGCAGTTTCCAATCCATGCATCTTACTAATCAGATAAGGCAGAAGATTGAAGGAATATTACTGTTGATCACTTGGTTACTGCAAGTAATGTCTATGCCATAGAATGTCCATATGGTGATACCACACAAAAATTAGATGACCATTTTTAAATGCTGACTGCAGCATATCAATCCTTTCTCCTTCATCATCATCACATGAGTCAACCCGAGTCTTGATTGCAATGCTACGTTAATTTTCTATTCAAAAGCTATTTTTCAACTCTACACATTCATGTATTCACCATAGCTGGCCACATATACTGCATACTGCATACATTGGCACCATTTTTGTCCTCTGATAGCAAAATTATTATTTACTTTTATACACTGCAAAAGAGGTTAAACAGGAAGAAATATATGTACCAGCTCCCTGTTTTTTTAGAATTCTTTTTTAAGTTTGCATAGTGTGAATAGCAGGCACATACAGTATGCACAAGTAATAGACATTACAGTCATATGTCCAATTTCTATGGTGGCAACTGTATTGTAAGTAATTGGCCAGTAGAGGTCACAGGTGCCAATATAGCGTGGGACCACATCTGATGCCGATACAAATGCTCTCATCAATATGGTAAGTAGCTGTTTATGTTCAGTAATGCATGAGTGGCCACATTTACAGCCAGTTATTTTTGTCATTCTGAAATTAATTTTTAAGCCCCTTTGAAGCTGGGAAACTTAACGTGTATAGAGCTGTAAATAGGGTTTTTAAACTGTGCAACTGTGGGATAAAGCTCGGAAGTGTAATTTTCATGCCTGAATAAAATTACTGGAAAATGAGTTGGGAAGCTGGGTGCGGACGAGATATTGACTGACACCACCAGGCAACTCTCCTCTTAGCATCCAACTGGCTTGCACATTGAACTGAGCATCATTCAGACAGCTTTGGCTACACCAGATTATTCCATGCCAGCAGTGGCTGAATACTGGAATAATTCAGAGAGAGAGATAGGGAGGGAGAGAGAGCGAGGGAGAGAGAGCGAGCAAGTTATGAAGTGGAAAATGTATTGATCATATTTGTGAAGGTAAAACCCGCAAGTAAGGATGAAAGCATTTGACATCCTTTTAGATCAAGTTTAACTTTATCTTCACTCTTTTATTGGACCTTATTTCTAATGTTTTCCATTACTGCATTTGGGTCAGTTATTGTTGTATTTGTTGTGAAAACATTCATTTCCTTTTTGTTAGCAAATTCTATTTCAGATACATAACTACTCCATAACTACTCCATAACTATCCACTGTATGCACTGCATACTATGCACACTGCATAACAACTGTATGAATTGTTTATGTTGGATTTGAGATTCACACAATAGATGCGATCTCAGTTACCATTGGAGATATCAGTATCAATGTGTGTTTTAGTTACCCTAGAATGATACACCATACACTGTATGCAAGTAAATTCAATTTTTTTGCATATTAACATTGCAGAGCTGTTAACATGATCTCTTGCCTCTTGCATAGTTGAATAGAAAAATAACTGTACTTAGCCAGAGGGCAAAGAAATACACACATCTTATATTTACTAAAGCCCCGAGGAAAGTGTTGAGTCAGCTCCGGTTTTTATCCTAAGCCTCTGAACCACTGTCTCAGGAAGAACCTTATGAACAATAATAAAAAATAGACAAACAATAGCGTACATACCACCACTATATGTCTACGATTCCAGGGAATATTTTTCATGCAAAAATCAGAATGTCTTCACAGTGAGCCACTTTTAAGAGAAAGGGGGTGATAGAGAAAAGAGATTAGAGCTGGCAACTTGGGTGATTGGCCATTTATATAAACAAATATGAATTTATTTCAGTTTATGCATGATCGCAGACAGTTTTGAGCAGACTTCGAATTTGTACACATTCTCAGTTGAGGTGTGATAGAGTTTGCTCAATACTGTATGGCTTGAGTAGATATAACCAGAATTACTTCCCATAATTCTAATATATGTCACATATATTTTAAGTATCATTGTGTGTTGTATCATAAGCTCACAGTGATTATGAGCAAAGCTATACATCAATAAATATCTCTGTATTCAAGAACACTACACTATAGATTAATGAAGGTGTAATTATGTAATGCCAGGTCCTCATTTAAGCGGTCCTTATTAAAGTGTATACGATAGGATGATGGTTCCTCATACTTTGAGTTGAGATCCTAATTTCCTCCATACCCCTCAAATGAATATGTTATGCACATACAACAATTTACAGTCTGCATGCAGTTGTTTTTAGACTTGTTAATGCATTTCAAATTCCATGCTGGTACCTATATAATAACAAGAGTTTGCTCACAATAAATGTATTCATTCATTATGTAGGTCAGAAAGTTGGGAACCACTGGTCTAGGAGACAAGGTGACAACTTTTCAAAACTAGTCAGGAGAACATTTCATAAAATGCATAAAAATAGTGTGTCGGCTGTCACCATACAGGAATGTCTCATTGCAAATTGTGTAAGTCGACAGCATGAGGATCATCAGAAAGAAGAAACAGGTGCACAGAGAGATGGAATACAGTGACCTCCAGCGGCTCAATACGGAAAATGCACGCGCGCGCAAATCAGGTTAATAGAAGCAAGTAATGTAATTTCGTTTTTTATTATTATTATTATTATTATTATTATTATTATCGTTGCTGATGTTGGTAGCATTATCGATGTAGATTTTTTTTAATTCAAATGAAATAATAATAATAATAATAATAATAATAATAATAATAATAATAATATTTTTCCTAATGTACAAGCTCTCTTGTTTAGTTCATTTCATCGTCTATTTGTTCTCCGTTTCACGTATGCTCCGCGGTGCTGCTACTGTACCATGATTGGCTACGAGTGCGAATGATCCTTCTATAATTCTGTCTCCCCGCACCGTCTATCGCCCCCTCGTCATCCCTCGGCTTCGGCCAGCCTCCTTCCCGTAAATATACTGTATGTGCGCGGCGGCGGTTGGAACAGACGAGGACGGTTCGGAAACGCACCAGGAAATCAATCATATGGAGGTCAGCACAGGATGAAAATACATTTCAAATTGTTACACCACTTCGTGGTTTTTTTATTTTCATGAAAACATTGCATATGCTGTGCATATAGCCTGTAATGTGCAAAGAGACGGCATCTGTTAGTATGTAAAACCCAGACTGGAAGAACTTATGTGCCATGAAGTTGACGGTCGCCGTGCTGCACGCAGCGTTCTCGTTCGCTGTCTCCACCGTTGCAGGTAAGCGTGCAGTTTGTACGAATCGGATTTGTACCTAATTAGTTTTAAACTGTTCAATCTGCAAAATCTGTGATAAAAACGCAGTTTTGTATTGGTAAAGAAATGTGAACAGAAAAGTTGACGAAAACAAAATACTCAAAGTTGTACGACTACATTATTAGATTGAATGGTGTGCATTGACAAGAGTACTAAAAGTTAATCAAAGATCAATAAAAAATACGTACGTCTCCTGGTAAAATGACGAATTTAGATTTGCACAGGGATCGTACAGATGTTTATCATTGAAAACTGTAGATAAAAGGATGGATTTAAGATGTTACACTATGGGCATTGTAGTCGCTGGCATTGGGCATTGTAGTCGTAGGGCATTGTAGACCAACGATGCTTCCGTATTAGGAGTCAAAGAATGATGAGCGAAGACCTGTACGATCTTCATCGGATAATAGATTGTTTATCCCAATGGGTCTTTCCTGGAAAAATACAATTTGTTGTAGATGTGAATGCATTTCTTGGAATTATGGTGCACACACCCTGATGCTTTTTCACATGTGATAATCACACTGTCACATGTGAATGAAAAAACTCAGATGTGAACCACATTTTCTCATGTGATTGGCTTTTCTTTTATATGTGAATAAAAATGTTCACATGTGGCGTTTGAACATGTGATATTTTCATAAGTGATGTATTATTCCTGCCTGTCTTGCTACTAGAAGACCATGAACAGAATAACTGTTGGCTAATACAAGAGCCATAATAATACTCAATACAACATGGATATGTTTTACAGTGCTAACCATACCCATGCACAAACACAATCAACCAGTTAAGCTACATAAAACTTAAGATACACTAACCAAAGCACTTAAAAATCTTGAATTAGCAAACAGGACCAGGGGCCTGCATCATGAAACAGGAATACTGAGGAAAATGAGGAGCCCTCCCAAATCTGTTACGTGGAAAAACTGTGGTTTACGCATTGTGGCTATCCAGCTAACTCAGTCATCCGACTTTGTGGTACAGTCCCCTTGGCCATTTAGCAGCAGTGGTTATTTGTTAATAGTGGATATGCATAGAATTCAATTCTAAAAATGCTTTAGCTCATCATTAATTTGCACAAATCATGAAACTACAGCGGTCTGCAGATCCTCTTGTTTTGAGCTAGACTTCATTTCCCAGTGTGCTCCACTTTGCCACTGTCAGGCTTGTTTATGTAAATTGGCTATATATATAAAATGTCCTTGAGCAGAAGGGAATACCGCTAGATTTGTCACATTACACTTGATTTATTCTATCTTCCTGGTCACCCATTGTTAGCAGCAAAAGATAACCTCCTGTTAAGACTTGTTTGCCTGCTGAGAATGGTCTGTAGGAGTCAAAGCACAGCTGCTGACAACAAGTATGTGTGGGCAGACCACCCGTGTTCTGTTTACTCTGTCTCCTGGTCTGGGAAAATGGAAATATTCCATGGAAACTAACAAGGCAAGAGGTGTTGAAGAGCTGTCATTATCCACAGGAGCTGTCCCCTGAAACCATAGATGTGCAAATGTACAGTTCCATGGAGCATTCAGAGTTTAATATGGAAAGTCTTTAAAGGGCATGTATGTTAATGAGATCGATAAAATATCAGGAAGTGCTGTTAATGAGTGTCTGTTAGTATTCTGCGTCACCACCATATGGACAAGTGGTTTACAGTAATTAATTCACTTACACACAGACGCACGCATGCACACACACACACACACACACACACACACACACACACACACACACACACACACACACACACACACACACACATACACACACACACACACTGTTGAAGGCAATATCTGTTTTGTTTTCTTTCCAGTGTTGTGAGCAGAACCCAATCAATTTGTCCATGAATCCCTGTGCAAATAACACAGTTGTCTGACTGGAAACATTTGCTTTAATTTCTGTCTGCAGGCAAATGTCAGGCCTAGTCAATTTACATTATTTTTTGATTATATTTATTTCTAATTATATAGCTATTTCCTATTGGAGGCTTGACAGGATACACAATGGCATTTTCACATCAGTAAATTCATTGGTTACAGGCTGTTGTAGTACGTCACAATTGCTGGATATAAGCTGCATATCATGCCATCATAAGCACTGTATAATTAGCTATTTCACAACAGGAACAAATGGACACTCACTCATTCTCTGCCTCAAAGTTTTCTAACACATAATTAATACAATAATACAAATGATGTCACATACTGAATGTGCAGTTGGGAAGGGATTGTTGAGGGGCTGTTGGTGAAGGAAGGTTTGGCTGAGGGCTTGTTGAAGGGGTGTTCGCTTAGGGAGTTCTGGAGTCTGTGTTTAAGGGCAGTTACCTGAGAGTGTTTCAAGGAGAATTAGTTCAAGAGCGCTTGGCTGGGGGACTGTTGAAGAGCATATTGCTGAGGGAGAGTTGAAGGTCACTTGGCTTAGGGAGTACTTAAGGGCATGTGCCTGAAGGAGTGTTGAAGGGCAGTTACCTGAGAGTGTTTCAAGGAGAATGAGTTCAAGAGCGCTTGGCTGAGGGACTGTTGAAGAGCATATTGCTGAGGGAGAAGTGAAGGTCACTTGACGAAGGGAGAACTTAAGGGCAGGTGCCTGAAGGAGTGTTGAAGGGCAGTTGACTAAGGATGCAATGAAGGGCAGTTGCTCGAAGGAGTGTTGGAGGGCACTTCAACTTGGCTGACTGAAGGCATGCTGAAGGTCTCTCAGGGTAATAGGCAAGACTGTTGAAAGGCAGCTGGTGCTATGCGCCAATGGGAGGAAAGTCTAAGCCAATTTTGTTCTTTGTGTTTCCAGCACTGGGCATTAGACACCCAGGTGGAAAGGAGATGTTCATACTTTTCCACAGCCAGAGACACATTATGGCCCCCGCCAGCCTCACTGCACTGCTCAGTTCATTCAGAGTACTTCTTATCTGCATTCTTACTGGCACATAGAGCTCTGTCCTATTGGTCTGGAGTTTATCCTTAACTGCAATGAACTTAATGAAGGTCACTTGACATAGTTGTTTAAGGGCAGTTGCTTGAAGGAGCATTGAAGGGCAATTGCCTGAGGGATTTTCCAGGGCAGAGTTTGAGGGAGAGTTGAAGGGCGCGTGGCTTAGGGAGTGTTTAAGGGAGGATGACTGAAGGCATGTTGAAGGGCATTTCGTTGAAAGTGTCTCTCAGGGTAATAGGAAAGGCAGTGTTGAAAGGCAGCTGGTGCAATTGGAGGAAAATCTCTAAGCCGATTTTGTGAGCAGCAGTGGACTGTTGCCAGCGCGGGGCCTTAGACACCCTGCTGGAAGGGAGATGTTTACATTTTCCCACAAACAGGGTCATGCAATGCCCCCTATCAGCTTCCTGCTCCATCCATTCAGAGTGCTTCCAATCTGAATTCCTATTGGCACATAGAGCTCTGTCCTATTGGTCGGTACAGTAGTTCATCTTTATCTGTAAAAACTGCACCAAACAGGTTTCCTTTTATCCAGTGATTAGCCAAAAATATTAGCTAAAATATTTGTAAGTCATACAGTCACACAGAAAGAAGCCCTTGCTTGAATTTGTTACCCATTTGTAAAACAACAGTATACAGAAGCAGGTCTGATTCATGCACATTACAGTCTATCACTTTCAACATAATACTGTCTGTACATTTTTTTCAGACTTCCAATATTCAAATAAGCTACATAATAGGCCCATCTGATTAAGTAATTTGTATATCTGTTGGGGTGGTATGTTTTTAAAGTGTCACCATCTCAGGATGATTACTTTTCTCCTCAAAGACAAATATATTTGTATATGTTAGTAGTAGTCAAATTGTAGTGGCCTATCTATCTTGTGTACTAGACATGTGTTCATAGCCTAACAACCAATCCTATATGAATAGTACCTTATCTGGCGTGTTCGGTTGTTAGTTGTTTGACCTAGATATTTTTGGATAAAAGCTTATGCGAAATGAAATGTAATATAATGTAATGTAATGTAATATTCCAATGAATAGATATTGTCAACAGGAAGTGTCTGCGTCATTTCGAGAAATTAATTTACCTCCTAAACTTCCTGCCTACACAGCCAGGGAAGACTGCTCTATTTTGTGCGGTGGGATTGTATTTGAATTGTGGTGTGAGGCAGTTTTACCAGCTGCTGCCTCCTTTATCAGAAATACTGCCCGGGGGGGGTCAGAGAGAAGACCCACATCTCACCCCCAGTCTTTCTCTGCAAGGGGCGCTTGGCTTTCCCCCCTGCCATGCTAACCGGTGCTAGAGAATCTCTCTCCCCATTTACATAACCACAGGTTATGCGCTGGGCTAAATTTAGAACAGGCTTTCACCGTCTTTGCTTAGCAGTACGCACTGCAGAGTGGGTGATGCAGAGAATGGTTTCAAAAGAAACACTGCACCTGAGGGCGCTTCTTCCAGAAGCTAAACCCGTGGAAAGCATTTGGCATTGACATTCTGGGCATTTATCTGTTTTGCCTAGTTTACTCACTGTGCTCTGCTCAGGCCCATCTAAACTCAACTTGTAGTTTCCAACTCTTTCTTCTTCCCGAAATTAATTTCACTCTGAAATTTTACAATTAGCCATGTGTTCATTATACTTGTGGAAGTAAATTTCGGAAAGATTTTCAAACAGTATTATTCAAAGGAAAAGGACTAATAATTATTTCCCTTTCGTTTTTAAAGCCATGGTTATTTTGCTGTGTGTGAATTTCCAGGGAGTGACAGGCCTTCTCTAAGTTATTACATGAGCAGGTTCTGCCTTACATTGATCAGAGACTCACTCATGGGAGCATGGATAATTCTCTGTCTCTGCGCTCTATCAAGCAAACCCCCCACATCCTGGGGCCAATAAGGCCATGCCAATCTAATTTTCAAACTTTCAACCCTTTGTGAAGATATCCTCAGAGCAAATTACTGTTCTCGTGTGAGGCACTGTATGGGTACAATGCAGTATTGTTCACTGGATGATGTTAGTAGCGTGCACATTTTTTTGTGTCAATGACATGTCCATTTTAATGTGTGAAATATGTTCTGGATGTATTACAATTCATTATTTAAATCGTAGATATTGTTATTTGGTGATGGTTGATCAAGAAAGTGTACTTATTTGAGAGATGAAGTTCCATGTTTAGCCTTGTAAGATGCTAAAAAGTAAATAATTTATATCAATTTACTAAACAATTATTGTTTAGTAAATGTCAGATTGCAGTACTTTTAAACTTTTAAAATACACTTACTGAGCACTTTATTAGGAATTCTTATTCATGTGATTATCTCATCAGCCAATCATTTGGCAGCAGTACAATTCATAAAATCATGCAGATATGGGTCAGAAGCTTCAGTTAATGTTCACATCAACCATCAGAATGGGGAAAAATGTGATCGAAGTGACTTTGATCGTGGAAGGATTGTTAGTGACAGGGTGGTTTGAGTATCTCAGAAACTGCTGATCTCCTGGGATCTCCCCTGCAACGCATTCCAGCTCCTCCTGGGGGATCCCGAGGCGTTCCCAGGCCAGGAGAGATATATACCACCCTACGGAGGAAGCTTATTTCGGGCGCTTGTATATGCTATCTCGTTCTTTCGGTCACTACCCAAAGCTTGTGACCATAGGTGAGGGTTGGGACGTAGATCGACCAGTAAATCGATCTACGACGGTTCGGTGCAATGCCCGCATTACTGCTGACGCTGCAGCGATCCGCCTGTCGATCTCACGCTCCCTTCTACCCTCACTCGTGAACAAGACCCCAAGGCACTTGAACGCCTTCACTTGGGGCAATGGCTCGTTCCCAACCTGGAGGGAGCAATCCACCGTTTTCCGGCAGAGAACCATAGCCTCGGACTTGGAGGTGCTGACTCTCATCCCAGCCACTTCACACTCGGCTGCAAACCGCTCCAGTGCGTGCTGAAGGTCACGGTCCGATGAAGCCAGCAGAATCCGCAAAAAGCAGAGACGCAATTCTGAGGTCACCAAACCAGACACATCGCTCCTCCTGAATCCGAGGTTCGACCGTCGGTCAGAGCCTCCTTTCCAGCACCCTAGAGTAAGCTTTCCCGGGGAGGCTGAGGAGTGTGATACCCCGATAATTGGAGCACACCCTCCGGTCCCGCTTCTTGGAAATGGGGACCACCACCCCGGTCTGCTACTCTGCAGGTACTGTCCCCGACCTCCACGCGACACTGAAGAGGCGTGTCAGCCAAGACAGCCCAACAATGTCCAGAGCCTTCAGCATCTCAGGGCGAATCTCATCCACACCCGCCGACTTGCCACTGAGGAGCTTTTTGACTGCCTCAGCAACTTCCGCCAGGGATATAGGTGCAGATTCCCCCGAGTCTTTGGGCTCTGCGTCTTCCACAGAGGACGTGTTGTTTGGGTTCAGGAGCTCCTTGAAGTGCTCTTTCCACCGCCCAACAACATCCCCAGTCCGGGTCAGCAGTTTTCCTCCCCTGCTGAGACAATCCCTGCTTTCCCTTTCTGAGTCGTCGGATGGTTAGCCAGAACTTCCTCGAGGCCAACCGAAAGTCTTTCTCCATAGCCTCCCCGAACTCCTCCCATACCCGGGTTTTTGCTTCAGCGACTGCCGAAGCCGCAGCCTTTCTGGCCACCCGTCTGCTGCTTCAGGGGACCCCCAAACTCAGCCAGCCAAGCCAAAACTCGAAAGGCCTCCTTCTTCAGTCCACCAGCAGGTTCTTGGGTTGCTGCCCCGACAGGCACCGATGACCTTCTGGCAACAGCTCCTGCTTGCCGCCTCTGCAATAGAGGCTTTGAACATGGCCCACTCCATGTCCCCAGCCTCCCCCGGGATGCGTGAGAAGTTCCTCCGGAGGTGGGAGTTGAAGACCTCGCAGACAGGGGCCTCTGCCAGACGTTCCCAGTTCACCCTCACTACACGTTTGGGTTTACCGGGTTTCCGGCAGCCTCCCCGGCCACTTGATCCAACTCACCAGGTGGTGATCAGTTGACAGCTCTGCTCCCCTTTCACCCGAGTGTCCAAGACATACGGCCGCAGGTCTGATGATATGACCACAAAGTCGATCATCGATCTTTGGCCTAAGGTGCTCTGGTACCAAGTACACTTATGAGCTACCCTATGCTCGAACATGGTGTTTGTTATCGACAATCCATGACCAGCACAGAAGTCCAATAACAAGACACCGCTCGGGTTAAGATCAGGCAGGCCGTTCCTCCCAATCACCCCCTTCCAAGTTTCTCTGTCATTGCCCACGTGAGCGTTGAAGTCGCCCAGCAGAACTATGGAGTCTCTGGGTGGCACCCTTTCCAGGATGCCGCCCAGTGACTCCAAGAAGGCCGGATACTCTGAACTGCTGTTTGGTGCATAAGCACAAACGACAGTCAGAGCTTTCCCCCCAGCAACACGTAGTCGCAGAGACTCTCTCTCGCGGAGACTCTCTTCGTTCCCCGGGTGGAACTCCAACACAGTGGCGCTCAGCCGGTGGCTTGTGAGTATCCCCACATCCCTGCCTTTGCCTACGGCCCGTTGGACAAAGCACCCGATTCCGATGCCGACCCCTGCAGGTGGTGAGCCCACAGGGCGGCGACCGCACGTGACCAATTCGGGCTGTGCCCGGCCGGGCCCCATGGGATAAGGCCCGGCCACCAGACGCTCACTGACGAACTCCCTTCCCCGGTCTGGCTCCAGAAGGGGGCCCCGGTTTCCCTTTTCCGGGCGAGGTATCTTTGTGCTTGTGAGGCCGTATCATGGAGTCTTTGAATCGCTTTTAGTCTGGCCCCTTCCCCTGAAAAAAACATCCCTGTCTAATTAAAGCTGACTGGAAAGTGCCAGTAACACAAATAACCACACAATAAGACTAAAACATAAGTCTCATAAATACCTAATAAAGTGAGTGTATAATCATTGTTTAAATATGTACCAGTCTAACTCAGCTTTTCATGATTTTTCTGAGATAACTGAGTTATCTCCACAGAGATAACTGAGTTATCTCCGCAGAGATAACTGAGTTATCTCCGCAGAGATAACTGAGTTATCTCCACAGCCGGCCAGAGGCCTTCAGCCCTGTGGCGCCGACCAGAGGCTTTCAGCACTGCATCTCAGAAATCACAGGATTGCATTCATACTTCTAAAACTAAACCTTGTTTAATAACCACAAATCAAAACAGGTATAATATGTATTTAAATGAATTAGTTCATTATTACTTCCATTAATAATTTGGTTTGTGTAATACATTGGTTTACTAAACATCAATCAACACTATTTGATTAATTATATAACTTTCCATGTCTAATATAATTGGCACTTTCCCTGTCTTATATAATTGGCTGTACAATTTTCCACTTCACCACTAACAGGTAAAAGAAAGTTGCTAAAAACAGCCTGTCCCCAGTAAAGAATACCATTATCCAAGCATATTTTCCAAGGGGCCGTTTAAAAAATAATAAATTGAAAACCTGGAGACTTTGCACACACACACACACACACACACACACACACAATTCTTTTATTATTTAAATTTGTTCTTATCGTTCTATAAATACATTTGTAACCCTGGCTTATCCAATTGTTTCCTTAGCAATATCTGCACTGGGGGCAGACTGATGGAGCCTGTTTCACAATAATTTTTCATCCATAATAGTGTGGTAGTGTATAGTGCCCTTGATATAGTGTGCCAGATGCAGGTTTTATTAAATATTTATTTCATGGCCCACCCCTCCTAGGCCTGGAGGAGGTTGTCTCCATTGCGGAGATGGAGGACTCTCTCCTGACGACTCTGTTCGAGGGGTACGAGAAGTGGGTCCGGCCCATTCAGCGCGCCAATGACACCATCACCGTCCGCTTCGGCCTGAAGATATCCCAGCTGGTGGATGTGGTGAGTGCACAACCATGCGCCCGGTCTGCTCACATGCACACACTGAAATACAATTCTCTTTGGATAAACTTCAAATTTTACTGTAATTACACCAATATTTTTTTGTTTATATTCTTATGTATAATGTACTGTATTTATAGAATATTTTAGAGATGAAAGATACATTTAAACAATGCTTCAGTACCTTCTCCAAATAATTTACCTATTAATTAATTCAATACAAAACATCAATCGCTCAGACTCATAACTCACGGAGCAAATCATAATTGATTTGAATTACTTGTTCCGTGGCCCAGAGGGTGGGGGGGCACACCTCACTTCAGGTTAAATCTATCTTTCAACATTTGCTTTCCAACTTTCACCATTGTTGCTTCAAAAACCAACTTTGCAACTTTAGCACTACTGAAAGCATTTTTGTCAGAAACACAATCTTTTCTTTGATTCGCCACACAACTGATGTTAATTGTTAACAGCAAGCAGAATGTTTTCAAACGCACTTGTATGTTTTCAAACGCACTTTCTCTATGATTGAAATTTGAGGTTTATTTTTGTATTTGCTCACTTATAATATTTCCATTTCAAGAGGTGACCAAAAAGACAGACAAACACAGTAATTTCCCGCTGCCACTGAGTTACTTAAGTCTAAAAGACTTTACAGACCTCCAAAGGTTCTAAAGACAATAAAATATTAAGACGACAAAGCGTCAGACCACCGAACCCTCTGAAGACCAGGCCACACTTTAAAAACAAATAATTTAGCAATTATCAATTTAGACAAATGAGCCTTACCTTGAGTCCCAGAGTAAGCCAGAAGTTAAGTTAAAAATTAGTTTTGATCAAATTATCAGGCTCTCATTAAACAGTATTACACAATTGAAGAATCTCTTTGTGATCACAATGGTTATTTCATGGAGTATAATAAGTGCTACATCTACAGTTAAGTTTCATTAAGTTTCATAAAGGTTCAATAGATCTCATAAAGGTTGTATTTTTATAAAGGTTTCATAAAGGTTGTATCTCAATAGAATCACCGGATGTGTTAGAAGTGCAGTGTCAATCTGTGCAGGGCCACACAGGGCCACACTTTTCTATGCAGTAAACGACACATTATCTCATACAGGTTGGTATGAAGGCAGGGCAGAGATGGCTCAAGGTCTCAAGTCACTGAGGCCAGAGGCCTTCTCAAGGCCAGAGGCCTTCAGCCCTGTGGCGCCGACCAGAGGCCTTCAGCACTGCATCTCAGAAATCACAGGATTGCATTCATACACAAATCAAAACAGGTATAATATGTATTTAAATGAATTAGTTCATTATTACTTCCATTAATAATTTGGTTTGTGTAATACATTGGTTTACTAAACATCAATCAACACTATTTGATTAATTATATAACTTTCCATGTCTAATATAATTGGGACTTCCCATGTCTTATATAATTGGCTGTACAATTTTCCACTTCACCACTAACGGGGTAAAAGAAAGCTGCTAAAAACAGCCTGTCCCCAGTAAAGAATACCATTATCCAAGGGGGCGTTGAAAAAATAATAAATTGAAAACCTGGAGACTTTGCACACACACACACACACACACACACACACACACAATTATTTTATTATTTAAATTTGTTCTTATCGTTCTATAACATTTCAATATACATTTGTAACCCTGGCTTATCCAATTGTTTCCTTAGCAATATCTCTCCAGCCTGTCTCGGTAGCACTGGGGACAGACTGATGGAGCCTGTCACACAATGGCTTACAGCCAGCAGTAATTTAAAGAGGCTGAAATATGAGACAGTGGCTTAATGTCATTCTCCGAATCACAGCCTGGTGTGAGCAAATCAAAGAGGACCAAAAAGCATGGGAGGGGAGCAATGACGCACTTCCTTATACGATTAGAGACAGCATGTTTCCATGCCGTTCCTCAATATTAATCTGGTGTAAAAATATACAGTGTGTGTGTTTGCGTGTGCGACAGAGAGCGAGAGAGAGAGAGTGTGTGTGTGTGCGTTTGTTACATTGCATTATTGGTATTTGGCAGACGCTCTTATCCAGAGTGACGTATAACAAAGTGCATGCGTATATTCCATTCTTGTGTGTTGTGCACAGTTCTTGGCCTCTGGGTCACTTTGCGGACAGTCTGGGTCACTTTGCGGACAGTCAAGATTAATTCTGTTTTAATGCATTGACTTTTATTAGCTGCTTATTAGCAGGAAACAGTTACGCCAATGGAGGATGGAAACAACAACAAATGGCGCTGCCAAAAAACTATGTTTTAAGTGAAATGTTTTAATTTGCTGAAAACCTCCAAAGACAGGAAATTAAATTGATCAGCCCTAATGCTAACATCTCCATCAAGGTATCAGCACAGATCTCTGACAACTGCTATAGCCATGTGTAATGTCTACTGTGCTCACCACTAGGCAAATTATTTTACCCTATAAATGGTGGCCCCTTGTGGTAGAGTCATCGACACTCCAAATTATTGTTGCATTCGTAGTTCTATAATAATGTAAACTGCGATGTAATAATAATAAACTGCCAGATTGTTAAAAAGCCTCTAGCTGGAACAGTAGTTAGATGCTTATTACCCTCTTAATTGCAAAACTGTACAATAAAACTCCAGCCTCCCCCTCACCATGCTCACAGTACTGACTCAGACAATAACAATCCTTGATACCATTCAAAAAATCACAAAAATCATGTTCCAATATAAGAACAAAAATATACACTCAGTTATGATGTGTTGCATGTTCAGAGATGCTCTTCTGAATACACTGTTGTAATGAGTGGTTATTTGCGTTACTGTTACTGTTTCCTGTTCAGCTTTGACCAGTCTGGCCATTCTCCTCTGACGTGTCTCATTTACAAGGCATTTCTGTCTGCAGACCTGCTGCTCACTGGATTTTTCCTTTGTTTTTTTTTCTTTAGAAAACTCTAGAGACTAGTGTGCATGAAAATCCCAGGAGATCAGCCATTTCTGAGATACTCAAACCACATCAGTCACCAACAATCATCACGGTCAAAGTAACTTGTATCACAGAAATAGAATATACAATAGCTACATGCTATATGGTTCTACAATTTCAAATGACATATGTCACAACCTCTAATTTTCGATATATTACGATAATGGCATTGTGTATTTTTATCCCACAAAACTTTCGATAGTAAGGTTAATGCTATTCTAGTCATGGCATGCATGGTAACAAACGCTAAAACTAGCTAACTATCAAATAGCTAACTTGGCTAAACCTATTGACTTAGCTAGCTGCCTAAATCTGCTAGGTTGTGTGAAAAAACGACTACCTAGTAAAGTAATGTTAATTATGAGTAGTGTTAATTATGTTTATTACTAACATATTCCATTATAAATAATAATTTCAGTATGGTATCAGTGCTGATATGTCTGTGGAATCATGTTGAGTGTTACAAGCATTTTTCACAAAAAACTTTACACACTTCTATTTTCACCGAATGGACCACTAATATCACACAAGGTTTGTACTGTATATCTGAGGTTTCCATCACTTCGAGTGCACGCCAGCTGAGCTGTGAGTAGGAAACAGGCCACCTCAGCTTTATGTGAAGGAAGATCAGTCCTATGCTAACGAGGGGAAATTTGATCCACTGTGTGGTGGAATATGAGAGGTACAGCTTTTCGAACAAGGACGGTGATTTGAAGGGGATTGTAGGAATGGTTTACTGAGAATAATTTCTGACCTGTCTGTGTTTCTGAACTGCTTCATTCAGGCAGATTTGACTGAAAATGGTTGAGAAATGATATAGTTGCCTTGCTGTGATAGCAGCAATAGTATTGATCTGATTGTTTGATCTGGTATATGAGCAGAATTAATTTGATTATGAAACAAACTACCGAGGGACTTCCAAGGGGTAAAAGAAAGTTACTCAAAACACGAACCATGAACAGTAAAGAATATAAATATTCAAGCATATTTTCCCAGGAGCTGGGAAATTCAAAAAATAATAATGCATTTTATCACATTTTTATAGCAGCAACTTATAACATAAAAGTTAGCAGATGGATATTTGTCAAAACTGAGGAAAAAAGAAATGAACTCATTAGCACACAGATGGGACAAGTAGTATTTCAGAACATTTCACCCATGCACAGCTGATGAAACATGCCCCTCGGAGGCCCTAGCACACACTCTTCCTTCTGCTAATCTGTGTAAGTATGCTCGTGTTCTGCAGGAGTGGCTTTGCCCTGAAGAGATCTCTGTTCCATGAAAAGAGATGCAGAGATGCTCTTCTACATACCACCGTTGTCAAATGTGGTTATTTCAGTTCCAGTCAGCTTGAATCACTATGGCCAACCTCCGATGACCTTTCTCTTTTATAATCCATTTCTCCCTACATAACTCCCATTCACTGGATGTTTTTTCGCACCATTCTCTGTAATCTCTAGGGACTGTTGTACGTGAAAATCCCAGGAGATCAGCAGTTTTGAAGAAACTGCCACCCTGTCTGGCAACAAAAATCATTCCATGGTCAAAATGACTTAGATCTCATTCCTTCCTCATTCTGATGGTTAGTCTAACCTACAATTGAACCACACATGCTTTTCTGCCACAATTGGCTGATTATACATTTTCATTAATGAGCTGGTGTACAGGTCTACCAAATAAAGTGGTCACTGAGTGTATATCTAACAGGCTTTAATTGGTTTGGTGCAGTGGCTAGAAAAAGAGAAAAAAACTGCTTAACACTTTTTTAATATTGACATTTCTATTTTTACATACAATTATGCAACCTCCTTCCTACACAAAGCTGTGAGCTGCGAGGCTAATGTATCAAAGTAAGATAAATGCTTTGTTAATTAACAAATTTAAAAAATGGATGAATAGTGCATGATCCTGAATATCCCCACTAAGTTTTCATAATCACTGTAGTCGGTTGCATTCTTCCATTTTCCAATGCGAGAATATTCAGCGAAGAGCTTATGCTGCCCTCTTTTGGCCATAGAAGAATTTCCTTTTCGTGCTGAAGAGTTCTTTTTTCTCCCAGTTGCAGCTCCCAGAATTCCTGTCTATATTCACCAGCAACGGTTACTGTTATAGCCCTTTGTGAAATTTGACAGAATGCAGACCATTCAAAACGTGGTGTGAAGCCACTGCTTCTTGTCACTCTGCAGTCCAGTTGATCTTTCACAGACATGAGTTAAAGGAAAAAACTATGTACAGTTTGATCGAGCAGACTGTGGCCACCATATTAAAAAGCAATGAGACGGGGAAATACCATCTCTCATTGGTCAATGCTACACCCAATTATGCAGACTATGGGAAGCAACAGTAAGTGCCATCCCCCAAACAAACAAACAAACAAATAAAATAAATGTTCTCTTCCTGAGGCTCTTAAATTCTGCAGTGTGCACACATAACTGTATAATTTATTAGCCTTACAAGCATCGCCTGCCAAGTGCTGACCGGTGAACAGAAATGAGATAATGCTGTATTCTGTTTTATTCTCTCATGCATGTTTCTTGCTGACAGTTGCATTTTCATAACCTGCCGAACTTATGTTTTTCTCATCTCTACCCTCAGGATGAGAAGAACCAGTTAATGACGACCAATGTGTGGCTTTGGCAGGTATGGCTTCTGTTAATGTTACTTCCTGAATGCAGCATGTACAATCAAAATAACTATCACTGAGCTTTATGGTGAGGGAACTGGGCTTACAACTCAAAGGTTAACGGTTCGATTCCAAGCTGGAATACTGTTATATTTAAATATTATTATAAATATTTCACCTGTATAAATGCATTGTACGTAAAGAATACAACTTGTTTAAGCTACTCTGGAAAATCTAAATCTAATGTGTGACTACAGCAGGCACAAACCCAGTGTTCATTTCATACTGCAGTTGGCATGCTTTTATTAAGTTAGACTGAGTACAGTAACTGCAGAGGAACAGCCTCAATTACTGTCTATTGCAGTCATGGATTCAGCAACTATTTCTGTCTGACTGTAGCAGGTAGATACTGAGCAACTATTTTTCTCTGACTGCAGCAGGTAGGAGTTCAGCAACTATTACTGGCTACAGATGGTAGTGATATTGTGGTATTACACTCAGTATAATAAAAAATATTACATTTAAAAAAAAGTATGAATAGCATGAATATTTTTGTTCAATGGTGCAAACACACAATAGACATATAAAATTGTACCCCGAGCCTGCAATAGACAATTAATTTGTACTGTCTTTTTGTAAAATGTATTTATTCATACCCAAATAGAGCATTATTATGCTGTACTTTCAGACAAGAAATCTGAGTTTCTGAGAGTGTACTATATTGAGTAAAATCTAGGACTATTATTATCATAATCCCTTAGTTACTGTTGCCACCATTGTTATTTATTAGTTATACTTACAGTATATCTGTTTTGTTTTTGACATTTTAACGCTTGGAGGGAAAATATTGTCCATAGCTTACTCCACAGTTATCATGTAACAAAATGAAACAATTTGCTCAAATTACATCTGCTGACTGAGAAATCACCAAGAAATCACCAAGACAGGATTCAATTTAACATACTTAACTGGTAACACAGGTGTAATCTTGCACGTTGCATGTACAACAGGCTGCCACAGGGTCACTAATGGTATACGAGTTTAGCTTTAACAAATGGGAATGGCACTAAACCATTACTTAATCTGTGCTTCGCTTTTAGGAATGGACTGATAATAATCTACGCTGGAACCCAGAGGACTACGGCGGAATCGCCTCCATTCGAGTTCCGTCCGAAAACATCTGGCTGCCAGATATAGTTTTATACGAGAAGTAACGTTGATTTTGTCTATTTGCTTTTTAACTGGACTATCTGCTTGCATTTCTGTATGTGGTAGTGCTGTACATGCCTGGTTTTCTGTCTCTGTGAAATGTTGCTTTCCACCATTCTGTGTGTTTACCTGCCTGAGCAGGTACAAGCTGCCCTTTTACTGAGATGCTAGAGATGGATATAGTTTTCTTTAAAAAGCTTTTTAAAGCTTTAAAACTTTGTGGCCTTTTCAGGTGTTTTAATATAGTCTGACATGTTTAAATACAAACTGTGGGCTCCAGAATTATTGGCGCCTTTAATGAAAATGGAGAAAAAAGGCTGCATAGTCCCATCGAAAAGTACTGGAACAGCAATGCCAATTCCCTTGCAATACACTGAATACATTTAGGGTTGAGATAAAAAGATGAACACGAGACAAGAGTTCAGAATTTCAGCTTGTTTGGCAGTGTGTTTTGGGTCATTGTTCCTCCCAATTAGTTTGGACACATTTCCCTGTACGTTGGCAGACATAATGTTTCTGAATTCATCCTGCTGCTACCATCATGAGTTACATCATCAAGAAAGTGAGCCCACTCCAGAAGCAACCATGCAACTCCACTTCCTCCCCTGACACTGCAATCACTGAGCTTCACAGATGAGCTTGTATGTTTTTTATCATGAACAGATCCCTTCTTTCTCCACACTTTGGCCTTTCCATCACTTTGGTGGAGGTTAATCTTGGTCTCATCAGTCCATAAAACCTCCAAAGCTTCAAAATGGCTTGCTTTTCTCCCAAAGACAGCTCTCTGGTCTTCACGTTGGTTTATATTTTCTAACATAAATGCAGTCTTCACAGGCAACACCCAAGGGGGAAACCAAGAGTAGACATTCAGAACTATTTATTGTTTAACCATTCAATCTAACAGGACACATCTGGGCAACAAGAAACATGTTCACAGTCACATGTTCCAATAATTTTAAAAATGTGGTGGCCTGAGACAAAAGGTTATATTTTCTAAGTTGTTTTAACAAATCTAGATAAGAATATGAGGAAAAAGCTGAAATTCAGATCTGTCATCTCACACATCTTTTGACCTTCAGTGTATAGCAAAAATAAAGGAATTGATCTTGCTGTTCCAATTATTTTGGAGGGGACTGTATAATAAATAACATGGATAGCATGGATATACTCTATATTTTTCCAATACATTTCCACTCATGTTATAATGTTTTTTCATATAGTAATCTCATTTTGTTCAACCACAAGTGTCAAAATGATTGGAATTAAAATTAAACATGGAAAAGTGAAATTGGCAATACAATTTGACTACTATAATTTAGTTACTCAGTCTAAATTAACTATATTGTGCTATTCCATCACTTGCTGTTTCATAAGAGTATAAAGAATTAGGTAAAAAGCATGCAAAATCCCTTGGTCAACCATCAGCATTGGAAAAAAAAACAAAAACCCAATACAGAAGACACAGTAATTAACCATCACAAGTTGAGTAAAGGGCAGAAAACAATGCATAAATGGCTAAATATACAACTTTGAACTGTAAGGGCAATTATAAAGAGGCATGAAACACTGAGCACTTTATTAGGAACATTTTTATTAGGAACCTGCTTATTCATGCGATTATCTAATCAGCCAATTGTGTGGCAGCAGTGCCGTGGAATGATTGATGGTGGCAGACAGGGTGGTTTGAATATCTCAGAAACTGCTGATCTCCTGGGATTTTCATGCACACTAGTCTCTAGAGTTTTCTAAAGAAAAAAAAACAAAGGAAAAATTCAGTGAGCAGCAGTTCTGCAGACAGAAACACCTTGTTAATGAGAGACGTCAGAGGATAAGGAAGGTGACAGTAATGCAAATAACCACACATTACAACAGTGGCATGCAGAAGCGCATCACTGAACACACAACGTGTCAAACCACGTGTCAAACCACTAAGCTACAGCAGCAGAATAATTAATAAGTCAAAAAAATAAGTATAATAAATACCTAATAAAGTGCTCACTGAGTTTATTTAGTGGCCTATAGACAACAACTTATTTTCCTGTCAAAAATAAGGTTTTGACTAGAATACAGGCTGAGTATTCCCCCTATTCATATTTGCCCTTGTTTCTCTGTGTCGTAGTGCTGATGGGCGTTTTGAGGGTTCCATCATGACCAAGGCCATCGTTAAGTTCAATGGCACCGTCACATGGACGCCACCGGCAAGCTACAAGTCTGCCTGCACCATGGACGTCACCTTCTTCCCCTTCGACCGGCAGAACTGCTCCATGAAGTTCGGCTCCTGGACCTACGACGGCAGCATGGTGGACCTGGTCCCAGTCGACGACCACGTCGACCGCAAGGACTTCTTTGACAACGGCGAGTGGGAGATCCTGAACGCCACGGGCGCGAAGGGAAACCGTCGGGACGGGCTCTACTCCTACCCTTTCGTCACCTACTCCTTCATCCTCAAGCGGCTGCCCCTCTTTTACACCCTCTTCCTCATCATCCCCTGCCTGGGCTTGTCCTTCCTGACTGTGCTGGTCTTCTACCTGCCGTCCGACGAGGGCGAGAAGCTGTCCCTCTCCACCTCCGTCCTGGTGTCCCTCACCGTCTTCCTGCTGGTCATCGAGGAGATCATCCCCTCCTCCTCCAAAGTCATCCCGCTCATCGGCGAGTACCTCCTCTTCATCATGATCTTCGTCACGCTCTCCATCATCGTCACCGTCTTCGTCATCAACGTCCACCACCGCTCCTCGGCCACCTACCACCCCATGTCCCCCTGGGTGAAGACCCTGTTCCTGCAGCGGCTGCCCCGACTGCTCTGCATGCGGGGTCATGCCGACCGCTACCACTGCCCCGAGGTGGAGTCGCGCAGCCCGGAGACGAAGCCCGGGAATGCCGCACCCCAGCAGAGGGTGCCGGAGGCCAAGGAGGATGAGAACCTGGCCTGGTTGGCCATGATGGAGAAGGCCACCGACTCTGTGCGCTACATTTCCTGCCATATCAAGAAGGAGCACTTCATCAGAGAGGTAAGAGAGGTGATCCACAGTGATGAAAAATCATTATCTATTGCCAGCGAAATGGTTAGTCCAGTGGTCCTCACTCATGGTCCTGGAGCTACAGGGCGTGCTGGTTTTGGAATTGGTCTGCAACCAATTCAGACCCAAGAAACCAAGTGAAGTGCGTTAACTGTGTAATTAGCTGCTTAAGTCGATCAATTAAGCGCTGAGTAACGACAAAAGCCAGCCCACTCTGTGGCTCTCTAGGACCAGGAATAAGGACCTTGTTTCAATCTAATGATTTAGCATATGTTCTTTGTAAAGTGATTGCGCTCAATAGTTTATGTTTTTATAATTCAAATTTAGTCTGCAGAACTTTGAGGGACATCGTGGTGACTGAAGACTGAGTTTGTACAAATGATACAAATGTATCACAAACGTAAACATAAACAAACGTTTGTACAAACGTAATTAAATAAAGTTCCAAAAAGAGAAGAATCATATCTAGTTAAAGGGTCCTTTGTTGGGCAAAATGGTTGTCTGGGAGCTTTCACACTTCACATCAATGATAGTGGGTTCCATAAAGAACTAAAAAGGGTTACAGTATAATCCAAAGCCAGATAACCCTTTTTCTGTCATTTTGGCCTTCTACAGGTGGTACAGGACTGGAAGTTTGTGGCCCAGGTGCTGGACCGTATCTTCCTGTGGGGCTTTCTCAGTGCGTCTGTGTTGGGCACCATCCTAATCTTCACCCCTGCCTTGCAGATGTATCTGAGCACCCCTCCCTGAGGACCCCACCTACACGTTGCGATATCAGCATAGACATAGAGCGGGGATCAGCAACTCACAGTCCTAGAGTGCAGAGAACTTCTGGTTTTCCTAGCCTTCCTTACTTGGGAGTCAGGTGTGAAGACAGTTTGGCCAATGAGTTGCACTAATTGCCCAGGAGAAAAGAAAACCAGGGCTGGATTTGGATTCAAGGGCCAGAGTTGATGATCCCTGATGTAGAGTGATAAGCTGCTGGTTATTAGTCTATTTCAAGCACAGAGACCATAGGAATGATGCATTATGCTTTTGCAGATTCTAGATTACAATGCAGATGTACTTCTTCAATATTTTCATTTGGAAATAAAGTATGATTATCTTGCTCTCATCAGAGATTGGTGGTGATGCCAGTTTGAGAGGATTACACTCCTTCAGCTGTTTGAGATTTTCAGAGAAGCTGGGTGAAACATCACTTGCTTCAATTTTGGTAAATTTCTATGGAACGTAAGCTTATTAAATATTAAGGGAATAAACGGACTATGCTGTAAGTAAAAGAGATTTATTTTGCCCACCCTTAGAACTGATATTTGACTTTTTCAGCAAAACCGACAGTGCCAGAATGGGTCATCCATTTAAAAGAATAGAAAGGAAATATGGCTGTACGCATCCCCAATGCAAGTTCTGTAACAGTTCGACAATATTATGTTGATAAAGCATATTCATATCAGTTTGAACTCATATCTGCATGTTACAATAAAACATTAATAATCAGCTCATGAGAGTGTTTTCCATTTTCAATCTTAAAAATAAGGGAAGTTTTGAGGGTGAATCGTTGCCTGTGGTCCCACCATCAACAAGTTCACTTTATAACCCAGGTCAGACTGTACATGTCAGAATGTCTTGTCTGACTGTACATATTACTCATTTTGATATCCGTTTTTCCTGTTAAGGAAAATTAAGCATCACTTTTGTATAGTTGTGTATGAGTACTAAATTGTTATTTTAATATTTGTAGAAGATATAGTTTTGTTTTGAAGCAAAAACTGTCACTTTTGAAGAAACCCCTCCTGAGTAAGTTTTAATTTATGGACACACACCCCTCCCCCCTCATTAATACACTACAAAGGACTCAACATCACATCACATAATATGCAGGCATTTTAGTCAGAGTTATCCACATTCTTTTATTTAGCTCACCAGATATAACCATTACTGCCTGTAATGTTTCCTAAATTGACAGTTTTAAACATAAAACCAGAGAGAAACCTGACACTAGGTGGCACCATATCCTTGGGAAATCACTCAATTGTTATTGAAATGAATGTCTCTTCAGAATTTCTGGAATAATTCAGACTTGATCATAGTAGTTTTCTCATTTCCTGTAACATACACCTTTTAGTATGCAAGTATACTACCTACATGTCTCTGCACACAAATTCATGCACTTACATAGTATGCACAAACACGCTTAAAATCACATTCAAACATGCCCCGATATATGCATGTGCATACCGAAAGAAGAGATGCTGTTATCCACCATTGAACACACATTTTCATAATCCCCTTTTATTTCTCTTTTCTCAAAATGCATAATATTTTGATGAATAAATAAATAAAAATGACAGGGATTTTCCACCTGCATGACTGCTGTAACACTCCACTGGCAGAAATTGGCAGAGGAATACACTTTGTGACAAACCACTTTAATAATTGAGGTTCTGACTTGTTTATTTTGGTAAATGCCCTGAAGCTGGCTATCCCATGCATGTTAATGATTAAACATCTGTCCCCAAATGCAACAAAAAAAAAAACCACTCCCTACAATTGTGAGCATTTAAGGATAAAGACGTGGACAACTCTCCAAGGGTGGATTTGAAACAGAAGAAAATGTGGAATTCAATGCAGAATTTAAAAAGTAAAAAAATATTTAAATGGAATAACTCCATGAAATAATATACTTAGTGAGCACTTTATTAGGTAGACCTGTACATCAGCTTGTTAATGCAAATATTTAATCAGCCAATCATGTGGCAGAAGCTAAACGCATAAAAGCATGCAGACGTGGTCAAGAGGTTCAGCTGTTTTTCAGACCAAATGACAGAATGGGGAAGAAATGTAAGTGCCTTTGACTATAGAATGATTGTTAGTGGCAGACAGGGTGGTTTGAGTATCTCAGAAACTGGGATTTCCATGCACAACAGCCTCTAGACTTTGCAGAGAATGGTAAAAAAAAAAAAAAAAAAAACATCCAGTGAGCAACAGTTCTGCGGGCAGAAATGCATTGTTAATGAGAGAGGTCAGAGGAGAAGGGACAGACTGGTCAAAGCAGACAGGAAGGTGGGAGTAACACAAATAACCACACATTACAACAGTGGTATGCAGAAGACTTAATAACACTTAAGGAGTCTAAAAAATAAATCAGATAAATACCTAATTACGCTCACTGAGTGTATCTCATCGAGCTTTGTTTCTCTAATCACACTATTTTGTATGCTATTTTTTGAAAGAGACAGACATAATATGTCCAATACATGTCAAGCTATCAGGCTCCACACTCTGTGGACTAATTTTTTTTTAAACTGACAATTGGACTAAAGTAGAATTTTCATTGCAAATTCAAATCCTTACAGAGTCCATATAATTCCAACAGGGACCATAGGTATTCTGTAAGAGTTGATTTAAATCCCATAAATCTAATGACATAAGAGACAGCAGATCCTCAGTACTGTTACAGTAAATTTCCATTAATCACTTATTCATGGTAAGACTCCCAGCAGAAATTGAAACCACCTCTATAACCAGAACTTTACCCAGTCTCAGGAGATATATATACCTCTGAGCACTTATTTGCAGAAGCACAATTACATTCTTCTCACAGATAGGCTACACTTTGCTGTAGTTTCAAATGTCAAATGTCCACTTGGGGTGCTAAAGGGATGCTTCGACATTAACTGAGTGGAGAAGAGGCTTGTTTACTCAAGAGACAGGCTTAACCGCTCCGCTGATTTAGTGTAGTGGTTAGCGTATCAGCAGCTCCCGTTTGCGATGTTCAAAAACCACATTTATACAGTAACATATCAGACGACTTTGGTGTAAATACAACAATATATTAAATCAAAACAAATCGAGGAGGAAGGTCTGGATGGTTGAATGAAAGGCAAACTTAATTTCTATTTTAATTCAATTCTAATTAACCTTGCGTCCTGTTTTTAAATTCACACAGCCACTACATGACGCATGAGTTTTAAAAATGCTCGTAATCTTACATTCCTTAAAGATTGAGCTTTTTTATATCACCCCGAGTGGACATTTTGTTTTCAAACTGCAAAAGTGTACCTGTGAGAACATAACCAAGTGGTCAGAGGTATGTAAATTCCTTGAGACTGTGCTGACTTTTTTTTTTTTTTTTCTAACTAGAGGGAGGGGGACCATAAGCTCCATGAACTCATTTGATCTTGTTTCTTTTTTCATGAAGAGGGCATAGTCTGCATATTGACAAACAATCGTACATTTGTTACACTTTGGTTGTGTTACAGCTTTCAGACTGAGGCCTGCCTGTCTATCCACGGTCATCCCCTTTAAAATGGCTGTCTGTCACAGTTTGCATTAGTCACATCACCGATGTCTCGGTTGTTAAAGACCTGAAGTGTTTAAATAAGCCACATTAGCACTTAGAGTCTCTGTGGTGCCTGGTAAGTGCCACCATGTGTCTAATGTAGCACTGTATCTGTGGTTATTTCCATAAAGTGGTTGAATAAACTCAGTTGGCGTCGTCTCCAGAAGCTGCAATCTAAGCTAAGAGCTTGTGAATAGCTTTAGATGAGTCTTTTAAATGTGAACACCTACCATTTATCAATCACACAAAAGTGTGGTTATTTCCTGAGGATTACCCTGCCAAGCTCGGAAAGTGCCCTCAAGATGATGGATTAATATATTGACTGTGAGTCTGGGTCGTTGCCACGCGCATATAAGACACAGTGTAATGTGACAGCAACAGCACAATCCTACCCTGTTGTCATGGCGACCTTTTCAATGTGAATCAGAGCTTGGTATCAGTACTGACCTTTCCAATGTTCCCAACACGTATGCGTATGTACGTTAACGCAAGATTCTGTCCTGACGGACGGTTTTGCACGAACATACTTCTGTGGTATGAACCTCTGTGCCAGCCTTTCATTTTTGGCCATACAATATGTCAAGAGAAACTGAATAATTTTCCGAAAAACAAAGTATTATGACTGGTGCAATTGCATAAAATAAATTATAAAATATAAAAACCAATGGTTTTAATGCAGCATAATGACCTGAAGCTGAAAAGGGATGGCTAAGCTTAAAAATAGACTGAAAGCAGAGATGAGAGTGTAAAAATAGTTCTATGAATTATTAAGAGGGTGGCAAACCCTTAATAAACTGATTGTCTTTTATCTTTTCAGTTGCACACACTGCTTTAGGGTTTGTGGAATAAACGGTGAAATAAACACTTTACTTGTTTCAGTAACTCTTATTTTAAATAATAAATGACTTGTTTCTGTTACTCTTATTTTAAAATTAACATTAACTGTATATGTGTATGTGTGTGTATGTCTTTTAGTGTGTGCGTATGTCTCTCTCTCGTTGTGTCTGTGTGTGCGTGCGTGCATGCCTGCTTCCCTGTGCATGTGTGGAATAATTCAGTGGTTGTATTGGTAGTACATTTTACATTTTATGTAGCTAATTTGGCAAAATTGCTATAACTCACCTGAGAGATTTTAAGGGATAGAATGACAGCAGGGGAGACAAGTGTAAGGAGAGGAGTGGTTAGAGATATTCAGAGAAAGAGAGGTTTGGAAATTCCTTAACATTGCAGGAGGTGGGTCTGTCAAAGCTGTAAAACCTCTGTATTCCAATGTAGACGAAGGCTCTGTTCTCCCCAACAGAGGTTCTTTGAGATACAATCATATCATATTTATCTCTTTCTGAATTCTGGTATTGTTGCAACATAAATGCATTGGATAGCAATGATAAAATAAATATAGGACAATATTAAATTGCAGTTGGACAGAATCAAGACCATTGTCTGAAAAGGGGTCATTGAAATGTGGTCAAGTGTGAGACACAGAGATTCTGTCTAACAACCCCAATAGATAATAGGTTACTGTATGATAGTTGGAGACACACAGAGCCTCTATGAATGAGCAATGACACCCCAGGGCTTGTATGTGTGTCCAACAGTAGATGATGCACAGAGCTTCACCATGTCTGTCTGACAATGAGAAATGTGTAAAGATTATGTAAGTCTGAGTCATACATAAAGGATATTGATAAATGCACACAGTAGAGAAGGATTCCCCCACCACTGATTTCCTTGTCTGTGCATTGTGTTAATCCGAGCATCTGGGAGTTTAATTAGAATTTCATTGTTTATTGGTATATGGCAGATTTTTTCAATTGTTTACACACAGTAGGAAAAAAGAATAAAAAATATTTGAATACAAATGATTTAATAAACACATTTGTAATGTCTTTCATTGGCTTTTCTGTCTGATAAATTTACCAGACAGAAAAATGTGCACAGAAATACATAATATTTAACCCCTTAAGTATCGCCCCTTTTCTTGAAACATGCTTGAAAATGATATACTCAAAATAAAATGGTTTGCTATTCTTGAACCCTTTTGACTACATACATAATTCTGGTCTTTTCTCAAAGGTAAGCCTTTGGGGGTTGTGTTTGAGTCAGAAGTACTCAAAGTATGTCTAAATCAAAGTTAAAGAAGCTTTCCCTTACCCTTTCAAATCCGAGGACAATATCACAACAAATTACCTTTCTGCATTGTTTCTAATCTATGTCTAGGCAGTTTGGAGACTCCAAAAGGACACATGGAAACTAAATAATATGGGTCTTATGAGGTGTAAAATACTGCATTTTGCTTACAAAAGTATACAACACTTTTTATCCTGAAAAAAGTGTTTGCACTTCCCCCCGCCTGTCACCCTCCCCCTACCTGTCTGTTTCAACATCCCTCTCCTTACAGCTCTTCTCAGACAGCAAAATATTGAGAAGACCATAATAAATAAGTATAATAACCACTATAATTGTTATGTACGGTACTGACGACCAAAAAGCTGACCAACGGATGATCCAAAAACGTGGTTTATTCAGCCAAAGTTCAGAGCCAAGAGATCAACAAACAGTACCCAAATCAAAAGGCTAAAGAATGGTTGAAAAAACAAGCAAAGGTTGAAATCCAGGAGGTCAGAAAAACAGGTACAAAAGGGCTAAGGCAAAAATCAAAGTCGAAGACATAAGCAAAATAATCAAAACCAAATAAACAGATGGGCAACCAAAATAAGAGGGCAAGGCAAACTCGGAAATCAAATCAAAGGGGTGAGTTTGATTTGCATGGACAGGTGCGAACACTTCACTGAAACTAAGCGAGTAATCAGGGATAGCATAGGAAGGGAGAGTTATAGAACAGCGTGGAAAACTAGGAGATAATATTAGTCAGTTACGTGATTAAATCAAAACTACCCAATTTCAGAGACTATTAGTTTGTTAATTAGACAGACAGTAAGTGTATTAATCGGATTAGTAGCATACAATATCTAAATTAGTACAATATTTAACTATCGAGAGAAGCCGGAAGTAAGGAATGCAAGGCTGGAAGAAATGTTGAAACTCTGAAAACTGCCAAAACCAACCGAATAGTGAAGCGCACAGACAGGGGAGTGAATCGGGCTCAGAAACATTTAGACACAGACATCACAGGGGATCACGAATGCAGAAACTGTAATAGGGACAATAACCAGATATGCATGATATGAATAAATAACAAGAATAAACACGAATAAACACTGAAACAAACAGAACAAACTCACAAACATTACAATAATACCATCTTGTGTACTAATATATCTACAATGAGGTCCATTGATTGAAGTTCCCAACCCCCATCAACAAGACAAACACATTTACAATTTTGCATGCCATTTATTATTCAAAATCAACTGAATAGACTGAAAATGCCCTCAATTGTGGACGGTGTCAATGGTGTTTTCACTGTCTTCCTCAGAAATATTCACTCTGATGAGAGATTCCTTGGAATTCCACCAAAGAAGTCCCCTATTTAGATGTCTCTATACAGAGAAAGAGAGTTTTGGAAAGTCCTTAACACTGCAGTCAGTGAGTTTGTAAAAGCTATAAGACCTCTGTCTTCTGATGTAGGAAAAGGTTATTTGAAATACAATCCTATCATAATCATTGCTTTCTCAGTTCTGGTATTGTTACAACATCAATGCATTGGCTAGAAATTAATGACACAAGTTAAAAAAATAAACATTGTTCAAGCCTATTGTTTCTTTTGAACCTTATTTCAAAATGTGTAGATTATATAGTACAATATTAAATTGTACAGAATTGTAGGAGGGAGGCGAAGTGTGACTCTGCCATTTGTGAGGAGCCTGTGAGCTGGGGGTTCTGGTATGTGTCAAAAGGGACAAAGGACAATGCTGTTTGTAGTACCTTTGGGGAGTTTCAGACGATTGACGCCAAGAAGATAAGGGATAGATATATGGTGGGTGGATGAGCGGTTCCCGGGCAATTAGGCCATGAGGGCCATTAAAACTCCTGGGAAAAGAATGTGCCTAAAATCTTATGACCCCACACCAGGTCACTTCCAGGGGGAAAGACTCCGGGCAGTACCACAGTGCCCTCCTTTGGGCACTGTTGTCATTACCCCAGGGACTACTCTCTTGGATGAAAACCTCAAAACTGTTGTTGAGATGGTCAATAGACCCGGTAAAATATTGTAAACATTGCCCATGTGATCCTTGTTGTATTGCATTACGCACATTGTAGTAATAACATGAATTACATGTAAAATGGATACACAGGAGGGAGGTTTCATGATAACTGCACCATAACAAAACATTAGGATAATCTGTTTGGTATGGATGTGATCCAGTAAAATCAAGGAATCAGATGAGATACATTTCATACCAAATGGATTTTAATAAACCATAGTTTCAATAACTCAAGGGAAAACCTACACGTCCTCTCTTGGTAATCATCTCATTTTCCCTACGCAACAACCCCCAACGGTGGGGGTCTAAATTCCAGATTTGACAACCCCACCAGGCTAATTTATGGCACTGCCGCCTGGATCAAACACATGATTTGGCATAAAAGCCAGGGAGACAAGCCTATCAGGGAAGATCGCACTCGACTTCCCACACTGTGCATACTTTGTATATGTGTGTAGCGAAAGCAGGCTGGGTAAGACTATTTCACTCTATTCTTTTTATTTTCAATTTGTCTATTCGTAATTGACTGTGTTATTCTACGCTAACTGCCTACCCGTCTGCAAATAAATTATTTTGTTTGTAACATGTGTGATCACCATGACTCTAATTCATCTTGTACCTTTTCAGCCTAAATTACAACTGAATATTGAGGGGGAAAATGGGGACCAAAGACTGACCGATCGGCAGCTTGGTACAGGTGTGATAGTTCTAAGCTGTGAGGCCAGCAAGTTTCTGCCAACATTAAAGGGTCGGTTAGGTACGGCTCTTGTGATTTGACGCGAAGGGAACCCCTGGGCGTTACGGCGCTGGTTCCTGTCAAATTAGCTCTAAGGAGCCCAGTTAATGCTAAGCCGACCTGGGCTCGCAACTATCATGGCAGTTTTGCATGTATTGCGTTGACTGGACCCTCAGCCTCTGAGTTCTACACCGAACTGAGATATTCAGCAATAATGTTAATCGCGAGAACATATATTGAGTAATAGTGGCGCAGGTACGAGTTGAGTGTAATCACTCCCGAGGTTCACGTAAATTTCAAACCCAAATTTCTAAATTATATATCTTAAATGGAGTCAGATAAACGAGTGGAACGATAGTAACCACTAAGCTTACAATACTGCCCCGTTTACGAACAGAGAATATTAATAATTTTACTGATCTGTTTCAGGCCAGCTGTAAGCGGGATATGGGGCAGGTCAATCCATATCCGACCCGTGGCAACGGACCCAGTATATTCCTAAACATAATTGTGCTCTGTCTGTGTGCAGAGGATGATAATTAAAATCTCTCATTCACTTCCAAACAGCCAGGGAAAAACTCGTCGTCCCTTCACCTCCAGCTACTCCCTCATTGGTCTAGCTGTGCAGGTTCAACAGAATCATGGCCATTGTCTGAAAAGGGGCAATTGAAATGTGTGAGACAAGTGTCAAGTGTGAGACACAGGGCTTCTGTATTTCTGACAACACACATGCCTTTAGTATGTGCTAGATACACACAGGGCATCACTATAAATGAGCAAAAGGGATAGACACCCAGGGGCTTGTATGTGTGTCCATTAGTAAGAAATACACAGGACTTTGCTATGTATGTCCAACGATGACTAATATGTAAGGGCTTTGTTTGTCTGAGTTGTATATAAAGAATATTGATAAATGCACACAGTAGAGGTGGATTCCATCAACACTGTCTCCCTTGTCCAGTGTGGACGTTTATCCAAGCATCAGGGGATTGAAATAGAATTTGAACTCAAACTATAGTGTTGGTTTAGTGATATATTTGGCTGGATTCAGATACAAGTGGAAATAAACCAATTATACATGACTGCTCTGAACTTCTCCCCAGAGGTATTAATGGCTTGTAGCAATTAGCATTGAATGGGTCATTTGTATTGGATGTTTGACTCTTCTTATAATAGCACAAATGAAAAATGCAGCAATGTCAGGCTATATCTCAAATTCCACTTTATTTAAGTCTTTGCCTTATGCATTGATACTCCCAAAGTTAATGTACTTAATGTACATACAGTAAGTGACATATCTACACTGTTCTTGGTATTGGTTTATATTTGACCTTTATTTGTTTATTTATTTGATCATCATTAACAAACGGATAATGGTTCCGAAGATGAATTGGTGTATTAAAGAAAGGAGCCAATTTAATTACTTTCTGCCAAGACTTTTTCATAACTGAGACCACCTCACTCAATCCAAGAAGTAATTAGTGGAATGGGTGCTAATGAAGTTTTAATTGTATGGGTAATTAAATCTTCAATTTTCAATGACATGGAGTACAGAGGTTGCTTCATCCATCTCTGGCCAGTTGCATTGGCACAGCTATGGTGGAATTCAATCTGACCAATATGCTCTGTCCATTAGAAAAAAGGTAGCTATTGGCCACACTTTATGCATAGTATGCACCCCTACACCATTCAGGAAACATGCATGCCATCATTCTCACAGGATAAACACATATCATCCGTAAGCATGTCTAAAAATCATGTGATTGACTTTACATCATGGTAAATCTGCACAATATACAGATTTTTTTATGAATGTGTGTATAACAGTAACAAAGATTTATAAATGATTCATAAAGACATGTAAATGAATGTATAACAGAAGATCAATGAAGGCTTTGCAGTAAAGTGTTACCAGTATCTACATATTTTGTTTTTATTTATTCAATATTTGCACAAGTTTGGTTGCAATTTAATATACATATTTTCAGGGGAGTGGCGGCACGGATGGTGCAGTGGGTAGCACTGCTGCCTCACAGCAAGGAGGTCCTGGGTTTGAATCCCCGTGTCTGTGCGGGTTTCCTCCGGGTACTCCCACAGTCCAAAGACATGCAGGTTAGGCTGATTGGAGAGTCTAAATTACCCGTAGGTATGAGTGTGTGAGTGAATGGTGTGTGCCCTGCGATGTACTAGCGACCTGTCCAGGGTGTATTCTTGCCTTTTGCCCAATGTATGCAGGGATAGGCTCCAGCCCCCCTGCGACCCTGTTCAGGACAAGCGGATTAAGATGATGGATGGATGGATTTTCAGGGCAGTTATTTCTTAAACAAATCCCATTCTTTATGCACAAACACACAAGATTATAGCATTGAACTTTCTTTGCCTTGTGACTGTGACTGTCATTATGGTATGTGTTGATGTGGCACAACAAAGCAGAATGCTTCAGCAAGATCGCTTATTACGAAAAGCCGATAACACATCAAGGATGACTAAAGGGGAACAACAGCGACAAACAATTACCCCTGATGCAGAATTACAACTGTTAAATAAATCAAGACCACTGAAGTGCAAATACATGGCTACTGATCATCATACTTACTGTACTCTGTACTAACCATTGATTAAACTCAACACTAACCACCTATAAGAAAGAGAGACCAGCAGGTAGGCTTATGCAGGCAGTTCCAGGGCACATTATACATTATTCAGAAGTTATGCTGGCCTTGTGTTTTCTGTCCTTGCTTATGTCTTGATCTTTGAGTATATACTTTAATAGATAGCGACAGTTAGGCCAATAGAAACCTATGGGGAAAAATTGTGCCACAGCGCACTAGGAAGTGTAATAGTTTGACCACTGCTCATTTGTCTTTGGTCACATGGCTAGTCACATGCAGAGCAAAAGAAACACCTTGGCGGATGAACTAATGATAAATGCTGAACTGGAAGCTCAAAGCGGGCCTTTTGGTCTTGATTCCTGGGCCATTTCCACTATGCGTCATGCATTTATTTGTCAGTTTAACTGAAGAATTACCACTTCGCTCACAAGTTTTCAGCTGCATTTGCAGATTTAATAAACATTTTATGAATGACTATGGTCATTACGAATATCAGTTATGAATGGTAAAATGTTTAGCATAACCTCAACACTGTATTTTCTCACTTAGACTCACTAACATTAAACAAAGATATGTTTTGTGTAAAGAATCTATAATGTGTTTTATTACAGTAGTCACTTGGTCAACCCTTATAATAATGGAAGCAATCCTAAGATTAAGAAAAATTAATATAAATAGTTTGCTTGAGTATTCGCTGTAAATATGAACAGTGAAAACAGATGAAAGCAATTAATAGTTCCAGTGAAAAACCTGGCCTCTATGCCAAAAATGGATTCATTACCAAATACAATTGCTGTTTTACTAGTATCAATAATACTATATGCTCATGCTATATGGTGTAGCAAAATTCTACCCAAGCAGACTTCTAAAACAGACTTCTAATGGGCATAATGACAATTTTACAGGGGCATCAGAGTTTAGAGTAAACTCTGTGTCACAGACAGGCAATCAGAAACCAAGCGCGGACTCACAAATGGCAGAATAGGTAGCTTTAATGACAGTGTTGTACAGACCGGGGTAAAAACCAGCAAACAGTAGTAACAGGGACAAGGCAGTTCATATCGATAGGGCAGGTAATGGTCAGAAGCCGGGCAGACCGGGCAAAGGAGATAATGCAGAGTGAGGTCCAGAGTGAGCAGGGGACGATAATGAGGGGTGAAACAAGACAAACCATGACGTTTCATATGAGACGCATGAAAGACAGGGTGGATGCGGTGTAGGGGAGGAGGGAGGAGGAGGAGGGACGACATTGTGTTTCAATACGGAATCAAAATGACATTAAGAAGTTTGTGCTAACAAATTGCATTTCCTGCAACATAATTGACACTAGACAATAGGCTACCCAATTTACGGAGGCAGTTTCAATAGCCTTTTTAATCAACCAAAAGAAAACTTTCACTTTCAGAAGGAGACAAAGTTTTAGGTATGTTTAGAAAGATAATTTATTTGTCCTCTAGGAAGTCAGTAGGAAGGATGAAAGGGATTAGCAGGGCACACACAATACTTGAAATCTCACACCTAGTCCCAGGATGTCATGGAAAAAATAAAAATTCCATGTACTACTTGAGACATGTTGTGACATGTTTCAGGAAACACTCGTAAAATTAGCGAATGTCTTGAAGAAACATTCTTACCACTGCGACATGCTTCAGGAAATCACCCCAGAACGGGGAATCGAAGCAGGACATACAATGGACTTTTCAACAGCTTAGTTGTCATTATAAATGATAAAGATCGAGATCAAAAGTTTTAACTTTAACACCCAACACTTGGAGATGGCATATAAGCCACCACACACAATGTTTGTAGGCTCCTCTAAATATGCAGATTTGTACTGGCCTTCAGCCGTGACCATGTTTATTCAGTTATAGCTGAAAAACGATAGGGGATTTTACGGAGAAAGGAAACATTAATTATTTGGTCAACGCATGAATAACTGCAAAGGGATTTTATTCCTGATGATAAAAGATGAAAACTGGCTGCTGATGTGGTTGGTCTGTTTGTCATTGATTTCCCGCTGAAATTCACAAAAGCTGGTTGATAAATGATTAAACCTGAGTCCGATGAATGAAAATCACATTAGGAACACATGCAACCTTCCGTGTTCTCCAGATTCAATTGATACTATATCCAAACCACATCTCCGGCCATACAAGCGGGATGGTGTTATGCACCATACCTCCAATGAATAATTTAGCATAAAAACAGTGACAAGACAGCATTTTTTATCCTGCCTTGGTTATTTTTCAAATTCAAGCATACATTTAAATTGTATCACTCTTCTGAAATTGTATCGTCATAATTCATGACAAAATCAAATTTTTTCATTTGATTTACCTTCTTATCCACAATTAGCTGAAACAAGCAATAGGGCATACAGTACTTCTTTGTCTCAATACTTTGAAAGGCAAAATAAAGCACACCCTCTTTCAATTCTAAGGTTTTACATATTAGGACATAGTGTATCTTCAATAACAAATAACACTTAAAATATATTTTCCTTCAATTCCAATCCAGCATTGCTTGACTCGTTTTTAGGAAATGTTATTACACACAACGACGCCTGGATTCAATCAATTATTGCACTTATCTGACCAAACTCTCTCTCTCTATCTCTCTGTTATCTCTCTCTCGCTCTCTTGCTCTTTGGATTATTGTCTCTTCACCACCCTCTGCCTTGCTCTGTGTGCATTTGTGTATACAATGTGTGCAAAATGTCCAGCAGACTCTAGCATCCAAAGTCACTTACAAATCAATACATAAAGTTAAAGAGTTGGCTTTTAGTGAATAGATCCATGGCACTATTAATTGCATTGGACCAGTGCACAGATAGACATCAAGGGGGGACTTGCATTTGCCCTGTCACTCAATGAGTGCCCTTTTGGACAGTGGTATATATAATTTGTGTTTTATATAATATATGCATAGGTCTGCAGTCATGAGTAATCTCTCTGGTGACTCTTTGGCTGCAGTACCAGACACTACTTGTCGTGATCAACACGCAACAGTTTCCCACTTGCAATGGATTCACGTTGCTGTACAGAAAATAATACTGCGTATTTCCTACTGTGTACTCTTTTTTTGCATTTTGTCATAAATCAAATCACCATTGAAACAATAACACTTACAATGCTCAAAATTGAATAAATAGTTTTAAATCAAGTAGTTAGATTTGCCAAATGAGAGCTACATTTTTCGAGGTTAAGTTATTCAAAACTAGCCCACAAGCAAACTAGTCTAGCAAGAACTTACAAAAACTCAATGTTTGAGGCGTGTAGATAAGCTAATGTGTGTGTCCCATTTTCTTTAGTAATGCCACAGACAGTAGTTTTGTTGTACAAATTGTGTGGTAGTGGAACATTGCATTTTTAAAATTAGCCACATACCACTACCATCCATTTGGAACAAATGGCTAAACTACTATCCATGCCATTACTAAGGAAAAGAGAACTTTGGCATGTCTTTGATTACTCAGAACATAAAAAGGGAAATAAGATAATGGAAATAACTTATTGAACAAAAACAAAAAAACATGGTTTTTATAGTGAAACGAAAAGGTAAAACTGCTCATAGGTCACTATACGAGTGTTGATGTCTGTGTGAATGGCTGCTGTAGTATAGTGGGGGATACTATCTGTAGAGCATGGACATGACACAAGTTTACTGGGTCAAAAAATGTATAAAAGGGAGATGAAGTGTTACTTTTATTATGTTTCAGAAGACTCAAAACTATATTATACACGGTACACAGTGTGTGCTTATGAATGTGGTGTCGGTGTGGCAATACCGGGCTGAAAATGCCCAAAATGTCTGTGCATGGCCCTGCATAGCACCAAGCAGTGCTGCACCTGGGAGACTACCCAGTGTGCTTTGTGGTTCAAGCACCACTCCTACTGTCCTCCGCTCTTCTCCCTTCTCAGAATCACCCATAGGTACTACACTGTCCATGGTAATAAAAGGATTAAGTGTTTTTCACACAAAGGACTAATTAACTAGCTACTATTAGTGGAATTGGGTTCACTGAGCAACTCTTTCATTCATACACAATGTGAAGACCTTGATAATTATTAAATATACATGAGATTAATTGTTCTATTTGAAAACCCTGCGCCAGGAAAGATGTATGCACATATGTACATTTACATGGTTAGTGCAGTTCAAATGAGTGAAAAATACTATTGAGATTAATATGCTCTGGTACTTTGCCTGAAAGAATATTGAATTATTGGCACCCTTCGAAAAAAAATGGTGAAAAAAGGCTGCATATATTAAACAACATGGATAATGATCAATAGTCTATATGTTATGTTCAAACATGTCCATAAACAATATAATTTTATTTCAATGTTGTTTCAATGTTTTTTATTGAGTAGTCTTATTTTTTCTTAAAAACACAGGTGCTAACAATTATTGTAAATAAAATCAAACATAGTGAAATTGGAAATACAGTTTTACTTAATTCAGTCAAGCTCAGTCTAAATGAACTATATTGTGTCATTCCATCACTTCCTGTTTCAGTAGTAGAGTATAAAAAGGTGACAACAAGCATGCAAAATCCATTTGTTAACCATCAGCAGAGATTTCAGAAGGCACAGATGGTAATTGGCCATCGCCAGTTGGGAAATGGGTGCCAAAAAAATACATAAACATAGTTAAACATACCACTTAACACTGTAAGGGCAATAATATAAAGCAGTAAAACATACCTGGTTCAACTGAACTACATGATAGCTTATGGGAACATCATTTTCAAAGAACTATACCATATTTTAAATGATTTAGTGGCATTGTTCCATTTCTATTGACTTTGTTTCTAGTTTATTCTTGTTTCTAGTTGTCTTTGGAGCTGTCCTTGTACCCTTTCAGTACATCTGTTCCCTTGGGGAATGGAAACTCTATCAAAGGCATCTTTTCACTTTCTGAGATGGCTTATTATTTTGAACACCTGTTTCCAGTCAGTATTGCAGAAGTCAGCCTTATCTTCGTATGCCTTTCTTGCTGTGAGTGAAAATGGCTATACCATCCAGGCAGTAACCATCGATTCAGGTAAATCTATCTTGAAATTGTATGTCGGCTGAAATACCAAGACCATATACTGGTGCACATTTTTTCTTTTTTTTTGCACTGAATGTTTTTTTTTTTCCACAGGAAGGCTGTGAACTAACAGAAACTGATGAATCATGGCTTTCAATCTGCCAATTGTAGAATTCAAAGAATCCTTGGCTTGTGACCTTTTGTAAATGTGACACAAGGTCACAGTTTTCAGCCTTATATTCAAATATTAAATCTTAATATTATGGTCTGATGAAAATCACTGAAAAAACACTTGACACTGAACCTCATTAGTCACATTCCTGGATGATATACAGTGGTGTGCGAAAATGTGGGCACCCCTGGTCAAAAAGCCTTTTACAATTAATATCTCAGAGAACAGAAGCAAACCTGACCTCTAAATACTACAATGTTAAAGATGACACATTTCTACAAATTTTAAAGCAAGGTCGCTTTTTATTGAAACATTTTTCAAAATAATACAAAAGGAAAAAGGCCCTGAGCAAAAGTTTAGGAACACTGTCAGTTAGTACTGTGTAACTCCTCCTCTTAAAAATGCTTCCTGTAGCCAGCTAAGAGTCTTCCTGGCAAAAACACCTCTAGCTCAGAAATATTTTTCGGCCTCCTTGCATATATGGCATGTTTGAGATCTCTCCACAGATTTTCAATAATATTCAAGTCCGGGGACTGTGGTGTGCATTCCAAAACCTTCATCCATCTTTCCTGGAGGTACTTCATGATTGATTTCGAGGTATACTTTGGATCGTTGTCTTGTTGGAATACCCAATACCTTCAATGTCTGGACTAAACTTCGAACATTAGCCTCTAGAATTTCTTGATATTTGGGGGGAATCCACTCTTCCTTCAACTCGCATAATATTTCCTGTGCCCCCAACTGCCACACAATCCCAAAGCATATTGGATCCACCTCCATGCTTCACAGATGGTAAGATGTTTTTCTCAACATACTTTGCATACTTCAGACACTTTATTTTGTGTTGAGGTCATTGGGAAGGCTTCTTCTAGCAACTCTGCCATGTTGGTCTTTGTTGTTTAAAGTCTATTGTCCTGTGAACAGTCCGCTATTCTTTGCAGCTCTTTGGCAGTGATGTCTGGGTTCCCCTGGGCATCTCTCACCAGGTCTCAGGCCATTCTATCTGACATTTTTCTTTGCCTTCTTGCCTTGACATCAACTGTTCCATTTATCTTCCATTTTCGAATATTTTTTCTGACAGTGGAAATAGATAGTTTGAAACGTTGAGAGAGTTCTCCTTCTTGGTGGAAATGAACCATCCTCAATCTGATATCCTTTGACAACTATTAAGAGGAACCCATGGTTGTTCAGACCAGACAGAACAGCCACTGCTGGATACTTGGCATGGATTTACTTAAGAATAAAAAGTTCAGCCCTGGAATTATATTCACCTGACTCATTGAAGCCCTATTGAGTAAGTGACCTTGGTCTGTCATCTTTCTCATCTTTTAAAAAAGTAATCCAAAAGGGTTCCCAAACTTTTTCCCAAACCATGAGGAATATTACAGTAGTTCTGGAAGATCTCTCAACTGATATCAAAGCTATTCTCCTATCACAACCACAACAATCACTGCTCACAATTATCCTGAACAATTTCCAGCTATAGTACATTCATTTATTCATTCATTCATTCATTCATTCATTATCTTAACCTGCTTATCCTGAACAGAGTCGCAGGGGGGCTGGAGCCTATCCCAGCATACATTGGGCGAAGGCAGGAATATACCCTGGACAGGTCGCCAGTCCATCACAGGGCACACACACCATTCACTCACACACTCATACCCACGGGCAATTTAGACTCTTCAGTCAGCCTAACCTGCATGTCTTTGGACTGTGGGAGGAAACCGGAGTACCCGGAGGAAACCCACACAAACTCCACACAGAGAGGCTGACGGCTATAGTACAGAATTTTGCTAATTAATTCCTAAAATTCCTCCCGTTGTGGCTCAGATACAAGTGGATGTCGCTTTGCACAATGGCACAACATCAGACAATTCTATCCAAAATAACAATGGAGAGAAACTGAGTAGATGGCAGCTGTGATGAGTTTCCCATTCGATCATTTTACATGCTTGTGACATGCGAGTAAATACCAAGGCGTATTGCTGTACCCTTAGAAGGTCAAATGACAAAGCAAATTAAAGCTTGTGAATTACAATCATGGGCAAGGAGCAAACAAATGCATGTTTGCAGGAAGTTGATGAAGCCCTTGTTTCCTCACTATCTTGTTATTTATTTGTATTTATTCATATCTTTATTTTCAGGACTGCTATTTAGCAATGGCTATAGCTGGCTTTCAGTATCACCTTGGAACTGAATGCTCCCTTCAAAAGGGCCATTGCTGCAGGGATTTGAGCAGCCCCGGGAATTGGGCGGCTCGGTGAAAGGTGTCAACAGCCATCACCTGTGCTTTGGTGTTTTATCAAATCCGGAGGTCAAAGCCGGATAGCTGTCAGCGGCTCTTCAAAACTTGGGGAGCTGCACTTGGGGAGCTGCTCCCCTGTCATGCTGTTCAACACTAAATGGATAAACAGTTCCATTTGTTTGTTTGCCGCTGAAATCATTCTTCTCTACTGCTTTACATTAACATGGTTGAAATCCTTCATTGCATTTTCAGCCAATGGCCAATAAATCCATCAGATATATAGACAAGTAAATAACATATTCAGGCCACAGGCCTGAGAAACCTGACTTAATACAACATTGAAACTGGAAGGTAACATGGCTTTTTATTATATGAAATCCACGGTGCCTTTATTGCCCTTGACAGACATAAGATTACCTATCTGGCTATAGCTCCGTGTCAGAAACAACTCTTCTGGTTGCAGAGCAAGACCTCCCATCACCACTGTGTCTGATCCTACATGTCTTACACGGCAGGATCCAAAACTAGAGCACTACTAGGGTAAACTAGGGTAATTAATCAATAATGAATTTTAAAAAAACACATTGTAAAACAACAAAATCATTTTTCAATGAAAACATTGGAACATTCTTTGAGTCATTAGGCCCAAATCTGAATCCAACTGAACATGTATTTAAAGATGGTGGATGTACTGTACAGACCTGGCAATACCAAAACAGTCATTCCAAGGAAGACTACATGTCAGACCACTGGAACAGCCATTAACTCGTTTAAAAATGTGTATAGATTGTATGGCCCTTTCCTGTTGTTTATGTTCAGTAGTGGTCCCCATAATCTGACTTGATAGCTTCAGCATCATTGGTTTTTAGTTGAAGAGTCTGTGAGCAAGCTTCTAATCTACCCACAGTCATTTGCATGTCATTAACATTGGCTGATTCTGGTTGTTAATCGGGGGAAGGCTGTGTTTGACCCCTGAGTAAAGTTTATCGTTTAATTAACATTCTGCAGTTTGAAATCTGCTGTAATTGTTTTTTATATTCTTAATGCCTCTATGTGAGTACACATACACTAACTGCCTGGCATGACCAAAGGGGAAATCAATTGTGAATCAATTGTGACAATGAGAGTTCAGGACCATTCTTATCAGTAAGGTTAAAACAGCTAGGCATAGGTTGAATGAAGCACAGGTCACACCCACAGAAACGGTTGTCAGCAAAGTAGAGAGGGGACAATATTGATTGCTTCCAGAGGATGGATTATCTCTCCAGTGTGTTGTTTTTGATTTGGGTGCAAATCTTTATTAAGATTTATGTGCTTGTCAATTATTTTTATTGGATATTCAATGCAAGCTAAAAGGTTTCTACCACTATGGTAAGTGATGCATTCAGTGAGGCATGAACATTGAAATCGCATTTCCCTTTCCAAAAATACATATATTTTAAATTATTATTTTCTGGTCAGAATAAAATTGCAGTAGAATGTATACAATTACACATTTCCGGTATTATGTGTAGTTCTATTGCGACATAAATAATAATACATAGGCTTGTATTACTGAGGGTTCACTATTCATCAAGAATAGCAAAGGTAACATCAAAATAATTCAACATTGAGTTCTGGCAGCTGAAAAGTGGAGGTAGAAAATTGTTAGCTACATTTCAAACTGATTTTTGGAGTAGATATTTGCGGGGAAATTTCTATAGCAGGTAAACAATAAGAACAAGAAGCTTGCACTGGGAGCCAAAGTATTAGCTGGAGATTGTATCAGTCACCATTGCCAATCTTTTGTTGGTTGTTTCCAACAAACTCCATCACTGGTGACATTCTTCTCCATGTTCTACTAGTATGGTGATTTCACAACTGTCCAATCCCCATTTTGTTACCCCTGACTGATGCAAATGCTTGGAAGAGCTTGCTAGGTGTGCAGCGATTGGTGGGTTTGAGGACTACTCCAATGTATCTTTACATTACATTACAATATTGGTATTATCCAGAGCGACGTACAGTTGATAAGATTAAGCAGGAGACAATCCTCCCCTGGAGCAATGCTGGGTTAAGGGCCTTGCTCAAAGGTCCAACGGCTGTGCAGATCTTATTGTGGCTACACCGGGGATCGAACCAACCGACCTTGCGTGTCCCAGTAATTTACCTTAACCACTACGCTACAGGCCGCCCCACTCTTTAGTGGACTGAAACCTGGTTCCTGTTTGTATTTGACATTAATGTTTTTCTGTCCTTCATCCTCATTGTGTGTGTTATACTTTCAATCAATTTCTATACTTTATACATGTACGATTCATGTTTTGTTTGCGAAAGTGTACTGAAAATGAGCACACACTAATTCCCAAATGAAATTGTAAATGGAGCCTTTAAAAAGACAATTATGACTCTAGACCATAAAATGGCTGGTATGAGTTGTGGATTTTGTTTTAACCCAGCACTAAAACACCAAATTATTCCTATTAAGACCACAATTAATCAATTTGTTGAATCAGGTGTCATCGTGCTGGGTTAAGACAAAAACCTGCTCCCACACCAGCCCTTTTCAGTTTAAGATTGGACTCCCCTAATATAGACGGTGCAGTGAGCTGCTGTATTTTTTGGATGATACTGATCCATTCTGAGAGTATTTTGGGAAAAAAAGATAAATAGGTCAGAGGATTATTTTGTACAAATTCTACAGACTGAAGAAAAGCTTGATTAATACTAAGTACAAACTGGATAAAAGAGTAAAGGGTAAAAACATAAAAGAGTAACCCAACATAGAATCTATATCTATCACTCTGGTCTATATCCATATGTTGTGATCTTTAACCCTCCTATTATGTTTAAGGTCAATTTGACCCCATTCAGTGTTTGACATCTCTTAAAAACCAGTTAACCCTTTTGTATATTGATGCAGGTGCCAGACTTTCACTTACTGTTCCTTAGGCTCTGAAATGAGATGTTTCTCACAGATTTTTTATATTTTTTTATAAAAAGCTAGTGCTTTGAGAGACAATAAGAAGGCAACACACTACATGTCAAAACATTTTATTACAATATGTTTGTTTCAACCGTTTTGACACCAAACAAGCGCAACTTAAAACTGGTCATAAAATCTGAACATAATAGGAGGGTTAAGTAGCAGCTAACTTATTTGAACCAGGATTTAGTTCTAATAATATCCACATGTAGTGCTCCATAACCAGCAGGTATCTTTAGTTGTACCAGCAGCCAGGATTTACTGCTGCTCCTTCCATACTAACAAGCAACATGGAATTTTAAGAGCACAGACACAGCTACCATCCACAGTATTCTAGACCTTATGTAAATATACTATTGTATCCTTACAGGCCCTCACTTTTATCCTCCCAATTTTAATACTCTTGGTTTGAGTGAAGAACTGCTTCAATTGCACAGCACGTTCTGCAGCTTTGCATTTATTTTAATCCTGCACATAATACATTTGAATAAATAGATTGTTTATAGAAAAACATGCTGTTGTTCTTATTTGCCTATTAAAAACAGGTACAGGAACAAAAAATGAAGAGCAGCAGCAGAATTAAGTGTACAGAAACAGCATTCATCAAACATCAAATTTCAGTCAAATGCCTCCAAACGGGTTTTTCAAATCCAAAAACTTGAAGTATTGACTGGTCTAGGCATTCACCCGATCTGAATCCAATTGAAGTTATACCATATAGTAAAGAGATTACCTCAGAAAACAGAACATTAGTAAGTCCAGACATTAGGGTGCTACTGTATGAATAAAAAATTGGTGTAATGCCTAAATGGTAAACCAAAGTGTATAAAATACCCTTTGAATAAAAAGTTTTTTATATGCACTTTAACCACATGTGAATTTGTAAGATTTGTCCCAAACATTATGGAGCTCACTGTGTGTGCATGTGCGTGTGCAAACAATTTTTTTGGGAAAATATTAACTCGGGAATGCATTGAAAGGATATTAAAGAACATGGGGCTGCTTGACCTTGCAATAGGTTCGATGTTGCGGTATTTTCTTGCTATACATGTTTATTTTCATCCACCTGTAACAGTATGCTCATCCAAAGGAACGAGTTCGAAGAGGATGACAGGTAATGAGTTTAATCGACAGCACGCCTACTTTAAGAAATGAAATTATATATATAAAAAAAGAAGAAATAAGAATGAAGAACTGTGATTGAAATGTTATGATAGATTGTAATTCATTCATAATTGTGTTTGCACGAGCACAGTCTAATAGGCTAGGAGAGCCAGTCTCTCTCTCTCTCTCTCTCTCTCTCTCTCTCTCTCTCTCTCTCTCTCTCTCTCTCTCTCTCTCTCTCTCTCTCTCTCTCTCTCTCTCAGCCATCGTTTGCTTTCTCTTCAGACGTTGAGTTAGCAAGCTCACAGCGGGAACGGACGGATTCTTCTTTGGAAAATGCAGGGTCGGAAGTTTGTAATATGTCTTTACATTGGGATGTATTTATGGACGTCGTTCCTTTTCAAAGGTGAGGTTCTTGGTACGAGTTCACTTTCTGCTGAGGGATAGCGTACCTGCCTGTGTCGGTAGCAAATTGTATAATCCGGAAAAAATGCATGGATAACTATTTATCTCCGTAGGTTTGGCTAATTTTGTTTATCAAATAATGTGAACGAAAAGTTTTCATCCCAGTATGAGAACAACCTATATTCATTCATCGGTCGTAAGGAGTACAATAACAGTATATTGTTATTTATCTTTATTGAAAATAAACATGATAGACTAATTGTAATAAGGTACAGCCTATATTCACGACAATAACTATTTTATTTTTAAATGCTATTACAGGACAAACGTCTCTTTAAATTGTTCATTGTAACCGAACGATATACCGAAACTATAAATAAATGCAACAAAAAAAGATACTCCAACTAGACATTTCAGAAACAGATCAACCTTTCCAAATGAAGTGGAATTTGGCTTTGGAGTAGACTAAGACACATTTACACATTTGTCCATTCATATTCACTCAGTGACCACTTTATTAGGCTGACCTGTACACCCTGTCAAACCTCTAAGTGGATAGGTTAGTAAGTCTAATAAGTCAAATAAGTCAAATAAATACCTAATAAAGTGATCACTGAGTGTGATATGTGAACGTCCAGTAGACTAGTTTTAGAGCACATAAACTGCCATGTTTCTCCAGTTACAACTTAATTGGGAGAGTTAAAACTAATTTGGCAGTATTTATATTGAATATGTGTATAGTTCTATACCTGTATATACACCCTCCCAAATATTTTTGCATGCAAAGTTAATTCTGGAGGTCACCCTGCAGGGCCACAGGTAGCAGACCGCAGTAGGCCCCTATGGGAAGAATGCGCATCTTACTGTATGTGGATTTACGTGACCAAGGTAGTACCGAGTGTTACACAAGGGGGCAGTAGGCGATAAGGCCGTCATTTCTCTAACTCTTTATTATGCTTTGTCTAAGGCTGTGATTATGTATTTTCCCTGGAAAACATCAAAGGACAGGGAATCCTATTGAAGTTATCATGTTTGCATGAAGTTTTCATTTGCATGTTCACTGTTGGGGCCACATTGCTTTTTTGCTGACAGACTAATCCCAATTTGAAGATAATAGGCCTACTTCATATGGAATACAGAAAGTTTATTCTAGCTCTCTTCATGATTTAACTCTAACTTCTTTACCATCCATACATTAGTATTGGGGCTGTGTTACAAACAGCTCAATGTAGCTCGCTACTTAATAAAATCAGTTACTAATTCATATTTTACTAATATAGCTCATTCAGAGTACATTCAGGAACCTGCCAAAACATATTTTTTTGTCTAGTCTGTTACGAAAACTGCTAGTTAAAACGTCCTCCTGGACAAAACTGGTCAACAGATTGATGAATTTTACAATGACTATGTGTGGTGTGAAACCATTTTGGTTGGTTTTGGTTGTATCACTGAATGCTTTAGCCTAAGACCCCTTTTTTTACCATGTTGATCCTGAGACAGGACTATGTTCAGGTTTCCCTGAGATTCAATTACAATGGGATGGGAATGAGGCAAACATCAGTTAGGAAGAAAAAAAAGTATTGTCTACATTACATGCCAAAAGTAGCAAAATGTTGGCCTTGTGTGCAAAATGCTCATGGGCATCCCAAGGGCAGGACTATTAGGACAATATCATTTCTGCAGAGGCTGACATTATTGTCAGTAGCAGAGGCACATACTGTGAACTCTTGGAGTAGTCAGAGTCAGTCATCTGTCTCAAGTGTCTGAGTTCTGGCACCAATATGGCCGTCACTGTCATCAAAGCAAAGAATGAGGATAGAACTTCACTGGACCACTCCTAACAAGACAGCTGCAGAAAGATCCAATCTTGCTCATAAAGATAATTAAGCTCCCTATCATGACGCAAGGGTGACATGCTACAGTCAATAGTGAACTCTCTAATTAAAATATTGCCGATAATTTGGCATTGTTCGGTTATTAAACAGACACCAGCAGGGTCAGACACTCAATCAGCTTTTTACTGAAAAGTGATCTTTGCACATACACTCACCTTGCACTTTATTAGGAACACCTGTGAACCTACTTATTAATGCGATTATCTTATCAGCCAATCGTGTGACAGTAGGGCAATGCTTGAAATCATGTCGATGTCAGTTAATCAACCAGCAGAATGTCAGTGATTTCGACTGTTGTGTGTTTCACGTGTCTCTAGAGTATACTCAAGATGGTGCTATAAACTAAAAACATCCAGTGAGCGGCAGTTCTGCGGACAGAAAAGCCTTGTTGAAGATCAGCAGTTGAGGTCAGCAGAGAATGGCCAGACTGGTTTGAGCTGACAGAAAAGCTACGGTAACTCAGATAACTACTCCACAATTGTGGTGAGCAGAAAAGCATCAAACATGTTGAACCTTGAGGCAGATGGGCTACAACAGCAGAAGACCACATTGGGTTCCACTTCTATCAGCTCTGAACAGAAATCTGAGACTGGAGTGGGCACAGGCTCACCAAAATTGGACAGTTTAAGACTGGAAAAAGGTAGTCTAAATGAATCTTGATTTCTGCTGAGGCATACAGATGGTAGGCATGAATCCATGGACCCAACCTGGTTAACAGTCCAGGCTCGTGGTTGTGACGTAATGATGTTGAGAATATTTTCTTGGCAGAGAATCTCAAAGGTGGAATCCATGCCACAAAGATTGAGGCTGTTTTGAGAGCAAAGAGAGACCCTACCCAGTATTAGTATAGTGTTCCTAATAAAGTTCTCAGTGAGACTGGGATGCTATTGAAAAGTATAATAAACACTAATGTTTTAACATTATCTGCTTGTGCAGGTGACAAACGGTTGGAGGTCTATAGTCAGGGGCAGAGCGAGCCTGTCATGCATATAGGTGTGAGGCATGATGAGAAAGCCTACTAAGTTAGTGTCTATGTTTGGGTACCCAGGGGGCAAATATTTATGAACATAAGCCTGCAAAAAGCAATTGTTTCCTGGGATGCTGGCTTGAGTCAGAACCAGGACCTCCATACAGGTGTCCCACCTTCATCAAGGTGTTTCCCACCCCATAGCACTTGCTCTTATGGATGTAGGCTGCATGTATGTATGTTGGTTCATGGTTAACATGGTTAACTTGCACTTGTGTTTTAGTGATGTTACATTACTTGCTGGTTTTGAAATGGCGTTGGCCAGGTCTGGTACTATTGCTTGTATTAATTTGGTGAATGCAAATATTAAGGGCTTCATATTATATTAAGAGTTCATTTTGAAACCCAAATTGAAGGACTATAAACACAGGCAGATTCAACATGTCAGTGAGCCTTTTTCAATGATAGGAAGGGATTTCAATGGTCTTGTAATGATGTAATAATGTTTTAACACAAATATCTTATCTATTGTCCCTTTAACAGTATCATTATAAATGCGAAACCTCAACTAGTGTACGGCACACATCTTTCTGGTGACAGCTCTAATACCTGGGGACACAGCCCACTAGATCTCTATTGATTATGTGATATGTGGTCTAAGAGGGGTTCAACCCATGCTGTCACAACTAAAAGGCAGTACACATGATTTAACAAAGCAAAAGACTAAGGTTTCCAATTTGAGAAACTAATCAATCTTGTCCATTCTGGGTATGGCATCACCTTACGTCAGTATCAGCCTGGTGATTTTGAATCATAAATGAAAAAAATAAGCTTGATGTGTGGACAACAATAATGCTGAATAGAGGAAAAATAAAAAATTCAGTTGTATGCAAAAATGTGGGCACCCCTGGTCAAAAAGCATTTTACAATTAATATCGTAGTGAACAGAAGCAAACCTGAACTGTTTAACATGAGTTAATCATAAAACCTTTCTGCAAGATTATTACTAAGGCCCAGATCCAGGTGATTTACTCGTGAGGGCTTCATTGAGTTAGGTGAATGTAATTCCAAGACTGAACTTTTTTCAAACTCAATGACTTCTAAAGTATCCTACTGCAGTGGCTGTTCTATCTGGTGTTACCAACCACGTGTTCCTCTAAATAGTTGTCCAAGGATATCAGAATGAAGATGGTTCATTTCCACCAAGAAGGAGAAGGCTACAAAAACTCAACTTTATTTCCACTGTCAGAAACATTATTACAAAATGGAAGTCAAATGGAACAGTTGAAGTCAAGCCGAGGTTTGGAAAACCAGGTAAACAGATAGAATGGTCAGAGACCTGGTGAGAGATGCTCAGAAGAACCCACACATCACAGAGCTACAAAAAAGAGTAGCAGGCACAGGACTAGCTGTTCAACAATATAACATAGTTTAAACAAAGGCCTACATGGCAGAGTTGCCAGAAAGAAGGCTTTCCTATGACCTCAACGCAAACTTAACTGTCGAAAATTCTAGAGGCTAATGTTCAAAGGTCAGTCCAGACATTGAAGTTGAAGAGAGGTTGGTTATTCCAGCAAGACAATGATCCAAAGCATACATCAAAATCAACCATGAAGTACCTCCAGGAAAGACAGATGAACCACCACAGTCCCCAGACTTCAATATTATTGAAAATCTGTGGAGAGATCTCAAACATGCTGTACATGCAAGGAGGCTGAAGAACATTTCTGTGCTAGAGGTGTTCTGCCGGAAAGAATGGGGGAAAATCCAAAAGCGAGAATTGAAAGACTCTTAGCTGACTACAGGAAGCGTTTGCAAGCTGTTATAGTTGCCCGAGTTACAAAGTACTAAAACTTTTGCACATGGCCTTTTCCCTTTTTTTATTATTAAAAAGTTGATTTGAAAATTAAAATAAAAAGTAATCTTGCTTTAAAATTTGAAGAAATGTGTCATATTTAACTTTTAGACGTTCCATTTAGACGTCAGGTTCACTTCTGTTCACCAAGATATGCATTGTAAATGGATTTTTGACCAAGGGTGCCCAAATTTACATATGGCTGTCTATTGTTTGCCCACCTAATTAACAGAGACAACATTTTCATTTTTATAGCACGAATATATAAAGTTAAATTTGTAGTGAACTAATTCAAGAGGCTTGCTCAAGGGTGACAGCTTTCAAGTGTAGCCCTAACCACCAGTCAGACTACTACACTAAATTTTAATTTCAAAATCATAATGCTCCCAAAACATAGTGTCATTATCATTTCATATCATATCATTTCATATCGTTCATGCTATATCAGTTTAAAGTATGTCCTTAGTCCTGCAGTTTTTCACCCACGGATTAGAAGTGAAACAATAAATATGAGGTTAAAGTGGAGATTGTCACCTTTAATTTGATAAACATCCATACACCAATTCCTGTAGGAATTGCATCCTTTTTTAAACATAGTCAACCCCTTTTAGGGGACCAAAACTCATTTGACAGTTGGCTTCTCAGCAGTTTGTGATTAGTCAGGTGTATTCAGTCATTTCCTCGGTGCAGGGATAAGGAAGCTTTCAAGTATCTGGTCTTGATTTCATGCCTTTGTAGTCTGTTATTTGCATTTGTAAACACGAGGACCAGAGTTGTGCCCATGAAAGTCAAAGAAGAAAAATTGAGGCAGAAAAATAAGAAAAAAACAGTCAGAGACTTTGGCTTAAGGAAACATTTTTGAATTATTGTTCATAAATGACACAAATTTTATAGACAACACATTATATTGCTAACTGTGGGGAAGAAGACTGCTCCACTGAGAATCAGTCTATGACTTAATAGTGTGAGTGTTTACGGCAGGGTGTCTACTTCATGAAGGGACATGATGTCATCAAGAAAGAATTGAGTTTAAAGTACTGTAAGGAGGCGCTATCGAACAGACTGTGCAGTAATACGTTTCTTATGGAAACACCTGTGATGAATGACTGCCGTTTCTGCTTGAAATGAACCATTGGACTTTTACATTATATTTCCTGGACATTTTCTGCTTAGTGTACCACTGGTTTGAGATGAATGAGCATGAATGACCTTGATCCAGTGCCGTCCTGTCCAATATGTAAGATATGCACTGCGCGTAGCTCCCGCTACCCATGAAAGGGCCTCATGTTAGCTTAGAACCTATTTTCGAAATATGTTTTACTTCAACTGTGTTATGTTTCTGGAAATGTTATAAAAGACCTTTATAAAAATGAGATACCCCAAAAGAACAGTCTTTGAAAGGCTCTGGGGTGTCCTATGAGAGATTGTGAATTGCGTGCATTGCAATGCAGAAGGAGTCGATCTGATAGGCACTTGTTGGGAAGTCGATGGTACAGATAATGGCAGTATTGTGTTACAGAGGTGGCCCATTGCCTTCTGAGCATCTGTCTTGGTTAATTTGATTTAATAAATCATCAATCGTACCAAGATATTCAGTAGCCTTGGAGAGTGCTGCTGGAAGAAGGCTCATGAATAATAATGTTGTGACCCTTTTTTCAGGACAACAGGCATTGCAAGGCTCCCGAAAGTAAAAAAGTTCCCACGTATGCAAGCAAAGCTCATTGCAACACAATTGTGCGACCAGCAAACAACATTAAAAAAAGCCCAGAGCATTAATATGTACATACACTCAGTGAGCACTTTTTTAGGTATTTATTAGAGTTATTGTTTTACTTCTGCTCCTGTAGCCTATCCGCTTAGAGGCCTACAATCTGCCTTCCTCCATATTAGTGACAGAGACTATGCAGCAGCCCTTTCTAAACACTTTGTTAGTGCTGCACTGAATATGTAAATCGCATCACTTCCTGTGCGCCGCAAAAATGTTGGTCCCTGATAGCAGCTGTCCAATGGCTGAAAATAGCTCATGCAGAGATATCTATAAGGTACTTGCTATTGTCTAAAAAGTGCCAACGATTGATATAGGACTGATTCTGAAACAGCAATTGGCAGGTGTTTATCATTCAGACATTTAATGCGATGTATTGTGCTTGGCAGCACATCGAGCAGAACACTTTCCCAAGCTTCTTTCCCCCCTCAGATGGCTGTTAAGGCCATCAGCCAGTACTTCAGACATTAATGTGTGTGGGGAGAGAGAGAGAGAGAGAGAGAGAGAGAGAGAGAGAGAGAGAGAGAGAGAGAGAGAGAGAGAGAGAGAGAGAGAGAGAGAGAGAGAGAGAGAGAGAGAGAGAGAGAGAGAGAGAGAGAGAGAGAGAGAGAGAGTGTGCGCAAAGCATATTCTTAACAGATGGCAACAAAGTTAAGGCTCATAAAAGTTGTCAACTGTAAAAAATTGTCTGATCTGTTGGAAAGTATCACCAAAAAGAGATAATGTGGTGAAAATGTTAATTCGTCTACAGCTCTGCATTTTTCTATTTTAATTTATTAATTTTTGTAGTTTACCAGAAAAACTCCACTGAGGTTGATTTCTTCCATGAGGGGGCTGGCATCAACAAACAGTGCTCGAAATGGAATCACAATGACGAGACATACACTCATTGAGCAGTTTATTAGGTAGTTATTAGACTTCAGGTTTCTGCTGCTGTAGCCTATGCACTTATAGGTTTGACGCATTGTGTGTTCAGAGATTCTTGCCTGCATACCACTGTTGTAATGTGTGGTTATTTGCGTTACCTTGTCACCTTTGACCTGTTTGGCCCTTCTCCTCTGTCCTTTCTCATTAACAACCCATTTCTGCCCGCACAACTGCTGCTCACTGGATGTTTTATTGTTTTTCGCACCATTCTCTGTGTGAAAGTCCCAGGAGATCAGCAGTTACTCAAACTGAGATACTCAAACCAACCTATCTGGCACGAACAATCATTCACACATTCACGCTGATTAAATATTTGCAATAACAGTACAGGTAAACCTATTAAGTGGTGAGTGTACATACTGCACGTTTGGGACAGAATACAGCTTAACAGTTTGGCAATGGAGCAGTAGTATCTGACAAGAGAAAACAAAGCAGAATAGAGGAACAAAGCCATCTATAATCAGTGAGAGTCAGGGAAAGAGACTTGTTTCAGATGTGGGCTAGAGCCAACATCCTTTTTTTTCTGATATTGATACAGGTTCCTGTTTCCACATATTTGCCCACCCCTCTCCCATGCTCTTCATTTTGGATGAGGGATTATCTCTTTCTGTGTGTCGGCTTTTTAAGGACAAGTGATTTATTTTGTTTAAAACTGATTTTTGCTTCCCGTTTCACATTGAAACACAGCAAAAGCTGCTTGGTGCCAAGAGCGAAGCGGAGCAAATTGATCCTCCTGCTGCTTCTCCTGTGATTCAACCATGTGAGAAAATCACCCCAAGGCATTTCTAAATAGCTGGACTTTAAATGCGGCAAGGCATTTTCTGTCATCATTTCTGACACCTTAAAAAGAGTTTCTCTCCTCATCTGGCTCTCACTTTCCCTGTCAACCCCCACCCCTGCCACTCTCTCAGCAACTGGCATAGTGTACATTTATGCACTTTGTTGTACGTCGCTCTGGATAAGAGCGTCTGCTAAATGCCACGTAATGTAATGTAATGTAATGCTTTGATTGAAAAATCGGTATAGATTTCTAACTATTGCTTTTATTTCCCTGAGGTGGGGTGGGGTGCAAAAATTTTAAATGTCTGTTACAATGAATCTGTATGTGATCGAAAGCAAACCTGAACTGTAAATGGTGGAGTTAAACATGAGACCTGTCTTTTAGTACATTTTTTTACTTTTAATAAATTATAAAAAAGGCCCATTATTAGAAAATAAAAGATACATGGAACAGTTGAAGTCAAGGCAAGGTCCGGAAGACCAAGAAAGATTTCAGATAGAATGGCCCGAGACCTGGTGAGAAATGCTCAGAAGCCACACATCACTGCAAAAGAGCTGCAAAAAAGAGTTTCAAACACAGGTCCAGCAACCTGAACACAATATTAAGGGTCTTAAGTATGTAAACGAAAACATTGAGCAGCCTGAAGCCTTTTGGAACAATGTGACGAAACCAAAATTTTACTTTTTGAGATCCAAGAAAGATGATTTTGGCTCACAACAAAAGACTCTACGATTTGAAAAATATGTCTGAATCGCGCAGTGTATACCCAGCTTAAGGTACATGACTGGGACCCGGAAGGTTGCTGGCTCAAGCCCCAGTGTGGCTACGATAAGATGAGCAAGGCCCTTAATACAGTTTCTGCCCACTGCTCCTAAGTAACTAGAGGACAAATTACCCCACAAGGTTTAATAAAGTATATCTACATCTTTAATAGTAAAAGTATATCTTCAATAGTTATTTGTAAAATAAATAAATAAATAAATAAATGATGAAGAAGAAAATAGTATGTACTTGTCAATGTCACTAAAGAATTATGATACAAGCATTAAAACTAATATTTGAATATATTCCATCTCGAATCTCGCACGCTTTAACATCCCTGATTTGGAAACCCAGCATATGACAACCAGACAGCAGCCATGGCATGCTGTGGCCAATACGATACAAACTGTAAATGCAGCATGTCTCTTCTATTCATGCCCAGCTAAGCTATTACATGGTTGTCACCATAATGGTGGAATATAACAAGCTATTGGCAGCCAGACAGTTCTGCCCATGGCCTTGGTAATAATGGGGCAGACGTCAGTTTAATCAATCTTAGAAACATAATCAGTTACTCGGATTGTGTTATAGAGTGAGAAAACACACACTAACAAGTTGCATAATAATATAATGTCAAAATGCATAGTTAGCCATACAAGTGACTTGTATGTATGCTGGCTTTGTTTCCCTTAAGGGACCTCTATCTTTGTTCTGTCTGTTCTATCTGTGTTCTGCTCTGTAGTTTTTGTTCTTGAACTGTCACCGTCTCTGTGATTTATTTTTGTTTATTTCTTTTATTTATTTATTAATTTATTCAATATAGCAAGCAATGAGCTGGAGAAAAAAAAGGTTTGGCACTTTAATACTAGTGTGCTTTTGACTATTCACATCAGACTTGTATGTATGTCTCTCAGGGGTTAATCAAAGATGGAAACAAATTCAGATAATATAGAATGATGCAAACTGAAACAATCTGAAGCAATGACTAAAAAGCCATCCACTTTGCTCCGTTCCATAGGGGTGATATTTCTATCTAAATTACAGCATCAGTGTTTCTTGTCATCTTCATGCGCTTGGGAGACATGACAAGATTATGGTCATTGGCAAGGACACGGATTTTCATGCATGGATTTGCATTCATTATGATTTTGGTCGACAGATTGGGATTTGGTGCTCTGCTTTTTCAGATGTTAGAGACTACAGGATTGAACCTCATGAGTGAAAAATATTTCAGCACGCATATTCCCATGTGTGCTTTCAATTGACCCTGAGAAGGCTTTTGATTGGCTGGAGTGGGGGTATCTTTGGGAGGTTTTGGAACGCATGCATTTTGGAACTGAGCTCATTCATAGGATTATAGTTTTGTATACAACACCTTCTGCAATCATAGTAGTCATGAAATTCCTTGGGATACCATTTGGAGCAATACCATGTGTATCTAAAAATCAAAAAATGCATTGAGGTAAAAAAGGGGGAGAAAAAAAAAAACCTGTTTGAATGTTCTGTGTTCTGTGTGATTTTTCTTTTTAATAAAAAAACATTTTTCGATAAAATGTCCAATTCACAATATAATCTGATATTTTGTGAATCTCCATGGTATTGAATCTGGACAGTGCCAGTGACTTTGGCTGGCAGGCAGCTGGCAGGCAGCTTGAAAACTGAGCTGGTCAAGCTGATCTATCTGGGTATGAGCTGGTCAACCAGCATGGCAAAGCTGGTCATGATGAGTTAGTATGGGTATGTGTTAGTGCTGGTAGCTTGTCTGAGCTGGTAACTAGTGAAACATAGCTTGGACTGGTCAAACCATGTTGAGCTGGGAGCTGGTCTGAACTGGTCAACCATTGCATTATGTTCTGCTGGCGCTTTTACCCAAAGCGACGTACAGTTGATCAGACAAAGCAGGAGACAATCTCCCTTGGAGCAATGTGGGGTTAAGGGCCTTGCTCAAGGGCATGTACCTTAACCACTACGCTGCAGGCTGCCCAGGCTAACCAGCTAAACCATGTCGAGCTGGGAGCTGGTCTGAACTGGTCAACCAGCTACCAACGGTTTCAAAACCTTAGCTTGAACTTTTCTTTCAGCAGGGACATACATCATATGGTTTATATAGAATTTATATGTGTTCCCTATTAAACAGCCAACATTATTAAGTTAGTGAATAGGTTCTCACCAGATTACTGGTGATAATTACATTATTTCATTATTATAGCATCTGCCCACAGATCACACAATTAAAAAAATAAAGAAATAGCAGATAAATGCCACAGGCTTGGTTAATATAGTCAGAATTATCGAAACAATTATATCACTTGTAACATAATCTAGTTTAGGAAAACAAATGAGCCACTATACCAGTATATGGAAGTAAATAAACCTTTAAGCTCTCTGTACGCACACACACTGCCCAATAACCTGTGTCTGAGGGTAATAAATCTGTTCAAAGCCATTTGCACTCCACAAAATGTGTGCACTTCTCACCATATACTGAAATAAAAGAGTGTATGACCCACACACTGTACAGAATGTGACTTTACAGTATATTCATTATTGTGTTGTTGCTAAGCAACACTTGACAATAATGATGAAAAAAAACCTGTTTATAATCTTTTGTTAACTAATAGATGTATTTTTTCTTTTCTTTTTTCTTTTAAAGCAAACATATATTCATCAAAATAAATCTAATATTTCTACAAAAGAAACAATGTTGCGGAAAATATAACATTGTGGAATAGCCCACCAGAATGGCTATTGACAACCTGTCATTTGTCTTTGTCTGCTATTATATAGAGTTTGTTTGTGTTTCTGTTCATTCTTCATGGTGACAATCTCATGGCCAGTAAGCGCCATAGAAACCTACTATTGGGTAAGATTGGGATGTGTTTCCCACTTACCTCACTTGCCTTTTACTGTGCTAATTTTCAAGGAGCTCTTGCCAAACACTGAGGGCCCTCTCTATGCCTTTGAGTCATCTACTTTTTTGTTAAGGACATCAAATAACTTTTTCATACTTCCGTTGCTCTGTGGGAATGTGTGAGTCTTGATTGGAGCTCCTCCTTCATCCTGTTGTGGCTCTCTGTTGTGCATAAGAAGAAAGGACTGCATGGTCCCCCAGAAATGTTGGGGATTCTGAATAAAACAAAGGAGGAGGTTTCAAAGTAACATTGCATAAGTGTCAGTGATAGTTTGAAGGTTTTTCAAGGTGGAATTGGTGGTGAGGGGGGTTCTTGAAAATGTGAATGAAAGTCAGTTGAAGGTGGAAAATTTTGACAACTATTTTGGGGGATTCATTTAAAAATATCTGGCAGTGCTAACTCTCAGTCAGACAAGTGGCTAAGAGGGTGCCTAATTGGACTTGCTTTTTGGGCACTGTGGACATGTTTTATGAAAACATACTCTCATATACTGTATGTGAAACATTTTGTTGACATTTTGTATTACATTTTCAATTTGAATAGCGAAATAAGCGTCTCTAATCATTCATGTGTCAAAGACAAAACGATTTGTTTTGTATTTGGAGAGATTTGGGGACACCTGAGGGCATCTGGGTGCAGTTTTGGGAAACCTCGTGTGGAATTTGAATGCCTGTCGATATCATTACCAAAAATTGACATCAAGTTTGTGCACAAATATAAAGTAGTTCTGTGTTGATCCTTTTGTGTATACTGTATGCATATGCTTTGACATAAATTTATTTTGCCTCAAATATCTGATTGGTACAAGCCTCACACAATGTGTGAAACCTCTACATGGTAGGCTACAGCAGAAGACTTAATAAGTATAAAAAATAAGTCCTAATAAATACCTAACAAAGTGCTCACCGAGATAAAAAAAAAACTCTATCTATGCATCTATAGCCTATATTGTATTGTGTAGTTGCATACTTGTACAAATAAATATTAAATATTCTCTATTTCAAAAGAAATATGTGCTTTGCAGTTCACAATAGTGCTGCCTGTATAACTTGTGGGTAGGAGCTCGTCTGTTTGCCTGTGCTTTGAAATTGGGAAGAATCTCCTCCTCTCCTCAAACCCTGGTCGACACACCAAAGGTTTTTCTATTAATAGTGAGATTTAAGAAGAGAAGCTGTGGATACCATTATTAAATTCTAGCCTATACTGTATGACACTGCTTGAGATTGAACACTATTCTGGGGTCAAGGTGAATGCTCAGACTACAATTGCATCGCATATTTCACAGAAATCGCTAAGGCTATTTCTATCGGAAAAGGTGTTAATGACCTGATTGTAGTTAATGCGGAGACTTGAGACATCCTTTGTAATTTCCCGTAGAATTAATTGATTACATGTAAGTTTAATAATAGCAGTTAATGAAGCAATTGTTTATTATAGCTTATTATAGGTGCCCCTTCCTGCTCAGCAGATAAGAATACAGATCTCAGTCAGGCATAGGAATGATTCTCATAGGGCTTGTGTATATATATATATATATATAATTTATTTATTTTTTGTAGACGTCTTGTTTCATTAATTCAAATATATTTATCTTGCATCTGTGTGGGTGTATACTAGTTCGATAAAAATGCAAATGTTCAATTTTGAGTGAACAGCAGGCATTGGAGTGATTTCTTTAATGTTACAATTCATTTTTCAAAACAACGCATAAACTTGACAACATTGTATTAAAGCAGAATTAATGTAAGTCAGTATAAAAATAAATGCAGTGACACAAAATGCTCTGGCTTACCATCAACAATAATCTCGTTTTGGATTTGGTTTCAGGAAGCGTTAATGATACAGCAGATGAAAGACAATGCCGAGATGAAAATCTAATTGCAACTTTAATGAGATAACTTCAAATTCTAGTGCACTTCCAATATGCACCACTATGATAAGTGAGACTGAATGGTGTCGTCACCATTTTCTTCCCCCAAGCTGGATTTTGTGTTGAAAGGCAAAAAAAACTCTTATGCACTTGTTTTGCCTTCAGCAGCACAGTAAGAAACATTTGAAATACCTCTTACCCCATACATGTTTAATTAAAAGGGGATTACAGCTAAAAGCTGCCTTAAATCAGATCGTACTTGGCTTAATGTTTGGTCTTACTTGCTTTAATGTGTCCTGGTTATCATTTTAAAATGAACTGAAAAAGGGCCCCTGAAGATCGGAGGCTTTTGACATTTTTACGGTACATAGGTTTTTCTAGGTTGTAACACCTGCCATGACCCATTTCTTCAACATAGCCCTTTTGAAATTCATGTGCTGTGGCAGTGGAATTTGAGGATGGGTGATCCCATAGAGGGTCGACAGCTTCCTCCGAGACAGATATCTGTGAGAGATCTGTGCTGACAGATTTAAGATGACTCATCCTATCTGACGCAGTAAGCTTTGCACAATATCAGGAGCCAAGGCCCTGACAGAATGCTCTTTTGTTGGTACACTATGACCAACAAACAGTGAGACCATGAAACAACCCAGTGGCATATGCTCACAAGGTAATTCCTAAGCGTTATGGAACCCATGGTATATCGTGGATATTGGCACAGCTGGCGGGGTGGTTAGGCATGACACGAGTGATGTTGCACCACCTTGCTGTGACAATATCCACAATATAAAACAGTTCCATAAAGATTTTTCATATAATGGTTACCACATTTATCTTTCAAAATTTCCAAAAAGAGAGACAAGACAAACTTTAAATGAATGTATTTTTAATGGAACTATATTTTATGGTAAATGTATTCCTCCGCTGAACAGTAGTGTATTGGTGCTAAGAATGGTATATATTATTGCTTATAAAATCAGGTTTGAAGTAAATAAGGATTCCAAGCTAAACCATTGTCCCTCATAGATCATCTCCACAGATATGTGAGCCTGTGAATTATTCAAAGATAAAAGTCTTGATACTCAAACTTAAATCCTGCTTTGGGTTTTCTTTTTGTAGGTTTTGGACTTGGGCCTATAGATTGAAATCTGATATCCATGCTTTGCGGAAAGAAAGGGCCCCTTACACTGACTGAAACCAAAACAAATGACAATGGCACATCTATGAAGTAACAAGTATCTGACCTGGCAGAGCGCTAAGACTTCTTTTGTATTTCTGGTAATGAGAGGGTGTTCAACTCTGTGTATGACCATTCAGTCAGATTACTGAGAGCTCTGTTTTTAATCACTGCAGTCATACTGTTCAATGCAATTGTGACTATCTGTTCAATACTTCCTTATTTTGGTTTATCCCATCAAAAACCTGTGGTCTGAACTGTAGAGGGGAGTCCCTAAGCGGATTCTGAAAGGTTCTGCATGGAGGAATGGTCAGAAATCCATCCATATGTGTTCTCTAAATTCATCACAAATCATAATGATCTATATGATATGTTCAAACATATAGAACTAATAAAGGACTCACGGTTGTCAGAGGTATTGCGCAAAGTATTAAACCAGGGGTGCCAATAATTGTAGAACATGTTTTTTGGGGAAATACATTTTTTATTTTTGAAATACTTCACACTTTTGTTGATTCCATTGAATCATTAATAAAGCACACTACACATCTTAGAAAATAAAGCTTATGTCAATAGCACTTTTTGTGCATATTTATTTAGGGTGCCAATAATTGTGGAGCCCACTGCATATGTCCACATAAAGTACATCCACATAATTCACAATATTGTTCAGCCGGCAATGATAAATGATGGAGGCAGTGCTGGAGATCATGTGTTCAGAGGAAAGGTATTCTTTCCAAACACAAAAAACAAGATAGCTGTCAGTAGCAGGCGTGCCACTCCAATCCATCCTCATTCTTTCAGATTCCAAAGGGGCAGCCAGCTGCTACCTTATTCAAGCTTTGTTTATGACTTTGGCAAATTGGCCAGGGGGAATGAAGGCTCAATCTCACAGTGCCACGACAGCCACTTTTTTTCTTTCTCCAAAGGCGGCCGTATATCACAATTTGAATCTGGAATCTCTGAACGAAATACCTATGGTGGGTGTGAAGATTGAAATCCGGACCCTACCGAGACACACAGTGGTTTTTAATCCCTTGTGCACTACAGATTACCATTTCTTCTGTTAAATCATAGGGCTGGAACACCTAAAAAAATAAGATAAAATGCATGACCTTTTTCATGGCAGTGCTTCCCAACACATACTGCTTCTAAAATGCTTTAGGTACAGACTACCTGTTTAGGTGTAGGTGACATATCACTTATGCAAGAATATAGTAAAACACAAATCTCTGCAAGCAATGAGGAGGAATTCATGAAACAATTTTTTATACTGTGTACACTAAATATTTATGTACAATGCATAAAAATGTTTTGTGCAATGTCATGAAATGTAAAACGTATTTGCCAGGGTGTATTCAGAAACATAATCACATTAATTTTTTTATTACTGAGGGCCAGTATTTTTTATTCACTCCTTCAAGCGGTCCTTTGTAACAGCGAGTCTTGCAATGACATATTAAGAAATCAGTGTGCCTATGATTTGCAAATTATAACCAATGGATGCACTCAAGTAAATATTCCACCGCATGTCACATTAGGTTTTACGCTCACCACAGTGGAACAATAAGGCCAGACAGGGAAGCTCATTTCATGCTAATGATGATAATCTCCCCTTTCTTAGATGTAGCCCCTTGTGATTATATTGTGTCTGAATCACACTTGGGCGTGTTTGAGTTGCAACTAAAAATAGCCCATTGCTGTTTACCAGTGTAATAAAGCATGACCATTTCCTGTGTGTGTGTGTGTGTGTGTGTGTGTGTGTGTGTGTGTGTGTGTGTGTGTGTGCATGCATGTATGGGTGTGTGCGTGTGAGTGTGAGTGTGAGTGTGTCTACAGAAGAATATGTTTTTTTCTATTTTCAAATGAGGTAAACGGAATTCTGAATGTAGGCGGTTCATGTTTGGCTGTGTCTAAATTGTGCGACCATGCATGGCTGTTAGACCATGTGTGTAAATATGTTTGCTTATTTAATCAGGGCGTTCAGGTGAGAACTACATTCCCTTTTGGCATAGATGACCAAGAAAATCAATATGGGTAAAAACAGCTGCAGGCAGATGATTAGATAGCCAGATAGAGTCCAATCTGGGAATTTTATGAGGAAATCAGCGTTAACACATGCTCTAGGAATTTCTGTGCCTGTGGGAAATTTATAGTAATCCATTACATGGATGTACCAGTAGTAAACATTTAACCACTGCTAATAAGGAATTGTATTTAGTTTCTGCATCACATTATTGCATAAGGTTGCATCTGCGTTCTAGTTTTGAGATATTGAGCTTCAAAGCTTTCATACCCTAACACAGCAAAACCTGAAATGCCGGGCAGTTCTTCATAGACCGAAATGACAGACACTCTAAAAGTACTCTGAATGTACAATATCAAAATCCGGTTACACTTTACTTGAACCCCTCGCCATAACGTAACACTGTCATACAAATCACATGATAGCTGTAACAAGATGGCAGATAACAGATGATGTCAGGTTTTGTCAGTAAAACTGTCATACTTGTATCAGTAGATTTTATGAGAGTAACATCTGTCATAACATTTACCGATAAAAGTATGACTGTTTTATATAATTTGACATCAACTGACATCATCTGTTACGCCATCTTTTTTGTCGTGTATGACAGTGTTATGTCAGCCTCATGGCGGGGGGTACAAGTTAAGCGTTCCCCAGAATCCTATCAAATTTCCCTATAAACAAAATGACGCCAGCTCATATTTGTCAAAACGTTCCTATTGGCACCTAAAGGTCATGCAGAATACAAGGGAATGCTCAGACACTCAGCTGAAGTGAACGTAATATTTGCCTTTAAGGAATTGCTGCGACGTGTTTGTTCCATTGCAGGAGTCATGTTTTGGCAGGTTCAGTCCGTACAATTTCCCTGGACCCATTGGTTTTCATAAATCATTGGATTACATTGTTTGAATTATTTCTGTTGCATTAGAGCCTCTTGAACAAGGTTGACAGTATGTTAACATTGTGCTTCTCTCTCTATGACAGGGTCGTTGCAGGGTGAGTACCAGAGGAAACTGTATAAGGAGCTAATGGTCAACTACAACCGCCTAGAGAGGCCGGTCTCCAATGACTCCGCACCCATCTTAGTGGAGTTGGGCATGGCTCTGCTGCAGATCATTGACGTGGTGAGTAAAGGCAGAAAGGGGTCCCCCTTAAAAGCAGGTTTCCCACTACTTCTGGAAAGGCCCTTTTGTAGGGTGCTTGAAGATGTTGGATCTTCTCTTGGTTTACATATTTCATGAAACTCATTTTCCCAAAGCTATAATATGCCCACACAGTGGGCACTTTACTAGGTATTTATTAGACTTATTTTTCAGACTTAGGTGTACGGGTATTCTTAATAAACTGCTCAGTGAGTGTATCGAAGTTGTGAAAACTGTGAAATAATTCATTTATAATTAATTGTATCTAATAATTGATGGAATGATTATAATAGTCTTACATTATGTCGAGATAACATTTCAAGAATTGTGAGTAGCGGGTCCAGTTTTGAAATATGAACTATTATGAAGTATGAAACTTTCAGTACTGGAATTGCAAAAGTGTATGGTCAGGATATTTTCACAGTACTGCTTGAGGTACCTTTTGGGAAATCCTCAGAATTGAATACCCAGTACATTTCTGGAAGGCAACAGCTTAGTTTCAGTTCCAAAATGCTTTCATACCAGTATCAAAAATGTAAAAAGCTGCAAAATGTAAAAGACCAAATTTAGAACGGCTGAGGGGTTTTCACAACCACACTTCTTCAGTCATAATTGGGTTATTAAATGGAAATTGAGTTTCATGAAAAATACAGCTATGCAAGCCAAAGGATAAAGCTCTTCTTTTGATATTCTTGCTGCTTTTCACACAGAACAATACTCAGCGTTCAATCAACTCTAACACCATTTCCGCATGTACAGCATATTTTGCACTCACAGATTAGAAATCTGCTGCTAAATCCCAAAATTATGTCAACGTTTAACACAACTGTGTCTTACGCAATGCTTCTTATTTATATGACCCATTGAATGCAGCACACACAGAGAGTGTTTGAGAGAGGTAAACATCTCCCCAATGGGGAAAATAAACTCATGCAAGCGAGGCAAAAACTCCCCAATGGGAAGAAATTGTGGGAGGAACCCAACTGTAGAGATCCTCCACGAGCCAGCCTGGTATAAAATATAATGAGGATCTAAAGCAAAGAGAGTGGGTTTGGCAGGTTATAGGTACACAGTCAAGTAGTAGACAGTCAAAGGGATATGCAAAGATTAGGCCTGTGACAGCAGATTTTGGGGAGACGTGGTTAAATCCAAAGAGACCAATTAAGAACCACATGGAAGCAAAAACATCGATAAATGACTATATTTTTGTGTTAATATGCTTTACTCTGTTGATTGTCTACTTCAAGTATTGGATTTTGCTATTAGTGTTTACTGTTGAGTGGGTAGCATTGATTGCATTATTACACTTTTGATAATGATTTTATGTAATAATGTCCCACAGTATTGTTAATGACCAAGATTATGTAATTTTGTAATAATTGAATAATTTGATAAATGGGGACTCTGGTGCTTAAGCTGAAGGTTGTAGTCATTATCCACTCGTGATTCTGTAAATTAGCTATTGCCAAGCCATTTTTCGGACTACTTTCACTCAGCTAATTGATGTTTTGCTCCCATATATAAATGATGGAAATCTAGTGTTTGGTGGAAATGAAAGTGGGGGGTTTATGTTTATGTGTAGTAATGAAGAAAACCCAAAATCATAAACAGTATTGTATCCAGCTCCCTCTGGAGCAATGTATGGAAATGATTTTCTCTGTAATTGTTTTTTAGGAGTCTGAGCACTGAAGGAGACAGAACCCACTTTATTATTATTATTGTTATTGTTATTATTTCCCGACTGTCCTCAATAATACGTGTTTAAATATAAAAAGCAATTTTGTTTCTATATACTGAAGACATGGCTGTTCTAGTGAGGGAGTTCTTGAACAATTTCTAAATATTGGACTAAAAATGGACCATAACTTCAAGAACCTGCAACAAAATCTATGCGCAATATAAAATAAAGTTACAGGAGTTACTCTATTGTATTATGAAATTCAGAGCAATAAACAATCTGAAACAATGGTGGCAGTATACGTAAATCCAGATAATTCATTCTTATTTTGCATTGGATATAAACAGCACATATCCAGCATTGTCCATAATATTACAGTGACTTATTCAAGCTTATCAAAAATGGCTTACTTGAACCTCTCTAAACGGTTTACTACTTCCTACTTTTCCCAACTAATACCTGTATATTACCTCACTGAAACATGTGCATCGCATTTCAATCGTTATGGATTTCTTATCACATTTCCATTATATCCATTTACCATTCCACTTTGCCAGCCAGGAGACGATGGGATCCCCTTCAATAGCTGGGTTCCTCCTGAAATTTACTCCCACTAGGTAGTTTTTTTCTCACTGCTGTTTAATGATTTTTTCTCCTACATGTGCTTGCTATTTTGTGGCTTCAAGCCTTGTTTTTGCGCTTCTGTTACTTCTTAAAGCATCTTTGTGACCATCTTCTGTAAAAAGCGGTATGCAAATAAACTTGAATGGAATTGAAGTGCAGCACCCTACATATGCCACTTTACACATCCATCTCAGAACTTACAGTAACGCAAGGCTTTGCGGGCTGTGAGATCGAGAGGCACACAGCTGTCATGCAGCATCAGCACAGAGCTGCTCAGCTTACATCACCCCTACTTGGGATCTGTCTTGTGCTTTCCCTGGGAGAAATGCCCTATTTTCCCCTGCCCGATTATCGGAACAGACGGGGCCAGGGGACTGTGTGTTAATACTGTCTGCCACCGCTGCTCCTGGGGGGAGGGGAGGTAGATTGTCTGTTCTTTCCTTCACCTCTGTGAGAAATGAAAGCTTTCTTGACTGAGCCAATGACAGGTGATGATGGCATCTTGCGAAAATTAAGATTCACTGATTACCAGGGGATGCTAGTGACAAGCTTCTTGTTTGCTTGGTTTTGGTGTTCAGTGGAATCGATGGCAGTGTTCCCACACAATATCAAATTAGTAAAAAAAAAAGTTTCAAGGTGCTATGAACACTGATACTGTTCATAGTTATCTGTTTGGACTTCAGTCTTTGTGATTTAGCTAACAGTTCATTGTTTGTTGTTGTTCTTCCCCTTTGGTCCGTGATAGATTACTTTTTGACAAGTGACCCTGCTGAAAAAAACAGCTCAAGCTAGGCCTTGAAACCACAGGTAGCTGGTTGATCAGTTCAGACCAGCTCAACACAGTTTAGCCGGTTGACCAGTTCAGACAAGCTCAAGCTACCTGCACTACCGTAGCTGGTTGACCAGCTCATACGTAGCTAGACCAGCTTCATGACCAGCTTGGCCATGTTCAATTTTCAACCTGGTAAAGCTAGCATTGCTGGATTTTACAGCAGGAGATCCTATTCTGCCATGTTCTGTCACATCAGTGTGATATGTTAGTGCAACTGAATTTATCATCTGGGCATAGGCAGTACAAATTTTTGTTGTGTTATTCTTAAAATAGATCTAGTTTTATAGCCATTATCTTCCCATGTTTAATTTTGTATGTATTATAGACTTGTTGGCTCAATGGACTCAGCAGAAATGACTACATATTCAAAGCTGATTCCAGCTTAAAACTTGCAGCGTTTGGCAAACCTTTGTTCTCTACTGAAGGCACAGGAAGTCAGAGAAAACTGGAAAAAATATGCGGGGAAATTACACTGTGCATAATTCATAGTTTTATCATTCTGAGGCTAGCTCTTTTTAGCATAAAACCATAAAAATATAGGTTACAAACATTTGACTAAATTTAATTTACAGTACACTTCCAGAAAATTCTATTGAAGTGTGGAGCCTCATACTACTGGCAACACAGCACGAGTACAAGATAACTAGTGCTGATAGGAGTGATGCATCCGTCAATCACAACTGGCAGCCTATGGGCTAGCATCATTTGGGTGGAATTAATGGAAGAGTAACCTGACAAAGCCACCCAGACCTGGTAATGTAAAACCAATTATGTCTGTTTTTACTTATGACATGCAAGAAGGCCCTGGGTTTGAATCCCAACCTGGGCCATTATGTGCAGAGTTTGCATGTCTCTGCATGCATGTGGGTTTCCTCCGGGTACTCCAGGTACTCCTCCCACAGTCCAAATTCAGGAAAGGTTCATTGGAGAGTCTAAATTGGAGAGTCTTAATTGCAGAGCCCATAGGTGTGAGTGAATGGTGTGGGTGTCCAGGGTGGGTACCCACTACGACCCTGACAAGATATATTCATATTAGATAATGGACGATTGGATGGACATCCGGGGCTCATGTCTGTGATATCCATCTTATCTATCTGTGATAAGTAAGAGGGCCGTACCAGCACTCATCGCAAGGGTGTACATTTGACAAAACTGGTGTACCTGCATGAATCAGGGGTTGATAAATTACTTCTCAATGCAAATTATGTTTTTGCAGTTCTGATGTAACACCATAATAAATTGCTGGGCAGTAACAAAATAAATCAACATGAAAGATCCTGATGATTTACCTGGGCTTTCAAACCATGATTTATTGTGGTCAGTTTGCTAAAATACTGGCAGGCAAAAGTAAACCTTAAGTTTAAATCAGGTGTAAAAGCAATGGAAGCAAAGGTCAGTAAACCATTTCGGACATCTGGCTCTTGAGACTTGGATTTTCAATGGAAAATATGGCTTGTGAGAATAATACTGAAAATCATGAGGGTATAGGCAATAGTTAGCAGTTATTTAGCTGATGTGTTTATCCAAAGGGTCCTCCCTGAAGCAATGTGCGGATAAGGGCCTTGCTCAAGGGCCCAACAGCTGCTTGGACTTGATCATGGCTTCACCGGGGTTTGAACCACCAACCTTCTGGGTCCCTGTTGTACACCTTATCCACTAGGCTATCATTGCTGAATCCTGGCCGGGGCCTTTCTGTGTGGAGTTTGCATGGGTTTGCTCTGGGTACTCTGGCTTCCTCCAACAGCCAAAATACATACAGGTTAGGCTATGTATATATAAATTAACCCAAAGCCTTATGCAATTATATGTTTATGTAAGTTATATGTTAAAATGTGCATTTGCATGACCTTTCCCACAAAGACAGTGTTATGTATCCAACTTGTATAATTACTTGGCTCACTGCAAATATACTTAATAAAGCATGAAAACATTTTCTGTGTTGTTGCCCTTACATTATGGTCCTCTATCTGAGTAAACACATTTAATTTCACATTAGAGGATACAGACCCCTCTCCTTCACAGGCTAAGGGAAGGGTCCTAGTGACCCAGATGGCATAGAGCCCACAGACTGCAGCTGGGAAACAGTGAACACATCACTTCCTCCAAATCAGTTCATATGCCGGGACAGCTGAACCAGCTCCTGTGGTGTCGCGCTTGAAAAGGAAGTGGAGGACGAGTAGAACTAAATATGTAACAAACATGATGCGGCTAAGACAAGGTGTTCGGGGCTTGGGATAGCATTTTTGAGGGCACACCAATTCAATTCAATTCAATTTACTTTTCACGGGAGACTGTCACAAAGATGCTTTACAGAGTAACACAGAAGAAGCCCCCAATAGCATATGAGGTAAACTACTCCCTTAGGGGAGAAAAACCCTAAAACAGTGGCGAGAAAAGTCCCCAATGGGAAGAAACCTTGGGAGAACCCGGCTATAGGGGCATGCTCATCCTCTGCTGGCCTATAAGTTTCATGTGTGAAACTAGTAGTCAACCACACTTTCATGGACATTCAAGCCTTATGACTGCTATCCAACTGGATTTCTCCAGCGACTGTTGGGATCACTCAATGCTGGCACAACCTCCATTGGTCTGTCACCTCCAAAGATCAGATTGACAACAAGGCAGCTGGTTGTCATAATCTTAAATGGATTAATTCCAGGCTGATATACTGAGACCGCTGGAAATGATCTAAAAGCCCTTGACAGTGTAGCTTGATTAATACTGAAAGCAGCTGTAGGGAAAGATGGTGGCTCATGGATATAGTGACAAGGATGCAGGTTACCAGTGGGGTTGGGGGGTGGGGGAGGTATGCCTCTCTGGCATGCCTGTGAGTGCAGGCGCCATCTGCGGAAAATAGCGCCCGAGGCTTGTCGGGAGGGCCAGGGTTAGGTCCATAGATCTGGGTCAACTAGTACCGCCTGGCTCTGCCTCCAGCGCATGCTCCGCCTTTTTTTGATGGGAATAAGCGCAAGCCAACACTTTGGGATCACAGGGCCATGGGATACGCATTGGATACAGCGTAATGGTCCAGCTGTCGCCAATCCCTTAGTGGGGTTAAAGTGTTAGTGTGAAGCCAACTGGTCTACATTTCAGCTTTATTTTCGCTGTTATGTAAGCCATTATGAGCCTATCAAAATCAGTTATGTTTCATTGCATCATAAACATCTTTCTTAAAAATATAGAAATGATAATTTAATCTTATATGTATGTTTTCATGAACTCTGTACACTCAGTGTCCACTTTATTAGGTAGACCGGTGCACCAGCCCTTTAATGCAAGGCAGCAACTCAGTGCATAAAAGCATGCAGACATGCTCAAGAGGTTCAGTTGTAGTTCAGACCAAACATCAGAATGGGCAATAAAAGTGACTTGTCTGTGGAATGATGGTGTCAGACGGGCTTTGAGTACCTCAGAAACTGCTAATCTCCTGAGATTGTCATGCATGACAGTGTCTAGATTTTACAGACAGTGGTGCAAAAGAAAAAAATAAAACCATCGAGCAGCAATTGCCTGATAGATGAGAGGAGAATGAACAGACAGGACAGTACTGAAATAACCACATGTTACAACAGTGGTATGCAAACATCAAACATTGAGTATCAAGAGTATCAAACATTGAAGTGGATAGGCTACAGCAGATGAAGTCTAATGAATGCCTAATAAAGTGGTCACTGATGGTATTCTTATTCAGTAATGAAACACAGTGTTGAGCCTGTAAATGCCTAAGACAAGTCAATTAGTAACAGCCATAAAAGCTGTGAGCTGGTGTGAGAGAGCAATAAAATCCTTTTTAGAAACCCAGCTCCTGGTTATTAAAAGTCCTGTCTACATTTTATTAGCCTTTCCAAAATATCCTTCTTGTACTTTTTTAAAAACTCTGTCCCTTTGTGTGATGTAAATCAGAGGTTGTTAATCACATTCATAAAACCCTCAAAATTATTTTTTATAATAACCTCACAAATTCAGGAGCAAGGGCTGACATAGCACAACAGGCAGCTCCTTTGAAATGTTAATCAGCATTATTTATTTTCATGGATGATACACTCACCCCTGCATTTCTAAGTAAACAGAATTCTCATTATTCCTCCCAAGCACAAATACTATAGCATTGCTTATTTTCAAGGAGTGTTTGAAGCCAAATATCCAAAAAGCACTGAATTGTATCTGACAGAATGTATTGCAGTTGTTTTAAGGCTCTTCATTTATGAGCATTGGTGTGGAGGGCCACCAATAATTGGCAAATGCATAAATATTACAAGCTGTAATCTGTAGGATGTCAGGTGCACAAAACAGCTCTCAAGGGAAATCAACCAACCAAAACATCCACTATCCTTCTCAGAATTTTTTTTTGTCAGAAATCCTTCCAAAGTGATCATCCATCAATTAATCTATGTATCATCACTAATCTATGTAGAGCAGCAGGGTAGCTTGCAACCCCCAGGGGTTTATTCCCAGGGGGACAATGGTATTTTGCTCTTGAGCTAAGTACTTAACCTGAATAGCTTCACTAACGATCCAGATATAAAAGTGTCACTGTGGAAAAGAGCATCTGCTAAATGCAAAAGCAAAGATTGCCAAACAATAAATCCCTAAATGAGTGCATACCTAATTAAAATAGCTGCTGCTAATGTAATATTGTTTGCCAAAATGATTACTTTTGAGAAAAGTCATCCTCCGGCAAAGGTGAAATAACTTTTACGCAGATCAATAAACTTGAACATGGTTTAAGTTCCCTTGTTTAATTAAACACATTTGCAGTGACATAGGGTACATCAACAACACTGGTGAAGCTCTTTGTGATCGACTGGTCACTTCCCGTCTGATATCAGCAGGGGCAATGCCAGCGAGGAGGTGCAGGTTGTTTGTGTCGGTGGGTTTCAAGCATCCAGTGATCAGGCGGCAGGTGTTGTTCAATGCTGAGTCAAGTTTATTGGCATGGGTTGATCTCTCCCAGACAGGACATGCATACTCCACAGAGGAATAGCATAAGGCCAGAGCTTATTGTGTGCGCTGTGGCTCCCCATTTGGAGTTGATCAATTTCCATAGGATGTTGTTTTGGGAACCGACTTTCAATTTGCAGTTTGCTCCTTAAAGGAGAGAGTGTGGTCCAGGGTACTCCAAGGTAAACAGGGTGGGTACAGTCCTCCAGTGGTGTTCCAGACCATTTGATGTTAAGAGGTCAGTTGGCTTCACGATTCCTGAGATGGAACAAGCAGAATTGAGTTCACAGGGTTGGCTGGTTGTGCTCGTAGTAGAGGAGTAGCTCATCTAGGGCTGAGGTGAGGTTTGCTTCTACTGCTTCAAACGTATCTTGGTCGTCGGCGTAGAAGAACCACTCAGTATTCTGGTCCATTGGCTGGTCGTCAGTGTAGATGTTATATAGTAGTGGAGCCAGCACACTACCTTGGGGTAAGCCATTACATTGTTGTCACCAGCGACTTTGCTTGCTGTTCAAGACAACAAAGAAGCACCAATCTTTCAGGAGGGCTCCAATGAGGTCTGTAAGCGCCAGGCCTTTTGTCAACTCCAAGATCTTTTTCAGGATATATGCGGCAGACAGATCAACAAAGATGGCTCCTGTTATCAGTCCTTTCTGAAACCCATCCTTAATGTGCTGACTGAGATTCAGAAGTTAACTTGTTGTAGATTTGCCAGGTCGGGAATCCGGATAGTTGAGGGATGATGGCTGGTTCAGCAACAGGGGCAAGCCTGTTAAGGATCAGGCAGTTAAACAGCTTATATGCTGGAATAGCAGCCAACTGGTGTAAAATACAGATTTTGATTCTGAGAAATTATATGTAGGAATACTCATGTGGGAACATTCAGATTTGCAGTACATACCAGCATGGCTGAAATAAGTCTTTACAGCCATATGGAAGGTTCCACATTCTACAAATTAATATTTTTAGGTGTGCAGTAGCTTAGAATGCTAATATGCATGTAATTCATGGAAACCTCTGACCAGCCAACAGGTATAATGCAGATTAGGCAGTTTGTAATCGAAAGTCCAAGCAAAGGTCTGGTAGCCAGGCAAACAGAAAAAAAGGTAATCCAAAGAGTAGTTGTGGTGACAGGCAGAGGGTTGAAAACTATAATGCAGTCCAAACAGGCGGATAAACAGAATCAAAGGCACAAACTGATAAAGCAAAGGGTGTCCAAACATGACCGGTCAAATCAGAACGGAAGGATAATCCACAAAACAGAAGTCGAGAACAAAACAGGTTGAAAGTGTGACAGGAAAAACCGCTGGAGAGTATGGCCAATCTGACGAAATAGAAGGGTTTAAATACACAGATAATGAAGGGGAAATAACAGTCAGGTGTGCGTAACAAACAGGAAGTGAAAACAGGTGAAACAAATGAATGGGAAAACACACAGAGGGAAATAACAGGTGAAAATTGCTAAACTTTGAAGGAAAGACCAACCTCCGTCCTATGAGTTAATGTTTTTTCTTCATGAATAATTCATTTCTTCCTTATTCCCATCGTATATACAGTCATCAGCAATTATTACTGAATCAGAATACTTTTTGAAGTGCCAAGCGAGCTCTCTTCTTTCGAGTTGAATAAATTGTTAATTTCCTTTAGAACGGAGATTTTTTTGTGCTTATTCAGTTTGAAAAATTCAGTTTGTTCTCTTCTCTGTTCAACCTGTCATCATTGAACCACATATTTAATTTACATCCTTTTACCCACTTTCAATGTCTCCCTTATTTTTCATTGAGTTACTTAAATTGTGTTTTCATTTTAATATATAGGTAAAACCCCATGCTAAACCAACGACGGAATTTAGCGAGGGCCGAAGGTATCAGCATGCTTGTCCTTCTGGTGTTGCTGAAAGAATATTAATAGGGTTAAATATTAGTGGCCCCTATGCGGAGAGTCTAGATCAGCCAATAAATAAACTACGATACGAAGACAGTAGTACCACTCTGCCTTCCGCTCTTTACTGGTCCGGGCTGACCAAGAATCTCCACAATAGGGCCAATACATTCACCTTCGTTATATCTGACTCGATTTAGAATAATAATTTAGATTAGTTATCTACCTTTGGTCTTCTGCTGGTTCCGCCGCATGTCACATCGCGTGTTATGTGCACGTCTCACGAACTGACTAGATATCTGCAGTCATTACAGAGGTCGCAGGAATAGCTACTCTTGGGTATATCTGCTTACAGCCTAGGGACCCAAGCAGACCAACATAGCTACGGCTGTTCTCGACATGAATGAACTACCACGCGGAGGCGAGGGATTTACCTACGGGTGCTATACGCCGTGATACATTAAGCGTAAATATTCATCCTCCCTACACCAGTTCGAGGGGGTAACCAAGCATTCCTGGTGTAACATTGAGTGTCAGTAAGCAAAACCACACAGATCAAGTTTTAACAATTTATTTTACCAGGCAGGTTACATACATAATTACACTCTAGTTCCAAATCAAAAAAGCATTACAACGGAAACCAAATTACAGAGTCTTAAAAGTCATACCTGGTAATAAAAGCTACATACGGGAATCTGGCTACCCTGTACATAGAAGTGACGTGCACGGTGTGCACGGGAGTCTGATTGCATCCTCCCTGATTGGTTGGTTTGGTCTCCTTAAATCCAAAATCAGGCTTTTGATGTTGACTCTAAAAATGGGTCCGCAATGAACCAATGAACCATCGGGCATTTTATAACCATTTGGAATTTGGAGCCAGGCCCCCCCAGGAAATGAGATCTTATCAGGGGAGTTGAGGCACATGGCTTTCACTGGGGCAGAGCTCCACACAGTTTCTCCTTGGTTCCTGGTTGGTTATGATGTCCAAGGTTTGCTGTTGCAGAAATGAAACCATTGCACCAGTTGCACTGAAACAATCAGAATAATACCAAACATGAATATTATCTAAACTGACTTTGTCATGAAACATCCGATGCTTTATGCATACTTTCAGGGAAACTGAGGAATGAGGGAGATGTGAGAGGGAGGGAGTAAGGAAGGGGGGGTCAAAGAGAATAATGGGCCCAACAGGCCGTGCTTTCTGAAACCTTCCCGTGCCGTAAAGGATGCCGCACCCTGATAGGAAGGGGATTTACGGGGGTTCAGGAAGACAGCTGTTTTCGGCATGAGTTTTTCCCCCACAGGCTCCTGCCTGTATGGGTGCGGAGAGGATGGGGGCTAATGGTGTATGCTCCTGGGGCTCTTGAGGCCACATATTACCACCGTACCAGAGGATGACAATGCCAGATTTTAATCATTTCCGCCTTACATATAGAAGTAGAATCTTTTTCCATAAAATAATATTATGTAGCCTTGTTCCTGCTGCTGCTATTACATGAATACATCGGGATAATTCCAAAGCATATTATATGTGAGTTACAATGAGAATGGAAACAATATAAACGGTTTAATACTCAAGTTAACCAAAAGTGAACAATATACACAGGGGACATGTTGATAACAGTCAAGTATGCTAATAGGCCAAATAACATTCTATCAAATAATCTTGAGAATACTTGAAGGTTTTTCTGTCTGTGTTGTGTCTTTTCCTCCTAGGATGAGAAGAACCAGGTCCTGATATCAAATGTTTGGCTACAGTTGGTAAGTGAAAGTGTGGTCTTGTTTTTAAAATCATCTGCAAGTATGATAAACCTGGTGCTTTTACATCGGAAGTCATATTATATTCAGAACACCATGGCTCACAACAAATAGCTACACGTATAAATAGAAAGTGTTGGCAATATACAGAATAAACATATGCAAATTAGTTTTTTCTGCTTATATTTTAATTTACCTTCTGATATTTGGAGTCATTTGAATGTGGATATTTATTCCTCAGATGTCAAATAAGCTGATCAGATGAGACATTTGAAATAATTTTAAGTTATCCCATCCTGCCTCATGGTAAAAAGCTTTGAAGTCCTGACCTAAAAGGCACTATATGAGTATAAAGCATTATTATTCCTATTATTACTTGCATTTTGGTCATTTTATGTGGGTACACAAATGGGTAGATGTGTTGCATTATAATGAACCTGGCTTTCATCTTCTCTGTTTCCTGTTCCAGTACTGGACTGATGTGTACCTCAGTTGGAATCCTGACAATTACCCAGGGGTACAGACTCTACGCTTTCCTTCCAATCAGGTGTGGGTGCCAGATATACTCCTGTACAACAGGTAGGCTTTGCCAACAGGTTTGCCCTCATCTCCCCTGCAAGTTAACTGAATCCCTCTCTCTGTATGTCAAGCATCTCAAAAGATTGTTCAAGAAAATGAAATGACCAAAAATGCCCTGATGATCTGTTTCAAGAGAGACAGGGAGCCTGTAAACATGGTGTTGCGTGTGGAGCTTGTTTTGAGCTCTGCCTTGGTTCCTCATGAAGGATAATTCAGAACAGTGGGCAGTTAAGGAAATATAAAATGCATATCACATTCTGTTCTAGCAAAACCATTCAGACCTCAAATAAAATAAATAAATAATAATGTCACCATTCATTTCCTCAATTCAAACACAGCCCATTTAAATTCAGGTACTTTTAGACAAAAATGTGAAATTCACTCGAGATAATGAGCTTATTGTATTCATGCCTGTCCCCCTTCCAAGGCAGCTGTCTCATTTGGGCACGTACAGCCTCATACAGTACCTGAAAAGTGCATATTTTGGACTGTGATTGTTTTTGTTTTCTGATCACTCTCCATGCATCTTCCTTTCATCAGTCTGTGTCTCTGCTTTGTACAACCAGGAAATCTGGGCACATTGGCAAAGCCTTTCATAATCATAACATCATTTATTTATTTTTTTGGTACCCATGAGTATTTTATTTAGTTATTTTATTTTACCTTTATTTTACCAGGAAATAGTGTGTGAAACACAATACCAATAATTAGCCTAACTTAGCCTATTACACAAAACCAAATGCAAGCATTTTTTATTTCAGTTTAGTCCTTGAGTTTTTCTTTTACTTTTCTCTCACAAGAATTATACACTACCTGGAATAAAAACTGCCCTGAGAATGAGGTGACGATACCATTAAACAAATGAGGGTTTAAGAACCTGTTGACATTCTTGGCCTTGGCTGTGTAATAAATGATAATCATTTTGCTTTACCAGACACATATACACTCAGTGAGCACTTTAGTAGATATTTATTAGACTTATTTTGTAGAATTCGACTGCTGTAGCCAATCCATGTAGAGTTATGATGTGTTGTGGGTTCAGAGATACCCTTCTGCATACCACTGTTGTAATTTGTGGTTATTTTCATTACTGTCACCTTCCTGCCAGCTTTGATCAGACTGGCCATTCTCCTCTGATGCCTCTCATTAAGAAGGCGTTTCTGTCTGCAGAACTGCTGCTCACTGGATTATTATTATTTATTTATTTTGCACCATTCTTTGCAAACTATACAGACTAGTGTGTGTGAAAATCCCAGGAGATCAGCAGTTTCTGAGATACTCAAACCACCCTGTCTGCCACCAACAATCATTCCACGGTCAAAGTCACTTAGATCACATTTTTTCCCCATTCTGATAGTTGATGTGAAAATTAACTGAAGCTCCTGACCTGTATCTACATGACTGTATGCATTTTACTGCTGCCACACAATTGACTGATTAGATAATCGCATGAATAAGTAGGTGTAATAAAGTTAAAACGCTATTGGCATTTCATAAGCATACATCCTCACTCTCGACCCTATCAGTTGACTTTACCCATTCATTGTAAATATTTTAAATGGAATGAAAACACAGAGTGTTCACTTAGATCAGGATATCCACTCCTCGAGGGCTGCAATGTCTACAGGTATTTGCAGTTTCCTTTCAAACAGCTGCCAATTAAGGCATTGAGAGCAAGGTGTGTGGGCTCTATAGCCATTCGATTTTTGAAATAATCACCCACCCTAAGACACACCAAAAAACAGGACTGGACTTAGACACCGCTTAGATTATAGATCTTCTAATGTGGTAGCCTGGCAAGAGTGTTAAAGGGACTCAATGATTGATGGGCCCAGCTCAGTTCAAATGGGAGCATTTAATGCAGTTCATTTCTAACTTGCTTTTAGATCTTGTTGAATTTTTTATATATTGATTTTGTAGCCTTTGGAGAAAGATTACACATTCCATTTAAGTCAATTAATTTGAACTAGAAAAAAAACATGCATTAATTTGTTAGTCAACATGACAAGGAAACATTCTAATTGAATCCAGGCTTAGTGTATTTGATTGGATTGTGCCTATAGGCTATTATTTGTGGTTTAGCTTGGTGAGAGTGGCCTTGGCCTGATTTGGAAGATATAGATTTATGAGTATTAGTGAATTACTGAGGTAAGCCTGCATAAAACCTTTAGTATTAGACTTTCTTTTCTTTCCTTGGCCAGCTGCCCTTGTACAGTTTTTTTTACAGTACTTACTGTAGTGCCACAGAAGTTTGCCAGGTAGTTTACCTCCAAGATTAATAGATTTGGGCCTGCACCCAAAACATATTGGGTCAATTGCAGCCAGCTTTGCTGGAGTTTAAACCCCCTAGATCACAGAACTGCATTAGAACTGGAATAGCTAAGCCGTGTTTCACGGTTATGTATGGATAGCTGATGGCTCCAGCTAAGCATGCTGGAATTGACCCACTTCGTTTGAATACACAGTTATATATTGATGAGCGAAAAACAGGGAGAAAATGAAGAAGCCTACACATGTTTTGGTATAAGCGGCCTTCAGCATGTCCTCTGTGTGGGCATGTGGATGTGGAAATAATATAGGCTGTGCAGATACTTTTTCATTTCATTCTGTCAATTAGTTATGTAATTAATGTCAAAGAGCAGATCTATTGACATCAATGAGTCATAAAATATCACATAACTCATAAATTACATTAAATATTCTATTGAATGCATAATGCAATGATTGTAAAAAAGTAACTAGAATCAATGGATGTTCCATGAGCTCTGCTGAACTGACAGGAGAGTTCACACATCGGAACATAGCTACACTTGCAGACAAATGCAGTTGCTGACAAATGAGGTGGATATAATACAGCCTTTCTATGAAAGAGATAATAAATTAAATGATATTTTAAAATAATAATAATAATAAATTAATACATAAGTTCTGAAATAAAATGGAATATTTAGCAAAAATCTGTAGGAAAATCCAATGCCTCAATGGTCAAAGAATTCCTTCAAAATAGTCCCATAGGGCTTTCTTAGTGCTTCTCCTTATTATTCAACAATCCTTTGTTTGTTGAGCCCTTTGTTTCTGAAGATTGTGGTGTACTAGATTGTTGGCCATGGTTTCTAAAAATAGTAGTAATGTATTGCGTCATATCAACCTGCAGTTCCTAACATGCACTTTGACTATGAGGAACAAGAGTGTGAGAACAGTTGGGCTTGGTTGCATTGCTAGCAAAATCTACTAAGTGTGTTATCTTGTACCTCCAAGTGCAGTCTTGAGAGGTCTTGGCAGGATGAGTGTAAAATATGGTACATTCCTTTTAACTTTCAGATGGAGCTAGAGTGATAAAATAAATACTATATAAAGTTGTATCCACTGTGATGAGAGTATTGTGATAGATAGATAGATAGATAGATAGATAGATAGATAGATAGATAGATAGATTTATATAGTGCTTTTATAGACACTCAAAGCACTTACAGTAATGAGGGGGAAAAACGCCTCAACCACCACCAATGTGTAGCACCCACCTGGATGATGCAAGGCTGCCATTTTGCGCCAGTACGCTCACAACACACCAGCTGAGGTGAAGAGAGAGAGAGCAATGTTTTTGCCAATTGAATCAGGGGATGAATAGGCGGCAGGTTGAAAGAGCCAGGGTTGGGTCATGTGATCTTTAATGACCACAGTGAGTTAGGACCTCAGTTTAACGTCTCATCCGAAAGATGGCGTCTCCTACAGCACAATGTCCCCATCACTGCACTGGGGCATTGGGGATATTTTGACCAGAGAGAAGATCGCCCCCTACTGGCCCACCAACATCACTTCCAGCAGCAACTTAGTTTTCCCAGAAGATCTCCCATCCAAGTATTAACCAAGCCCACACTTAGCTTCAGCCATTTGGCAGGAGCTGGGTGCATGATGGTATGGCTGCAAACATCAGACATCATGTTCATTGCTGATTCTTCATTGCTGGTCCCCCAATATGTCCTATATTTTGAGCAGTCCCACAGCATCCATAAACAACAAACTGAAAATACTTTTATGGTTGGTACTTTCTAAGATAAATGATTTCTTTGTGAAATTCCAACTGCAGCTGGTCGATATATGACAGCTGTATTTGTATTTCCCAAAAAAAGACATTGTGATTTCAGTGTTCTCTTAGCAGCTAAGGCCAGGGACACAAGACCAGAGAGAAGGCAACAAGTACAGTAGAACAGTTTATCTTCAGGTGTGCATGAGCTGCATTTATCATCGTCGAAGGGGCAACAGTGTCTGTTTCTTTAATCAGTGTTAGTCCATTATTGACCCACATATAAATCAAGACAAAATGGCCATCAGGCAACCTTAAGTTGGTGTAGTGGTTAGCTCTGTTGCCTCATGGGAAGGAGGTTAAGGGTTCAAATCCTGGCCGGGCAGATCCTCTCTATGTGGAGTTTGGATGCCGGCCTGTGTTTGCGTGGGTTTACTTTGGGTACGCTTGTTTCCTCCCACACTCAAAGACATGCATGTCAGGTTAGGTGTGCTCCTGTCCTTGCCCTTGACCAAAGCACTGGCCTCAGAACTGCAGTTGCTCCCTGAACGCTGCACTGAGGCTGCCCACTACTTCTAAGTAACTAGGATGAGTCAAATACAGAGGACAAATTGCCCCACGGGGTTTAATAAGGTATATCTAAGCCTTAAGGTTGTTATAATAGGGCTGCCTGCTGCTTTTAACATTCCATGGGCTTCATTGCGATCCTAGTCTGCTCTTCCCTCTGGAGACCTTTTTGTTTCCGCTCCATGCGGCACATAACCTTCTCCAACCTCCTGTACCCTCCCCATCCCCCTGTGATAGCAGTACAGTTACAGGGGGCCTGTGGAACTGCCAGTCAGCCGTTCACAAAGCCGATTATCTCTTACCGTGCCTCTGTGCTTTCCCTCCGCTGAAACTTGCCCTGACCGAAATTTGGATGAACCTCAGTGCCACTGCAAAGATTATCTGAGTTGTGGTATTTTCTTTGGTTGAAATAGAAGCTGTTGTTTGTTGGGTTAACATTAAGCATATTGATTAAGAATGGGCCTTTTGTGGCTGATGTCTTTGTGACCTGACAGTTTTGTATTCCTGAGACTGAGGTTCTCTACTTCCACAGTCTGCTGATTGTAATGTCATCTAATTGATAACCCTTGATATAGTCTAGATAGCCATATTTGGCTTCCCAGAGACAGACAATACCGTACATTATTGGCAAGATGCTTTCCGGTAAATCTCACCTGGTTTACTCAAGATTCAAATGGGCACTGCAGGTACACTGATTGCTGGATCTTTGGGCTGAAGACCCCCTGAAGGTGCTTTTTTCTCTGACTTAGAACGAATGCCCATGGGGCGGCAGCATGTGAACAGTACGTTAGGCATGCTGAGAATCCGGCAGATTATACATTTGTATGACTTTTATAGTAGACATAAGGGGCACAATATGAAGAATAAATTGTATCTCTGTAGCATGGTGTTACCTCCGGAAAAGTAGCCTTGCTTTGAAAAAAATGTATGTCCGGACTGTTTGTTGAATGTCTTTTCAATCCCGTGAACATATATCAAAAAAGCAGCCTCATTCTGTCTGGGGATAAGTGGTTATTCTGTAAACTCGAGTATGATCTATATGACTGTTGTTTGGAGCGAGTCCGCACTTTGCACTCCGCAGCTGCGTTCCGTTTAAATACCTTAAACCACAAGTGGCTGTACTGTAAACCCGGGCATGATCGATATGTCTGTGGGTTTCAGAGAGTTCCTGCTTTCCGCACCGCAGCCATTCTCTGTCGTACATATAAGGACATTACAGTACCTGACCGTGAGGGTGAAGAATAGCTCCCCTGTGCATACGGGCTTAATAAATCGCAGAACTTTACAGAAGACGAGAAAGAATAATAACTTTTTCACCACCTGTGCCTTATCCTGTGAAGTAGTCACTGTTCCTCAAGTCCACCAGGAACTGGTGCTAACATCTGGCTTTTATCTTGCGTTAAGTATCATCTATTTTGTGCTCAACCTGTCTTGACCGGTGAAAAGTGCACACACACGCACACAACATCTTTTTTATTTTTCTGTTTTTATTTATCTGCCTTTTTGTCCCTTATGAACTATGGTTCTTCATATTTCGGGAGAAACTTCAGATCCGTTGACTAGTTTGAACAATATAAACAGTTCCAGTGTCTGAATTTGTATTTGTATTGACTAGGTCAAGATATTTTGATATAAAATGTTTTTAAAAGATGTTTTTGTGAATCCATTAAAGAAGAGGTTGGTATACTACAGCATTAGTAGGGCATGAAGCTTGATGTCACGGAAGAAGGCAGCATTTTAAAACACTTGAATCATTAGCCTTCTCTTCAATAAAAAAGCACTGTGTGCAGTTATTTAAAAAATCACAGCCATCTGTTAAAAATTAGCCTCATTAATATCAACCATTTATATTCCTCATTTATGCAATGTGGCATAAATTAAGAGCAACATACAATAAAACATATCACTGTTTATGCTAATGCAACTTCTTGGAGAAAAACAACTGTTTAAGGAGTAAGTATTCCTGAAGAATATTAGCAGATTCAAATGTCAAATCACATATCTCATAAAAGTTGCTGGAGGCTGATAGTGAAGCCAATGTCATTTGCAATGAACCTGACTGACAGCTTGAGTCATGTTCAAACAAAATCTCATCTCCCTTCTTCTGCCAGAAGCACCCCCATAAACAAATATTTACTGCAGAATCAGACTGCAGCCCAAAAATAGAGAGAAAACCTAACATCTGGCTCAGTCATTTTAGATCCACTGACAGCTGGGGCATTTTCAGGCCTTTTTATCATATGGGAATGTCACCCAAGTGCAGTTTGGATCTGAGGCAGCTGAGACAGAGAGTAAACAATGTGCTCTGAATTGTGTATTTCGTGGCTCGTGTGAAATCAAAGCATCAACAACTGTCATGCCTCAGCCATTGAAATGACTTTAGCACTAAAATCATTCAATAAATCCACATCACAGCGCTATGGATGTAACATGATGCGATTATGCAAATGTTTTTCCAAGACTCATTCTTCTACTGGCATATTTTGGGGTTACAGGAGACCAGGAAGTGTCTGTTTCTAGACAAAGGGATGAGTTTTCCTTAGTTTTGGCTCCAGTTGAGATGACTTTTAGAGTCGTTAGGTTTTTAAAATCAATGTCAAAAATAACTCATAAGCTACTATATTTAGTGAACAGACATGGATAACTTTTTTTTTTCTTTTTTTTTCTGACCTGGAGAAAACCAATCATGAATAGTGATTGAAATGGTTACCGTCACACCAAATGCCACAGTGGCACTTTTTAATTTAGCTTCAGAATCACTGTTAATTAGCATGTGAAGGCCTGATGATCTCTTCCTTTTTATTTGGAAGTTATTGTTCTAAACCAACAGTAATAACTCTCAATTCACAGCAATTACTCTGAACCCCGAGTCATTAGTTAGAACCAACTGTCCCTAGTTTGCACCTGCAGTCATTGGTCGACATCCATGTCTGTTAGCCTGAACAGTCATTAGTCTAAATTCAATCATAGGTATAATGCAATCCATTGTCATTAGTCTGACCTCAGTCATTAGCATGACCTCACAATGGTTTATTTCTCTTTAAACTTCCAGTGCAGATGAAAGGTTTGATGCCACATTTCACACCAATGTCCTGGTCAACGCATCGGGGTATTGCCAGTATATACCACCAGGTGAGGTGATCTGACAGGGTTAACCAGTTTTCAATTTTAAACTTAATGGGCTGGAAAACAAGCTTTACATTGTGTTTGAAGGACACTCTCCTGAATGCTATGATTTGGAGACTTTTTCAATTAATAGGTCTCCAAGAAAGTATCATCCTAGTCACATTTTAACAACATATTTACTAATTTGTGGATAGTGATTATAGTGCATGTTTAAATGAGGTTAAATGTAAACAGGTCAGGAAAAGTTATTTGTTAAATAATTTAACCCCACCCCTATGGCTACTGCAGGGATCCTGAAGAGTACCTGCTACATCGATGTGCGCTGGTTCCCCTTTGACGTTCAGAAGTGCAACCTTAAATTTGGCTCCTGGACCTACAATGGCTGGATGCTGGACCTGCAGATGCTGTCAGTTGACACTTCCACCTACATCCCCAATGGGGAGTGGGACCTTGTGGGTAAGGCCCGCCAACCCTTCTCAGCCGGTCTCTCTGCCCCCACTCCCCTCTGATGGAAAAATACTGTGTTTTTAGAGACCATCTCTGTAGGGATATTATTGACATTTAATTAGATGTGTTATGTATGAAGATTAATGCATTCATTACTTTCATTTGCGCATTCTGTGAAATACACCGTTAGTTTCACAGTTGGGTGCAAACGCACACGCACGCTTGCACACACACTTTTGAGTCCATACTCATATCCCACCTTTTTATGTTTTTCAGTCTGCCGTGCACTGCTTCATTTATTCCAAAGTTTCAAAACTCAGTCTTAGTCTTTCTATGATTCAATACTGTTAGCATCTTCACTTGGGAAAAGTAATCATGGGAAAATAGGACGAAGAACTTTTGTATTTTTTTTTGTTTTTTTGTTGGTATTTTGTATTTTACAGGTGAACCTGATTAGGTGAACGGTGAATCATTAAAAGAAAATGATCAATAGAAAGGAGTTACCGCTATAACCACCATGTCCAACTTGAAAAAAATGATTTAGCTTATTTTAATTCAATGCCAATCTATCACAAGACTAAATTATGGCAGATTTCTATGAAGTGTACTGCTATCCACTGTTTTGGACACTGAAAATCATTAGCTGAAGATGATATTTTGCTAACACTGGAAATTATTTATAATATATCTTACAGGTTTTATTGAAAAAAAATGTTTTCAATATGAAGCAATACATGCAATATTAAACCCTTTAAATAAACAGCTTGGTCCCCCTTCAATAGACAGATAACTGGGGAGACACCAACACCAATGTCCGTTGTATACAGAAATGCTAAACTTCTTCCCTGTGTACTTATTTTGCCTGGACATGTATCTGGTTTCTCAGTGACATATATGGAAAATAATGCAGTTCTCAGAGGGTCATCTGAGGTGTCTTTTAAATGAGAGAAACTCTCTGTACCTGGTCACCCATCCCCCTTCCATCCCGCTCTCCTCTGGGCGATCAATGGTGGGGGCAGGCATCGATCGCATGTCATCGCTAACAGAGAGGTCAGCCCGCAGCGGGCAGCTCTTCCCTGATACGGAATCGAGCTTACGTCACGCCTGTAACAAGGAGAGTGTTACCGTCTTAATAAGGCGTCAAGGGACTGAGCTGAACAAATTACTCTCTGGACAGATTTAAAGCACTTTGCCTCTTTATCTCTCTGGCTGACTTTGACTCACGTTCCATTCTCTCTTGTTCTCTGGGCCGTTAGGTGGTGGGCCCCACTATCTCCCATTTGAGGCAGATTGGCGGCCATTTTGTAATTGCGTTATTGTTGCCAGTGACCTGCGTTCTACAGCTTTTGCTGGAGTTGAGCGGGGGCCAGGTGCAGATGGCAGACTTAGTGCTGATCTCACACGTCTGCGCTAATGACCAGGCCTGAGACTGGCGTGGGTACTGTAGCATTGGATGCCGGGGGCGGAACAGGAGGCGTCCAACGAGACAAATGGTGCCTCAAACCCATTACTGCACAGGTCAAATGAATTAACACTTCAGAATGGCATGGTAAGACTGTGCAATTTACTCTTTTTATACAAAGTTCTAACAAATATTTGAAAACAAAAAATATATATATATTTGGTTTGATTCCCCTTCATGATTAAATGAATAATAAATGAAAGGAGTTCACGATTGCCATTCATGAAAAATAGATAAATAAATATAGTGAGGCAAATATATTGATGCCATATATGTTGATGCGATGCCAGTCTTCAGGTAGATAAGTTATTGTTTTTCAATGGATTAAATGCTGAAAGTAGAATCTTCTCAACTCAAATGTACAAACAAACGTTCTCCTCGACAGTCATTTAGTTCACCCAGCAGGGATTGAGGATCAGCAAGTTAGCCATACGAAAGCATGTCGTCCCTCTCTCATACGCCGTCATCTAAAATCTTGATATCTGGTACCAGTTACTACACTTGCGTGAACCCCACAGACACACAAAGTGACCACGGACAACCCTAAAGAAGCCCTCTGCGTTTGGCCCGCAGGAGTGCCTTCGAAGAGGAACGAGCTGTACTACGAGTGCTGTAAGGAGCCATACCCAGACGTGACGTTCACGGTGACCATGCGCAGGCGCACGCTCTACTACGGCCTGAACCTGCTCATCCCCTGCGTGCTCATCTCCGGCCTGGCCCTGCTCGTCTTCCTGCTGCCCGCAGACTCTGGGGAGAAGATCTCACTGGGTGAGGCTCGTGCGGGGCATTGAACACAATTCAAGTTTATTTGTATAGCCCTGGCCCAAAGACACTTTACAGAGTAACAGAAAGGAAGAAAACAAGGGAAAGCCCCCAAATAGCATATGAGGTAGATGCTGGGGAGAAACAGTGGTCTTTTGTTTGCTGAAGCGAGGCAAACCTGAGCATTCTGTTAGGTGTGACCAACTGAGTTTTACAATTTATTATTATTAGTAGTAGTAGTAGTAGTAGTAGTAGTAGTAGTAGGTGTGAATTCATGTAATTTGGGACACTTCTTTGTAAATGCAGCTTCTCAGTCAGTCTAAATTAACCGAATTCTCCCAAGTAGTAGAAGTAGTAATAGTAGTAGTAGTAGCATTAAGATATATTATGATGATAACATAACATTATAATATTTGAATATCATTTTATGTATTTATTTATTTATTTCCAACACCCTTCCCTTGAAGGTATTGGAGATGGGAGTGACCATCTATAAATTAAAATGTACAAATGGTGATATCTAAGACCTTTCACAGCCTGACATTTTTCACTGATAATGTGTATGTTCTCCTCCTTGTCACTCCATTTTGCCCATCTTTTCTGATTCTGTCATGCATTTGGCGAGGTATTCTCATCTTCCAAGAGTAGGTTAAAAGTGAAGTAGACTTCCCCAAGGATATGTCCATCCTTACACCTTTAATCCCCAAAACCATTTGTTCCACCAAGGGAGCAAGGTATACATTACCCTTCTGCTCCTCCCAACTGTTAATCAATGGAGACAAGGTACTTACATTCTGCAAGTTAACCTAATGACCCGATTCTGCTGGGGTGCTGACATCCCGCTGGTGTAGTTATTGAGCGGGACTCACACTGTGTACTCAGGCAGATGAACACCTGCAAGATCAATGAGGGCATTAAGAGGTATTGATGTATGTGTATATGAATATGAAATATATCTTCATGTCCTCCCTCAGGAATAACTGTCTTGCTGTCCCTCACCGTGTTCATGCTGCTCGTAGCCGAGATCATGCCGGCCACCTCGGACTCTGTCCCTCTCATTGGTGAGTTTACCATTTCCTGTCTGTCCTGGTTACAGTCAGAATTATCAGAGACCAGGCCTTGGGGCTTATGACTTCAGGTGTCACTAAATTAAATATTATTATAATGGCTTCCTTGACTGTTGTGGACACAACTCTGGTCCTCATGTTGACAAATGCCATAAAAAGACTCCAAAGACAATCAAAAGCATAGAATCAAGACTAGATACTGAAAGATATCTTATACCTGGACTAAGGAAGCGATTGAATACACCTGACTAACTAACTAACTAATACAGCTGAGAAGCCAACAGATAAATTACTTTTGAACCCCTAAAATGTTCTTTTGGCTCTGTACTCCTGGATTCAAAATTAAACTATGAATATGAAGGTAGCGTACAGACTATCAGATTTAATTTGAGGCAATTCACATCCATATTTGGCAATCCGTGTAGGAATTACATCCTTTTTCATACATAGTCCCCCCATTTAAGTGGTTTCTAAAGATTGTTCACACTGATGTCACACTGATCTCACACTGCATGTGACAAAAATGACATTTGTGTCATATTAGGATATAGGATAAGGATGATATTGGTCCCCACTAAAATGTAGTCCTCCCAGCCACTGGGAGGAGTTTCCTGCACCTTGCAACAGCAGGTGTACAAGACCAATAAAATGTCCCCTTCAGCATGGATGTGTTGCCCAGGCCATGGTTGAGCTATGCTGAGATATCATACCTGAAACCTGATTCAATCTGTGTGGAGCTTCTCAGCATGGTCTCAGAGAATGGGGAGTAGATAAAACAGGAATTTGAATTCCTAATGTAGATTATCTCAACATATATATTATTATTTGGAATGATGTTCATCTGTGCAGAACTGCTAACTCTGAAATGTATTTATTTGGTCTCATTTGTCAAGTATTTAAGATGCATATGTCATAAATAATGTGTGCATAAAACAAACTTGTGATTTATGAAACACATTTTTAAAATGCTACTGTAGGAGATATTTCCACAGTTATTGTTCTAGTATACAGTAGCACTCAGAAATAACTATTTTGTCCTTTCAGCTCAGTACTTTGCCAGCACCATGATGATCGTGGGACTGTCCGTGGTGGTCACCGTTCTTGTTCTCCAGTTCCACCATCACGACCCTCAGGGTAGCAAGATGCCCAAGTGGGTAAGTCTCTGGGGTCGCACAGCGGCAATGCGGACGTGGGTGCATGGACCTATAACCAGAGGGTGCTTAAAATGAATCGAAATGAGATGCAGTGAGACCGTGATGTCGTAGCCTCCAGAAATGTTCTTAAACTGAACTGCCTTCATAAAAACCCAGCTGTGTTGAAGGGTGACAGCTTCATTTTAATTGCAGATATGGGCCTACATCGTTACAGCCCTCTGCCTCCAACACTCACTGACTGCAGACTGCAGAACACGTTACAGCACTCCACAGGCTATACATTCTATGGTTGCTGCTTTGTACCAAGACAAACGGAACCAACGAGAAATTCTGAAAGGATTCAGTAGTGTAGCTGATAATGAAAATGAGACACCTTTCAAACAACATAAATATCACACAGCAATATATCTAATTGCTACTTGATAAATCAAAAAAAAATAATAATAATAATAATATAGTGAGTTATTTTTAGTCAATTTTAATCATTTTCCCTCAATTGTGTTTTTAGGCCCAGCGCATATCTGAAACTAGTCTGATCAATTTCAGTGCTGGTAATCACAGTCCTGAGAAGTGTGTGCTGTCAAACCCCGTGCTATTATCCTGCCCTCTCTCCGGCAGGTGCGCGTGGTCCTGCTGAACTGGTGCGCCTGGTTCCTGCGCATGAAGCAACCGGGCGACAACCGCAAGCTGATAGGCTACAAGTACTGCCACGCGCACTCCAGCGGCAGCAGCGTGGAGATGAGCGCGGGGGGGCCGGGCCAGCCGGCGGCCAGCGCCAACGGCAACATGAACATGTACTTCAGCTACCACAGCATGGAGAACGCCTGCTGCCCCCTGAGCGCAGACTCAGGCGTGATCTGCGGGCGCGCGGGCGGAGGGGGGGTCTCCCCCGGAGAAGAGCGGGAGAGGCAGAGGGCTCTCCTGGCCGAGCAGGCCCCGGAGATCGGCCGCATCCTGGAGGAGGTGCAGTACATAGCCCAGCGCTTCCGAGACCAGGACCACGGCGAGGCCGTGTGCAGCGAGTGGAAGTTCGCGGCGGCAGTGGTGGACCGCCTCTGCCTGGTGGCCTTCTCGCTCTTCTCCATCATCTGCACCTTCACCATCCTCATGTCAGCGCCCAACTTTATCGAGGCCGTCTCCAAGGACTTCACCTAAGCCCTCCGTCCCTGTGTCGAAGAGAGGCTAGGACTGAAGTACGAAGGAAAAGCAAGACACTGGTTTTGTTTTCTTGCTGTTTGAGGGAGACAAATATACCTGTGCGCATAGTCTTATATATATATATACTACAACCAGACCTCGGGCAAGTACATCATTGTTTTGAATTCAAATACTTTTCTACACTTTACTGAGTGTGTACGGTGTATTAGAACTTATGAAATACTCTCAAGAAGTGTGAAAGCCGCATTCTGCTCCTCTTGGTTGGATCAATTGCACCAGGCAAGATCAATCAAGCACAAAAGTATTTGCATCCAAAATAATTACGTATTTGACCCGGATCTTACTACAACGGAACAAAATATACAAACAAAATATCAAATTGTAAATATACTGCATCATCTGTGACAGGCTTTCTTGTTTTGTGTTTTGGCAATGTTGTGTGATGATATTTAAACAAATGACCATTCCACAAAGCTAGTTTCCTATAACCTGGGCCCTGTCTCTTCAGCCCAATTACTGTTTGGAATTTTGATTATTATTATTATTATTATTATTATTATGTTAGGAGATTTTTCACTGTGAACCCAAAATTCTGTTTTAGAGGAAGCTCTAAATACTGTATTATGACTAACTACCGTTGATACCTAATGTAGCAGTCTTATTAAACCTCATGTGAATTAAAATGAGCTTTTTTCATGGATCTTCTCATTAGCTGTCTCTTCTTTGTGCAGTTTAATGGTTACAAACATGTACTCTGACTCTGTAAATATCGAGTTTCACAGCTGAACCAATCACCAGTCCAAACTGCTTGCCTGATTCAGTTTGCAAAAAGTGGTGACAGTCACATGCCAGTAGGCTCTTGATCGACACTTCCTGGATCAACCTAATTTGCCTCACACAGTCCTACTGAGGAAGGCTGTGTTCGCTCAAGGTCAAGGGACACAACAACAAAAAAAGATATGTTATCAGTTAGATTTGTAAATGTATACAAAATTTTACCACTGCGGTGTGACTTCAGACACTGTGCTCCGGCAATAGAGAAAAACAGTTATGCCGAAGCAATTCAACATTGTCTGGGGTGTTAGAAAAGTCAGACCATGGAAAATTAGTTAAAAAATCAGAGAGGAGGCTTTTGAGGCGGCACAGTAGGAGGATGCATTGGGTTTTGAAAGACCCGGCCGTCAAACGATGTGGGCGATTGGTGTGCCAGCTTCGAATGTCGAGCATATGACTGCTGTGGCTCTGCTTTTTCAAATAAAGACAGCCAGAACGTGATCTGTCAGATGTAGATTGCACTATGATTTTTGGCTAGGAACATGACCGAATCCACATAACTGTCGATCAGGCGCATAAAGAGATAAGGGATATCTGGGACTCCAACGTGTTTAGGCTGGTAACACTTTCAGAACATTAAATTGCAACTTTGGCTTTAAAGGTTAAAAAAAGTTGATGGATGACTCAGGAAGCAGCACTGTACATGGAAAACAGCAGTTTTCCTGAAAAAAAAATGTCTAAAAAGTTTCAAAATGTGCTTGCTATAAAACAGGCAGTGTTTGCAAGCAGCACATAACTGAATATAATCCCGTGGTAAACACATTTATTTCCAATTGCACTCTGCTTCAAAAAGCAAAAAATGGTTCCCCTAATTGTTTCTTCCCTATTATTTCAAAGCCTGTTACATTTTTTCAAATAGTATTTGTCATTTAGGATGACAGCTACATGACTATCCCTCCATCTGTTCTTCATGACGACTGTCTCAGCTTGCTGCAACACCCTCCATCCATCCATTTGGAAGGATGGACACAGACTAGCTCCTATTCCTTATGACGCAGCAAGACCCTTTGTTTGTTTTTGCTCTGCAACAAACCAATCATGTGATGAGGTAGGGAATACTCTGCCAATACACTGACACCCTGCCTCCCTGGGAGACTCCTGACCACAGGGCCTTGTGTGGCAGCTGGGCTTGGTTTGCGGGAACGTGGGTTGTGTTATTTTCTTTGCATTTTTTAATTTATCATTTTTCCATGAGAGTGAAGGGTGAAGACTTTTTTATTTTTCCATTTGTTGGCGTGTGCTCTCTCTCTAGCTTCAGCTACTCAAATAAAAGAAGGCGATGTTCTGAATGTTCATATCTCCCTGTGTCCAGCTCTTCTGTCCTCCCAGGGGTGTCTCACAAACGGGTTGATTTTATTGTGGATCTCACTGATGAACTTTGTGTTGGCTGTGCTCTGTTTAGGATTCTAAATATCTGTGCCACTAACAGATGGCTTTGTCATGTACCCATAGCCGGCAGCTGCAGTGCGAAGAACCCCGTAATAAACATCTTAATTAGATCTCCTGAAGGTGTGCGGTAATCAGTATCAATGAAAACATTATAGAAGGCCCAGCAAGTGCAAGTACATTTAATTACCACTGAAAGGCCACCGGCAGTAGAACATCACCAAAACTTCAATGACCCACCGCCATATTTGAAAGTCGATACAAGGTGCTTCTCCTTGTATGCTTTCCATCTTGCTGCTAAATACTATATGTCAATGGTGTGACCCAAACATTACATTTTTTACCTGTGGCCTCCCTCACCATTTTTCTTACCCTCTCTGGGGATCATATGCACACACATCCTCTTCCTGGCAAGTTTGCAACCATTCCATACGTGTTATGCTTTTTTATTATTGCCCTAACAGTGCTAAGTGGTATGTATAATGGTTTATGGATTGTTTTATACCCATTACCTTGTGATGGTCAATTACCATCTGTGTCTTCTGAATTGACAGTTCTTTGGCTTTTCCCATGCTGATGGTTGACAAAGGTATTTTGAATGCTTGTTACCTCCTTTGTTATACTTGTGAAACAGGAAATTATGGAATGGCACAATATAGTTCCTTTTGACTGAGATTAACATTGTATTGCCAATTTGTAAAATGTAACACAGGTAGCAAGGACTGTAACAGTCATTCTTTTATCTGAGCTGTGCTGCTTGGCTGCACATTTCGGTTACTTTGGTTGTGATTGTCAGTTCATAGCAGGATAATGCACATTCCTAAACTTCACTTCTGCCTGTGGTCCAGAGTGGACAGACAACCCCTTTGGGTGGGTACTGCCAACTCATATCCATGCCCCCGATTTTTGCAAAAATAGCATCACATGTGCATATCCTTTTTCCCTCTTTTATTGGACATGTATCTGACAAATTGTAACATTTACATATCAGCCTTTAGCTATATTGTACACACGGCCCATTTATTCAGCTGGGTATTAACTGAAACATCAGGTTAAGTACCTTGCTCGGGGCTACACTGATGGCGACTCAGTAGGGAGATGACCTCACAACCCTCAGAAGATTGAGTTAGAAGAACAATTGCCTAACCGTTGTGCTGCAGTAAATAACTTCTACGGCAGCCTTTCCTCTCTCTCTATTGCTGGAGCCTACCATGTACAGCCTAAACCATGGGGTTAGACATGAAGTTCAGGCATTAAAGGATTTAGCCAGCTCCATTCACGTTGCCTTTGAAACACTGCAATATTCTCTGTAGCCTACAACATATGAAGCTCAGTGTAACTGGGATGCAATGTTTTGTGATGCACATAAATGCTTCATGAACACTTCAGGAGGAAGGACTGAGCATGTTTTACTTTTATTTATCAAGTTTGGGGATGAATAAATAACAACTGAATTGATCCGGAAGACAACCTCAATCAACTCAATTACTCCATCTCTCTAGAGGCATGAAATAATTAGCTACAAATTAAAATTCAAACTCACCACAACAAAGCTTGTCATTTCAATTATTTTGCAACAATCATCACTTTGCAATAATACGGTCATATTATTTTCTAATATTCAAAAATGAACATGGCAATTAAGTCCCCAACCAAACCTCCTCATTAAAACTCATTAAATAGGGTTCTATCCTTAAATGATGATATACCAGATGTTATCATAGGGAAGGTTGAATATAGAAAGCCATTGCACCAAACACCTCTAGTAAAACAACTGAAGTAAGGGCACATGGTATTGTTGTCAGGGTAGACATTGTGCACCTACATTAATGCTTAGGAAGTGCTACTGCAATGCTTAGCAAAACCCTGTAGACCTTGAGGCACATTTCTGACATTAATTTTGGGAGGGTGTCAAAATATGAGTTTTACATAAATTGTATTTTTCATTAACTATATAGTTGTTGTCAATCACAGATGTATTTGAATTTTTTATAGGAGACCAGTCATATCATAAGACTTCCACAGACAAAATAATCTAAAAATGTGTTTACTTTTGAGATTCTTCAAAATGAAGAGTTAAAAATGAATGTTTGACAGAAAATTTGAATTCTCCAAGTACTCAAAAGATACCAAATATCAAATAATATGCCATTTTGCTTCTAGAATTATGGCCATTTAGAAATCAGATTTCATGCAACTTGGCACTTTTTAAGTGCTGGCCACCTACATTTTAGAAGTCTCTGACACAAAAACAAAGCAGCATAACAAAATTCATCATTTTTATTCCGCATCATTACTGACCACCACACAAAAAATAAAGCTGCTGTGTACTTCATTTGAGTGCAGTATATATAAAATTAATACCAGGCAATGCATTAACATCCCTTGGGCCCTTGAGCAAGGCCCTTAAACCTGCATTGCTCCAAGGGGAGGATTGTCTCCTGCTTAGACTAATCAACTGTACGTCGCTCTGGATAAGAGTCTGCCAAATGCCATTAATGTTATGTAATGTCAAATAAATGTTTAAGCAACTCAGTTTACAAAGTACCTTCCTTCTCCCTTTTCTGTCCTACATTTCAGAATTTGCTGAAAATAAGCGCACATTGTCCTGCCACTGTGAATGTAACGGAAAGGTGATGTGCCTGTGGACTTGAAAATGGCCTACTCCAACACCTTCTCTGACCCAGCTAGAGCAAGCGGTAAAAGGATCAGCACAGTTCAGTGGATTACCTCCACAGCAGCCATAAACTGTCTGAGATGTGTTCAAAGAGGAGATGCATGAGTATTAAACAAGACATAAAGGGCACTGAAGCACCTGCACTGTCAATGCAGCGATCTGCGAAATTATGTCATGTGACCAGTGGCACAGCATTTCTGGACAATGTCTGAATTAATATGGGTTTAAGTATACACTCAGTGACCACTTTATTAGGTAGACCTGTACACCAGCTTGTTAATGCAAAGATTTGATCAAGAGGTTCATCTGTTCAGACCAAATGTCATAATGGGGAAGAAATGTGATCTAAGTGACTTTGACCGTGGAATGATTGTTGGTGCCAGACAGGGTGGATTGAGTATCTCAGAAACTGCTGATTTCCTTGGATTTTCATGCACAACAGTCTCTAGAGTTTGCAGAGAATGGTGCGAAAAACATAAAAAACATCCATTGAGCAGCAGTTCTGTAGACAAAAACGTATTGTTAATGAGGTCAGAGGAGAAGGGCCAGACAGTCCAAAAAAAACCCTAATAAAGTGCTCACGGAGTGTATAATAGTGTTACCCCTCTTGTTCTGCAGTCCATTTCACAGTTTTTCTTCTTGATGACTAAACCAGCCCTAATATCACTGAAGAGCCCATTTTGAAGGAAATGGTTCCCATAAAATAATTTGGTGAAGTGATTCTGATTTCGTGAGCTCTTGAGAACAGGATGATGTTGAAGGCCCCGTATCCTTCATTGAGGCAGCATATTGAGCCCGAATGTGCATTGTAATGGAATTCTAAATCAATATCGGGGAGAGAATTTGCTGCAAATACAGTTGCAGTTCTTCGGGAGTGTGAATAGCCCACCGGGCTGTACAAATGAGGAAGTGCATGGGGTCTGCAATGGAAATGGGGTGAAGTGTCCTGATTGCACTAGCCTCACATTAACGATTCAGTTATCTGTACTGCCCTATAAGACTACCAGCTGTGCCCACAACTGATTAGGTCAGTGATGCACACACAAAAAAAAAAGCTTCTAGTAAATTTGCTTTCATTTTATTCACATGAAATATAATCTGGGGGTGGGTGGCGATCAGGAGCATAACATGATGGGAGGGAAAGAGCTGTATGTATGAAATGCAATATGGAATACAGAATGTGTGTGTGAGTGCGTGTGTGAGTGTGTGTGTGCACATTTGTGTATGCGTGTGAGTGTTTGTGAGTCAGGGATGGGCAAAAATACATCAAAATGTATTTTGATACAAAATCCGAAATATCCAAACTGTAAATGTGTCAAAATAAACTACGAAATACTGCAACCAAAAAATGGATCATTTTCTGCTCTGCAACAGCAAGTTCACAGATGAGAGACAGATGTTCATTGTTGCTCGGGTATTCCCTTTTTCATGGGCTGTTCACACATAAGAGCAGTGAGTGAGTGTCTAGTCTTGGATTTGGCCCTTGGTCTCTATGGAGATTGCATTTGGAGTCAGCAGATATACACCATCAGGAAATAAACCACTGCTGGACTCAAAAACGAAACACTGTACAGGTTGGCCAAGGAAGACTGCAATTCATGACAGATGAATCCTAAGAGTGAAAAAAAGTCACTCTAAAACATCAGTCAGTGACATCACCAGCCTCCAGATTGCAGGGCTGGAAATATCATGAGCCACCATCAACAGCAGACCAGAGGCTAAATTGCAAGGTGCAAACCTCTCATCAGCAGCAAGACATGAAAGGAAGATTAGAATACCACCAACAATTCTAATTAACCTGAAGGTTTGGAAAAAGGGTTTATAGATTGATGAGTGCAAAATAAATCTTTACCAAAATGAAAAGAAGGAATAGCCCATGGACCAAAGCACCCCCTTCATCTATAAAATATGGAGGAGGTAGTGTCATGGCATGTATGGCTGCTTCTGGAAGAGGCTCACTTGTCTTTATTGATGATGTAATGGAGGCTGGCAGCAATAAGATGGTGGCCACCTCGTCCTGCAGCAAGACAATGCCAAAACCTGCTTCCTACACAACCAAAGCATTCTTCAGTGGAAAAAAGTGAACTGGCCAAGTCACTCACCTGATTTCAATTCAATTAAGCATGCAAATATCTTACTGAAAGGGAGACTGAAGACAGAAACCCCCCAAAACAAAGATCAACTGACAATAGCTGGGAAGGCATTTTCCAAGAAAATACCAAATGATTGGAAATGTCAATGAGCTAACGTTCGTGGCAAACAGAAAGAAATTTGAATGTGTTCCCTAACATTAGCAATCTTGAACGAACCTCTGGTCACACTATGACAATATACTAGTTAAGTTGTTATATGCTTAATCTAAGATCGGAATAAGTTCACTCAGCAGTCTCTTGACATGCACAAGAGAGAAATGAGGAAAATAGCAGCAGGCAGTAGTTTTTACAAATCTAAGGGGAGGAACCAGGGACTGGCCTATTACGAAACAGTGTTAACTTTATGTTACGCGTTCATCACTGACTACTGCAGCCAAAGTAAAAAGAAATACAAGCAAGATGACCGGGCACAGTAGAGCAGAATGCATCAGTGGCAGAAAATAATCACATGATATTTGCGCCTAAATTGGGATGTCTATTTAACCCTCCTACCTCACCTGTGCATGCCTGTTCCTCAGCTGCCATTGCTGCAGCTATAGCATGATCCTCTGCTGCGTTGTCCTTGCTGTTTGCTTGCATTCTCCCGCATGCCTCAGAAAGTCTTTTGCACTCCCACCACCTCCCCAGCATCCACCGGTAGGCTCTGCTTATTTTTATCCCGGGGGGGATATGCAGTGGTTACTCCCTTTTATGAATTTGGCTGGCTTGTACCTACAATTTGCTTGCAAACGGTGAGTGAAAAGATGCAGAGCCTGACGCCAAAGTTTGCATTTTTATTAATCTCAGTAAAACCTTTGCTTATTCAATCATGAGTTGGGGTGACATTGGCTCAGGAGTTAAGAGCAGTCGTCTGGTAGTCGGAGAGTTGCCAGTTCGAGCCCGCCCTGGGTGTGTCAAAGCGTCCCTGAGCAAGACACCTAACCCTTGCATGGCAGCCAATCACCGTTGGTGTATGAGTGTGTGAATGTGAAGCATCAATTGTACAGCGCTTTGGATAAAGGCGCTATATAAATGCCAACCATTTTCCATTTTTAGTTGTTTGACAGAACTACCCACAGATGCATGATTGCAACTAAGCTAGCTAATTCAAAAAGATTGAAGTCTAAAAACATCATACTTACACAAACCTTACTGTCCATTGATTAAACTCAACACTCATTGACTATAATAGAGAAGCCCACAGACAAAAGTCACTGGCGCCCTGTGATTCTGGATGTTTTACATCATTCCTGGGCCATTTCCAGTACTCGAGGTGCATTCAAAAGAGTGGAAACAGCAAATTTGTGCAAAGCGAAGGTTGGTTCTAACATTGTCTTTTCTTAAATGAAATAAGTTACATTCGCATCAGTTTTATAGGAATTAATTTATATACAGTAAGGACTAAGTAAGGGTCCATCTGAACTTCCCAAAATGTATTAGTGAAGCTGTCCCCACAACCAAAACATAAATGGACTGTTTCTTTCTCAAACTGATGTCATTTGCAATCAATCACCCTTTGATTAACTTGTCCAGTTTCGAGACAATGTATTCACATTGTTTGACATGGTTAAACTATCCATACCAATTCACTTTCCTTTCTTGTCTCCCTTGATTTGCATGACTTTGTGGCTATCCTTGAGAAATTTTGAAAGAATAAATTGGGGATGTTGAGCTCCTCAGCCGATTATTTACTTTTCATTTCTGTACCGTCAGGCTATTGAAGCAGGCAATACATTCCATTGTCAGAAAGCGCCTTTCTCGTTCAAGACAGCATTGTTGAAGTCATTTTCTCCATGTTATTTTGTTTACTAAGATTGTTGGCAGGCTATGCAGGAGAATCTGCAGATTTAAAAATAAGATGGCTTTTATTAGCTGAAATGAGAAGAAAAATTTACATTTTCATAGTAGATTATGCATTCTTTGCAAACGTAATGTTTTGAGTGAGCCAAACATTATTCTTCTAAATGAAGCACAGGATATATAAATAGAATTTAAATAGGAATGGATCTGTCCGACAGATTGTCATCATTATACCTGGATTTTTCTTTTCATCAAATATGCTATTGGGTGTTTACACAACACACACACACACACACACACACACACACACACAACCTTCCATTTCAGTCTGTGAAAATGAAAACCCATTTTTCCTTCACGCTCCTTTAGTTCTGCTGGTCCACTGTACTGGAGTGAATCATGATAACCAACCCAAACTCCACTAGCTCTACTGTTTTTGTTTTCATCTTGAAATCAGAACCGTATTCAATTTAATTGATTAATTAACTGAAGAAGGGCGGCACGGATGGTGCAGTGGGTAGCACTGCCGCCTCACAGCAAGGAGGTCCTGGGTTCGAATCCCCGTCGGCCGGGGCCTCTCTGTGCGGAGTTTGCATGTTCTCCCCGTGTCTGCGTGGGTTTCCTCCGGGTACTCCGGTTTCCTCCCACAGTCCAAAGACATGCACGTTAGGCTGATTGGAGAGTCTAAATTGCCCGTAGGTATGAGTGTGTGAGTGAATGGTGTGTGTGCCCTGAGATAGACTGGCGACCTGTCCAGGGTGTATTCCTGCCTTTCGCCCAATGTATGCTGGGATAGGCTCCAGCCCCCCTGCGACCCTGATCAGGATAAGCAGGTTCAGATAATGGATGGATGGAATTAACTGAAGAGTAACAACAAAGACCAGAAGAGCCTGTGGCTTTGCAGGACCTGGTTTGCAGACTCCTGCACTAGACCTTATGATCATGGTATTGACACACAGTTCAGTAGTATCTGTGGTATGGAAGAATTCCTGCAGGTGAACTTTGTCTTAGGGAGGCCAGTGCACTCTGATGCCCATAAGCTTATTTTGCAGACGACACAGTGCACATTACCTTGAAGGTATCAGGCTGACATTTCAAATGGGGATGAGTATTGCCAAGGATGGAACTTGAGATGAGCATGACACATTGTGTTTCAATCATAATTCCAAAACGCTAGGGGTTTTTTCTACATGCCTTTTCGGGATTTACAACAAACATCGCCTTCCAACAAAATACTCCAATTAATTCAAGGGACCTCAGTTAAATGATCAAATGCTGCCTGGCCAAGGGGCATTTTTGTAATTTGTGATTTGTCATCATGCCTGCTTCATGTTTAGTGCTATTCAGTCTATTCAAATAAATAAACAAATAAATATCACCGTTTAACGTGTATGGTAGCTGTAATGTATGCCATCATTATATACCCTAAAGTGCTCTGAATGTACAAAATAAAATGTCAGTTAGAACCATATAATTTTATGGTCTCAAGATTACATTACATTATATTACAGGCATGTAGCAGACAGTCTTATCCAGATATACCTGTAGTTCCCCTCTGTGAATGCAGCAGCCATTTTAATTGTGGAGATTTCTACAGTCAACACGATTCTACTTGTGGAGTAGCTCTATTTGTGGAGATTTCTAATATGCTTGACGCCAAAGCAGCAGTTGGTCAGGTGCGACCGAACCAGCTCCAGGAAGACAAGCTAAGCTCAAATCAAAATCCAGTCATCACACACAAAAATAGAAAAAGAACAACCCGTCACGTACAGTAGATAAATTGTCCAAAAAGAACCCCTATTCTCCTAAGGCACTCCTGGCTCCCATACCGAGTAATGGTGTTTGGGTTAATTTTGTCAGGGAGTTTCTGATGAACCAATTGACTCTTAAGTGTGCTGGATCAGTGAGCTGCTGTTTGAGACAAGAGGGGGCCGAGCCAGCCTAGGAAGTATTTCCCAATCAGTGCCTCACGCCTTTGTAAGTCACAGACCATATACAATATATAGTAGCATATTGTTCCAGGGCAGACTTTACTGAAGCCTGACGCAAGACAGTTTCTTCTCCCCCACTTCATACTGAAGCCCGGGAAATTACAAAATTAATGAATTGTAAAATACATTCTTTCAGCCACTCCCCTCAAGCAAACACCTCAGAGCTGTGAAAACCAGAATAGCATCTTTTCAAAACAGCGCTTACACTCTTTGGATAATTAGCACTGAGTAAATCTGTGCTTTTTTTCCTTTGGCTACAAACACTGCCACTTTAACTCATTCCTTGGGAAAATGCGTATTTTTAAAAGTCAATTTATTTTAACGATCATATTTCATTATATTACTTAGGGTCTGAGCTATACATATGTGTATCTATGGCAGACATTTTAGTGCTAATAATACTCTTATCATATGTTATGGTTGCATAAGAAAGAAGAGAGACTCTAAAGTTATGTTGATACAGCAATAAAGTTTCTTCATTTGACTTCTTGACTTTACTAGGTATTTTGGCAGTGTGTCCATATCCTTCTCTTAGATGAAGCAGGATAGTTTGAGGGCACATTTGGCTTTCATCCAGGACAAAAATTTGGAAGCTTGTAATGTTTCTACTTTTCCCAAAGTCTCTCGCCAATCTAGCCCCTTATTGAACTCCCCAGTAATGTTCTGGATGGCAGCATTTCAAGGACATCCTGATGAGATTCTCATGCCCTACCACTGCAAACCTACCAGAAACCTCACCTCAGCAAAACAAAGCAGAGTATATATACACATGTATGGTGGATGATTAAACGTAATTTAAATCTTTTTGTAAAGGTCAAAGAAAAAAGTAATCACTAGAGGTAGTCTGTAACACAGTGAAAACTATCACCACCCAATGTCGGTCAGCAGCCAGTGTTGGTGCCATACTAGACTAGCAGAGAGACACCCATGAGAATTGTGTATGCAATGTGGTTAAGGCTGCAGTGGTTTACCCAAAACCAGGATTGATATGAGGTGAGTTCAAAGAATTACTCACATTCACTGTAGTTTATTTTTCCCTCCCTGTTGAAGGGCTATAAATGCATGGAACCACTGACCAGGACTGGATTGTGAATACGAAATCTGCATGACCTACCCATGCTATAAGCAGTGGTAACCAACCCTGTTCCTGGAGATCTAGCGCCCTGTAGGTTCTCACTCAAAACCTAACAATGCACACCTCATTTAAAGGCAAGAGATCCAATTGCACGTGTGCCAAATTATGGTTGCTGTGAAAACCAACAGAATGGTAGATCTCCAGGACAGGGTAGGCGACCACTGCTCTAAATGTACATTGTTGTGTAATCTCTTATTATGACTGTCTCAGATGCAGTTTTTTAAATTAGATCAGTTTTATTCTTGAATGTATTTATTTTTCTGAACTGCAAAACAAATGCATTACAACAGTTTTAATTGAGTTTACACAAGTCCAGTAAGCAACAAGCAAGAGTTAAAAGTACTAAATGAGAGTTGATTAACAAACATTTCAGTGACCCAACATATTGCATATATAATATATCAAAAAGGAGGTGCAGTTTGCACATCATTCAAACAGTCAGTAGGCAGAGATGAAGGCAAAGAACATCTATGGATTACAGAGTGATTCACTGATCCTCAGAAAATTGGCAGCTCTTCAAAATACTAATAAGTTGTATTCAATTTGCTGCCATAATAAGTCTGACATTTAGGACCAGATGTAGAAAATGTACTTAATTTTTAAGTAAAACAGGCTTTTCCTTTGAGCTTATTAAACCAAGGTAAACCAGTGGTACTATGATGTGAAGTTTGCCAAGGTTGACTGTTAGGTGTGCAGGAGCTCTTGCAGCAACTTGAATTGTCCAGTTTGGTTCGGATAGTGCTAGGGCACATGACATATGGTATCCATTTTAGTACAGTCATAAATGAGCAAGTTGTACATCAGCTGAAGTTGAATCAGCATCATCTATCATTGTTATTATTATTATTATTATTATTATTATTAGTAGTAGTAGTAGTAGTAGTAGTAGTAGACTAAGTCTCTTGTAAGTCTCTTTCAGACTTCCAGAAATTATGCATGATCTTTTCGCTTGTTTGGTTTTTGGCAATTGCTTCAAAGACTTGTCAGAAAAGTTACAAACTACAACAAAATCAGCCAGCTGTCCTATCATCTGTGCACTACGCCCTATTTTGAATTATAATCAGAAATCTACTGGCAATTGCTTCAAACACACCATCCAAAAATGTATTTATTGTTTCATATAATATTCATTTGCATTGGGATTAGGATATGAATAAGCTTTGACAATACATATTTTCTCTACCATGATGTTAGAGATGGTGTCTATTTGATTAATTGAAAGGGGATAATCCCAATACAACACAGTTAGTCTCATCTTTCTCGTCATGCATAACCAGTCAAGCTACTCGGTTGACATTGTGCATGGTGGTCAGGGGGCAGGCGCAGGGCAAAAGACACAGATCAAACTACTTTTCAAGATGTTGGTTCCTCTGTTTATTTTCACTTGTCACACACTTGGCCTGATTAAGTGGTGTACACTTCTAATGGATGTCATATTCAGTGCTGTCAAAGCAATGACAAACAATGGAATGATATGAGCTAAATATTTCATCACAAGTACTCCAAGCTGACAGACATAATTACCAAGACAAATGACAAGCCATACCATACTGTATACGTATATTGTATAGCCATCCTATTCGAACATGTGAAGTCAATTTTAATGTGAAAGAAGTTCAAGGCATTTGAAATATGAAATATGTCACTAAAAATAACCATTATTTATTTATCATCATCGCCATTGCCATCATCTTTACAATTACATTTTTCTCACTGTGAACTTTGACGCTGGCTCTGTGTCCATTACATGTACTCAGTGTCACTGGTCTTCAATGTTGCTCAGTCATTGTTCTGACACCCTGCTGTCTCAACATTGTTTCTGATCAATTTGTCTGTCAGCACGTCTCCCCCCTCAGACCTTCATCTGCTTAAGGCAGGACCTTCTTACATAATTGCAATAGATGGGGCTCAATGATTCAGTCTTTTCCCACTGTGACGATACTATTATATACACTCACAGAGCACTTTATTAGGAACACTATACTCATACTGAGTAGGGCCTCCCTTTGCTTTCAAATTCTTTGTGGCATGGATTCCACAAGATGTTGAGATTCTATTCCATGTTGACATGATTGCATCACGCAATTTCTTCAGATTTGTCAACTGCACATTCATGCTGCGAATCTCCCATTCTACCACATCCCTAAGGTGTTCTATTGGATTCAGATCCAGTGAAAACCAGTTAATGAAACCAGTTTGAGATTACTTTTGCTTTGTAGTGTAGTTTGTGCATTCTCATGCTGGAAGTAGCCATTAGAAGATGGTTACATTGTGGGCATGAAGGGATGCAGATGGTCACCAACATTACTCAAGTAGGCAATGATTGATTGGTATTAATGGGCCCAAAGTGTGCCAAGAAAACATTCCCCACACCATTACACCACCACCTCCAGTCTTGCCTGTTGACTCAAGGCCATGGATGCCTGCTGTTGGCACCAAATTAAGTTTTCCCAGTCTTCAACTGTCCAGTTTTGGTGAGCCTGTGCCCACTGCAGCCTTAGCTTTCTGTTCTTGGCTGTCAGAAGTGGCACCCAAGATGGTTTTTCGCTCCATTCTGAGTAAACTCGAAAGACTGTTGTGCATGAAAATCCCAGGAGATCAGCAGTTACAGAAATACAGCATACTGTTACTTCTTATTGCATCACTTATTAGTTGATCTAGGTACACATGCTATTTATTTACCACAATAAGACTATTATTTAAGCTGGGAGTTTGTATTTATGAACTATTACAACCAAAATAATGGTAAATTCAGCAGCTTACAGCTCACTTGATGCGAGTCACAAACTGCTTGTAAAACTGCCTCTTGTTAAATGGACTGCATTTATATAGCACTTTAGTAACACCCAGTGACTGCACAAAGGGCTACACAAAGTGCTTTACAATGAATGCCTCTCATTCACTCATTCACACACACTCACACACCAAGGACAAAAGGCTGCCATGCAAGGTGTCAATCAACTTGTCAGAAGCTAGGGATAAAAAAGGTCTTGAAAATCTAATTTGATAGTGTAGGCTACTATGTGGATAAATGAGGTTAAACGAGTCTATAGCATAGCTTTTTGTGTTGTGCTGCTATATGGACCATGTCAAAAGCCCTAATGATAATTAAAATAAATAGATGCATGTGAGGAGACGCATTTGTCCGACCAGAGATGGGTAACAAGGCAACATTTCTGGTTTCAATTAAATTAGTTCTAGCATTCATGCCATCAGACAGTTTCGCTACATTTCTTGACAGTGCATGAATGACAGCCGGAGACCATTCTTGCGTCCCTATATGATATGGTTTTGCTGTATTTAATCTAAGAGTGAACTAGTGTTGGTGTATACATTAAATTAGCTCATTTAGCCAGATTAATTGGTTGAAACAAAAACCTGCACACACGCCGGCCCTCCAGGACTGAAATTAGTATTAGACAATTATCACTCTTTACCTCCCCAGTCATCCAGCTGATAAATCAAAATATAAAAAGCTGCTATTAAGCGATGATAGACAGTAATGTCACGTGTTGCATTTAGTGGGGTTCTTCAATGCTTTATGAGGCTCACAGCCTTCTGTTTGTAGTGGTAAGATGTTTTAACAGCAGCAACTTATTTTCGGGGGACAGGTGGGGATTCACAGAGAACTGCTACTAGCAAGACAACAAATACAATGCATTCGGTTCCAATTATTTGTTTGGCTACAAGTTCAAGGAGCCAAGCCAAAGTGGATCGTGGTCATTTTGTTTTTTCTTAATTTAATTTCTAAGTTAGCATACATTGGTTGAATGGAAGTAATTGGTTCTTATAGCAATCAATTTCCAGGGTCAGGTCAGAATCCTATCTGTTTCTAGGTTGAAACATCCAAGGTCAATTATTCCTTATGCATATTTTATTTTTTACTGACCACTTCTGAATCTGTTGCCGATTACAATTTTGAGAGATGCTTTTCTTATTGTTTTCCCGACCCCTGGTAATCTTCAGGTCTAAAAGTCAAACAGGAAGGCAATACACAGTACATTTACATATTGCCGTATATTAATATGCATGCCTGTTCATTATACATGGACATACCGATATTTACATAATTGATGACCATTTGAGTTTTTTTACCATCTCTTTCAACCATTTTCTGTGGTAGATTACTGAATATTTAGACACAATATGGTAAGGACTGCATGAATTTAGTATCGCAAGCCGTGTCCAGAGAGAGAGAACATGATGTTAAAACTGCATGCCTCAAACAAGTAATTTCAGCATGGTATTTATAGTTGGCAGTTATACCGTTTATCTCTACACTTTTTTTTTCATGTTTAATAGAAATTATAGTTTGTTATCCAATTTGAGCGTGACATTAAGGTTGCCTTAAGTACCAACAAATATAATTTAGGACTCAAGAAAGGGGATTAAAGAACATGAAAGTTTTATAAAACAGCTCAGCTTTTCGGGAATTTATTTGCACAGACTGGGATGCAGGTCTGGCCATGATCCCAGAAACGGTAATGTGACAGAACTCTGAATGTACCTGATCCTCTGATGTCCCACTTTCTCCCCCACACCTGAGGATAATCGCCCTGTCGTACAGCCACACACACACACAGGTCTGATCCGATTGGTCCAATGTCCATAGGGCACGCACTGCCAATATTAGAGAGGCTTCATATTGTGAAGCACTACACTCAGTGACTGATTTATTAGGTAGACCTGTACACCAGCTTGTTAATGGATGTATTTAAATCAGCCAATCATGTGGCAGCAACTAAATGCATAAAAGCATGCAGACGTGGTAAAGAGGTTCAGCTGTTTTGTAGACCAAATGTCAAAATAGGGAAGAAATGCCAGTCAGAATGGTTTGAGTATCTCAGATCCCCTGGGATTTTCATGCACAACAGTCTCTAGAGTTTGCAGAGAATGCTGCAGAAAACAAAAAACAATCAGTGAGCAGCAGTTATGTGGGGAAAAACCTGTTGTTAATGGGAGAGGTCAGAGGAGAAGGGCCAGACTGGTTGAAGCTGACAGGAAGGTGACAGTAACGCAAATAACCACGCATAACAGTATACAGTGTCTCTGAACACAATGCTTCAAAACAATGCTTTAAAAAAAAGTGGATAGGCTACAGCAGCAGAATTCCAATAAATACCTAATAAAGTGCTCACTAAGTATTTACTATGGTTGCAATTTTATCTTTGAGCTAAGTCATTTAAATTGACTGTTTTCCCAACATAATTAATTTCATGGGACCTTATGCTTATATTTGGTTTGATAAAGGCAGGGAGTATTTTTGTTCTTAGACTCTGGTGTACACTACTATGTAGTATATTTAATACAGAGTAGTCTAGGCCAGTAATGTTATTTTTACTCCTTACTTATTTGGCTGGGGCAATGATCAATTTTCATCATCAATAATTATGATCCCAGTGTTCTGTCACACCATAAAAGAGAGTACAGCTTTCTGATTGAAACGGAAAATTCGGACAAAATACAGCACTGAAAACATTGAGGTGATGGCATTGTTCATCACAGAAAAATGAGCCAATCTGGGTGAATGGCCTGTACATGAAGTGAAGTGCATTTATTGTGCAATCTCCTGTCACAGTCTCCAGAGCACAATGAAGAAGACAAGGCTTTTATTCTCAGTATGATCGATCACACAGCAACCCCCATTGCCACTGTTGCCCTTTTTTTCTTTGTTAAAATTGCTAGACAGTTAAAACATTGAAGAGCTACTATGTTGTATGTAGGACATTGCATTTCTTTGTTTATCTGAAAAGAATGAAGAGGGAAAAAAAACATGAATACTTTTAAATATATGTACACTCAGTGAGCACTTTATTTATTTATTAGACTTATTGGTCTTCTGCTGTAACCTATCCACTTATGAGGTTTGACACATGTGTTCAGGGAGGCTCTTCTGCATACCACTGTTGTAATGTATGGTAATTTGTGTTACCGTCACCTTCCTGTCAGTTTCGACCTGTCTGGCCCTTCTTCTCTGACCTCTCATTAACAAGGTGTTTTTGCCCGCAGAACCACTCTGGAAACCCTAGAGACTATTGTATGGGGAAATCACAGGAGATCAGCAATTTGAGATATTCAAACCACCATGTCTGGCACCAGCAATCATTGCATGGTCAAAGTCTCTTCCCACTTCCCATTATGACCTATGGTCGGAAAAACAGCTGAACCTCTTGACCATGTCTGCATGCTTTTATGTTAATTTAGTTGCTGCCACATGATTGGTTAATTAAATATTCGCATTAACAAGCTGGTCTACCTAATGAAGTGCGTAGGGAGTGTATATCACCTAGGCTTGCAAATGTTCATAATTGTGTACAGTAGGTCCATGCTCTTCTGGTTCCCAAGCTAACCTCCATATTTATGAACATTTATGAATATGACTCAATCCTTATAGAGGAGAGACACCAGTTATGCATGTTCTGTTTGTATTCACATTTGGGTTGTAGGGAAAAATTCACAGAACGAAAGATCTCCCTCCTAAAAGCATGATAACCAATCACAAGTCAAAATCAGACTGCACCTTAGTGAGCAGGCTGGTTCCTCCAAAACTCTCAACGATGTGTGCTAAAAGTTTATCAATATATCTGTATTAAAGTATGATATGTACCCTGTATAGTTTCAAACTGATTAACTGCTAAATTGTGCTAGGATTACACAGTGAGCCCAGCCAGCTGGCAGGGGGGGGCCCCGTCTTGAACTGTGTAGACCAAACTGTCAAGGACACGGATATGACTGTACAGTTGATTTCTCCGGGACTCTCGATGTTTTATGCCAGGAGTGTATCTATTTGACCTAGAACATTAATTATAGCTGAGCTTATGAAAACGCAAGAAACCACAGTGAAAACTGTTGAAATGAGAGCAAAGAATGCTACGTACATTTATTCCCTTAGAAGAGAATAATTAATCAAATGTTTAGTATGTCTGTATATTAGAAAAGTATATTAGAAGTGAATATTAATGAAATGTTTAGTTTGTCTGTATATTTTCAATGATTTCTGCTGCTTAGTTTGTCTTATAAAAAGCGAAAGATACAGAGTGACGTGTATGGATGACGTGTTAGAGGGAGGGCATCCAGAACTTTCTGAGGTCTGGTAGTTTGCCAAGAGCAGGTGCGGGGTGAAGTGAGGACACGTAGTTGGCAGAATGCCCTGAACTTTGTACAGAGTTGGCAGAGCATAAGGACCGTTGGCAATTTGCCACAATGACGTTGTGGGAGGAGCGTTGGGAGGAGTTACGATAAGAAAAGTGTGGGTGATTTGCCAGAATGAGGTTTGAGGAGGAGTTGTAGGTGGAGTAACTGTGTATAAAATGGGTGTACAAATGCCAGTCGGGGTTCAGTTCTGGAGAGCTGATCCGGCTTTATGCACGTGTGCTAATAAAGTCTGATTTTACTGAAGATCTTGCTGCCTGGTGTCGTCTTTTCCCTCGCGAAGATGTTTTTCGACAAATTGAAGATTTGGACTCTGTCGTTTCCTAGACACGACATTTGGGGGCTCGTCCGGGATACGAAAGAGAAAGAGAAGCTCCCGGCGACTGGAGACCAGGGCGGAGAGTACTTTTTGATAGGCTGCAGCTGCAGCTTATCAGGGAATGAAAGTATTCAAGGACTCTGATCTCCTCTCCCGGACGCCGGAGGCAACATTCTCTCGTATAACTAACCCGGCAACTAAATTAAGGGGAAAAACGTAGCAAACTTTTCAGGAAACGTGCGCGCGGCGAACTGTGAGTAAGCGGTGTGGGAAGTTATTAATTGTGTTGGAAAATGTTTTTTTAGCAGAACTTGTATTAAGTCTAAAAAGTATATTGATACTGCGGACTGAAGTTATATTGTTGCTGCTAACGATTTTAAGTTATGTGATAAGAGGTGCCAGAGACTTGGAGGGAAAGAAACCCAAAAAGGGGATCCTGCAAGCTATATCTAGGTAGTTACCTCAAGGTGTGATGTAAGAGAAAAATTGCTGTGATGTAAGAGAAAATACTGTTACGCTGTGCTGATGCTTCGAAGGCTTGTGCGAATATAATGTTGTATTGAGGCAACAAAGGTAAAAATAACGCTGTGCTGAGGCTTAGAATGCTTGTGCGTGTGCGGATATAACGTTGTATTGAGACAACGGAGGTAAAAATCGTTATTTATGTATGTGTAAGATAAGAAACGCAAAGAGTGAATAAAAGTATTAACGGGAGAAAATACAGGCTCTGGCGGAAAAATAAAGATAAAATATATAATAATATAGATAATAATAGGGAAAATAAAGGTTAAAGACATAATAATATAGATAATAATAGGCGGAAAAAATATAAATAAATAGATAATATAAAAGTATTACGGGCAGTATATGAAAATGAAAAAGGGAAAGAAAACTGCGATTGAGATAATAGCGGGGGTGTATCTTAAATGTATACAGGAGATAGAAACTATCTCCGATAAGTGGAAACAAAAAAAGAACTAAGAAAATGGTGGCAAAATGGCCGTTTGATAAGAAAAATATGCGGAGGAGAAGGAGAGCGTAATGGCGGCGGGTAGAAACTGAAGCGAAGAGGCGACTCCGCCTCCATATGACGTGTGGCCTTGGGAAGGAGGAGTGTGGAGAAGGGGGGTCAAAACAGGTGCAGAGGGACTTAGCTGGGTGATACAGAACTATAATTTTTTAAAAATAAAACAAGAACAACACAGAAACCCATACGGTTCCGCGATAAGGAGGAACTCCCCAAAATAGTAGAGCCATTATTAATTAGGGCTGCTGTACCTCGATACATTCCCTGGTCCACTCAGGGCATGCAACATGTAATAACAAATCTCCCTGAGTTACAGAATGGAGTGAGCCACTGGTTCAGGGTGCTGGAGAAGGAGATGAGCGGCCGAATCTTGGCTGTCGGGGGCCTGAAGGCTCTCCTGGGGAAGGTTGTGGGGATGGAAACAATGCTGGACATATTCGAGCAGGCTGGCGTTGTCAGAGCCCAGATGCAAACCTACAGCAGTGGACAGTGGGCCATTTGACAATGTACGTGCTGCGCAGGTGGAGGCTGATAACTGAAAGGGACGCACAAACAGATCCCATAATGCCGTAAAGCCATACGGGAGGGGATGTCACCAGGAGTGGGGTGCCGCCTCGATGAGGTGGTGGGACTGAACACCATGACACACAGGGAGTTTGTGGATCATGTGGCGCATGCTGAAGAGAGACAGCGAAAAGATGGAAAAAAGCTGGAAGATCAAGCTAAAGACATTCAAAGAAAACTACTGTGCAGCTGAAGGAGCTGGAAGCCAAAGAACAAAAGCACCCCCCACACCTGAACCATGGAGCAGCCCAATGGCGCCCCGCCAGCGGTGGTCTACAACTTCTCCGGCATCCCTCACCCAGTGGCCATGCAAGGTAATATACAAGGGGGGGAACTACAAATGGGTGGGAACCAAATGAAGGGAGGGCCAGGGAATGGTGGGCAAACCAATCAGTGGAAAGGGCAGCAGAGTCAGCGCAATTTTGATGATGCTGGTAGGGGTAGTATTTATGATAGCTGGTATTTATCTGATTCTAATTGGAGTAGATAATCAAAGTAAAAATAAAAGTAAACTTGGTGAACTCAGACAGAGTAGTAACACATAGAACCAGACGCCTTCCTAAAGGTTCTTTGTCTCTTTTTATTTTCTTGCTCATGTGAGCTTGTGGGTGAGGGACGTTGTCCCCGGTATTTGTATTTTGGTTTGTGTTTTTTCCTGAGCTGCGTCTCAGGGTTCTTTATTTCCGTGCCTAGTGTTTTTTCTGGGTTGTATGTTGTTATTTTGGTTTTGGTTTTTTAGGGTCACTTTATTCCAGCTCACAGCAGGGAGTGCCAGAAGCACCAACAGTGCCCCAGCGGACCCAGGGAATTGCAAGCCGGCTCACCAGTGGAAGGACGTGCAGACCACATCCACTGGTTGGAAGATCAAGCCAGCTCACCAGTGGAGGGACGTGCAGACCACATCCACTGGTTGGATCCAGGAGCCCACCTGTTACATGGACTATGGCAATTCCTCGTGCTACGAATCAACGTGTTAAGTGTGTGATAATTTTAATAGTTGAGTCACTTAGGATAATACATACAGCTGTGATACGGCTATGGCCAGTCAAATTACGCGGGATGCACTTGTGCAGAGAGTGTTGGAGGAACCATGGAAACGCTGTTATATTGAGTCTGAGGCAATTGGATGCTGCTATAGCAGCAGGGGATGTGCAGGAACCCAACTTAGTATGGTGCATTGGCCAAGGGAGATATTCGGGGCCATAGGTTTTGACCCCGAAAGGGGGGAATGTAGGGAAAAATTCACAGAACGAAAGATCTCCCTCCTAAAAGCATGATAACCAATCACAAGTCAAAATCAGACTCCACCTTAGTGAGCAGGCTGGTTCCTCCAAAACTCTCAACGATGTGTGCTAAAAGTTTATCAATATATCTGTATTAAAGTATGATATGTACCCTGTATAGTTTCAAACTGATTAACTGCTAAATTGTGCTAGGATTACACAGTGAGCCCAGCCAGCTGGCAGGGGGGGGCCCCGTCTTGAACTGTGTAGACCAAACTGTCAAGGACACGGATATGACTGTACAGCTGATTTCTCCGGGACTCTCGATGTTTTATGCCAGGAGTGTATCTATTTGACCTAGAACATTAATTATAGCTGAGCTTATGAAAACGCAAGAAACCACAGTGAAAACTGTTGAAATGAGAGCAAAGAATGCTACGTACATTTATTCCCTTAGAAGAGAATAATTAATCAAATGTTTAGTATGTCTGTATATTAGAAAAGTATATTAGAAGTGAATATTAATGAAATGTTTAGTTTGTCTGTATATTTTCAATGATTTCTGCTGCTTAGTTTGTCTTATAAAAAGCGAAAGATACAGAGTGACGTGTATGGATGACGTGTTAGAGGGAGGGCATCCAGAACTTTCTGAGGTCTGGTAGTTTGCCAAGAGCAGGTGCGGGGTGAAGTGAGGACACGTAGTTGGCAGAATGCCCTGAACTTTGTACAGAGTTGGCAGAGCATAAGGACCGTTGGCAATTTGCCACAATGACGTTGTGGGAGGAGCGTTGGGAGGAGTTACGATAAGAAAAGTGTGGGTGATTTGCCAGAATGAGGTTTGAGGAGGAGTTGTAGGTGGAGTAACTGTGTATAAAATGGGTGTACAAATGCCAGTCGGGGTTCAGTTCTGGAGAGCTGATCCGGCTTTATGCACGTGTGCTAATAAAGTCTGATTTTCCTGAAGATCTTGCTGCCTGGTGTCGTCTTTTCCCTCGCGAAGATGTTTTTCGACAAATTGAAGATTTGGACTCTGTCGTTTCCTAGACACGACAGGGTATTTGGGCTTTTATTTGAAATATGTATTAGACTGCATGAAAGCAGAATAGATGCTGTGGGACTCAAATCAAGAGATATCCTGTGTGCAATAAAACTGGGACAATTGCATTCTTTTCAGAGTTATTGAGGTTACTGACAAAGGGTGATACAACAAACATGCAAAAATAAACACAGCCAATTGAGTTTACCCTGAGGTTTTGGCAAAAATCCCCTGGTCTCTGAAGGTCTGGCCAATTTTATAGCTTGGATACCTGCTCAGTGCTACAAGCAAATCCAGTTAGCTCACCTATTCAATCAGCATGAATACTCATTATTTGTGCAGGATAAACCTGTGCTGTGTCAGATCAACATGAAGCAAATAAACACAATGATTGGTCCTGTTTCTATGAATCCATTTTGGGAAGCTCCCAGTGTGAAATAAACATTTGAAAATGCAACATTCCATGTCTTGTGATATAAAAAAATAGCTTTTTTGTTTAATTGTGGGGAGTGAGGTTAAACACAAACAGCGTAGCATAGTGGTTAAGGTAAATGACTGGGACACGCAAGGTCGGTGGTTCTAATCCCGGTGTAGCCACAATAAGATCCGCACAGCCGTTGGGCCCTTGAGCAAGGCCCTTAACCCTGCATTGCTCCAGGGGAGGATTGTCTCCTGCTTAGTCTAATCAACTGTACGTCGCTCTGGATAAGAGCAACTGCCAAATGCCAATAATGTAATGTAATGAAATAGAGCAGAATGACAATGCAAAATATGAAAATACATACACAGATAACAAAGCAAATGTGACTCGACTCGGTAAAAAGGGCATCATCGTGCAGCTCTGAATTTTACAGGATGCTTAAAAACGTCAAATTCGATTTTAGCAAAAAATTTGATAAGCAGAGATCTGGAATCTTGAAATATTCAATATTATCTATAAATACATTACGTCACAATGTGCACATATGGAAAATATGTATTTTAAATTACAGCCGGACTAGTCCGCCACATTCTTCTGTTGGTTGAACTACTGTAGCTATGCAAATGAAACCAATTTTACCAATGTCACAGCCCTTTGACCTACTGCATTAGCCTTCTTCAATCTTTTTTTATTTTTTACAATTTTCAAATTACTACTAATTCTAAATTCCTGCAACATTGTAAATTAAATACCCTAGCACCTCCTTCCACTTTTCCTAAATATTTGGGCTTAACATAACCATGTTTACATAACTGAGATAATCTCTGACCAAACTTGTTGAAAATGTTGATTTTGTCAAAACCACTTCTGTTAGACACACAATCCAACAAGCTATATCTCCAAAATGGACAAGAAGCGATAGTTAATTTGTTCTTGTAGTTTTACGTCGAATTTAAAACAATAAATGTACAAAAATTCCAATGATACCCCCTTTACAACATTCGGTCACATATAGTATACTATGACAATGTCAAAATATGAGAGCATCTTTACATCAGGTTCCTGAGCCAGCGTATAACATCAGACCATACAGTCAGTGTGTTTGCACTGGCTTGGTGTAATGCTGCAGTCAGTGAACTTTTCTAATACATACATCTAGATACTATTGTAGCATGTGTCAATACAATTCCCAGATCTACCCAACCCTTCAAGATATTTTTGAGTATCTATTCGGATAACTGCCTGTTATTAACATTCCCTCAGTCATTTCAAGTGTCTGCATGGTTTGGTCATCTGTGCCTTTTCTTCAGAATATGTTCTCTGTGTGCTACTCACCACAGAGAGTGAACGTGACAAGATGGTCACTGAGGGTCTTTTATGCCATCATGAATCATGGCTGATGAGGTGTAATCTGATTGGTGCCAGGACAAAGCTGTTGGCATTCTGTGAAAACTGATTGGCAACAGCACATTTTAATGCAAATTTAAAAAATAATAGAGAGTGGGAGAACGGATGCATAATGTCTGCGGCTATAAAAGAATGCATGCAATTACAAAACAATATATATACAGTATGCGGGCTATTAAAACGGCTATTTTGTTCAACAGTGCATGCTCAGCTAATCTGAGCAAGTGCTTCTCCCATCTATGTAAGAAAGTGTAGGCGTCTGGTACAGGCATTCTGGGTGACCGAATAAACTGTCCCCATCACATGCTGGGTAACACCCTTGTGTTACCAAAACAGAGAGAGCTCATTACACAGACAAACAAAAGAGTAAACTAATTTTTTTTACAATTTTGCCTTCCCCCTCATGCTTTCTGGGCACAAATAATACATTCAAACAAAGACAAAACAAACCAAAGAGGCAAAGCTTTTCAGCTTTCTGCTTGTAGCCGCTGTTCAAAACTTCAGGTCAGTCCTTTTTCTATCTCCACTCCCTCTCTCTCTTTTCACCATGGTGAGTGACACCTTTAAGCCGTCACATCTGACATTTACTCACGCATTCACTCATCTACTGAAGCCTCCAACTTGAATGAATTTTGAAATTAATTAATTTTATGACAGACCACCACATTAGGTGAAGTGCAGGCCACAGTCTTTAGATCTGGGATCAGCACTGCTATTTTGTAGATTGATTTTACACATATCTGTGAAAACCCATGGGAGAATTTGGTATGTTTTTGGGCTGGGGGGCCTGGCTCAGCCAATTTGTGTTCAATAGTGACTTCCTTTTATTTACAGCATCTATCTTGGATAAACTCCAAGTCTCACCAAAAAGTTGTCAGCTATTGTCAGTATCTGTATTTATAATTTGCAAAAAAGACAAAATGTTATTAATTGCATTTGGCTTTGAAAAAATTAGTGGATGACATCATACTACATATACATATAAGTAGGACTATCCAATTAAATGACATCACAAATATGACCAACAAATGATAGTGCTTCCATTATTTTGTGAACTTAGCGATTCTCAAGAGTTAACAAATTTCTACAGCATTGTGTACTTGTACATGTGTGGAAACAAACATCTGGGATTTTTATAATCTAGTTCTCCTGAAGGACATGGCGAAACGCCAACTAAAATAGTACCAAAAACCTGGTACAAGAGTCTATTTTGACTTAATAGAGACAAAAGAAAATAATAAAGAAAACCTGATGCGGTTACCTGAATATGGGGTAACACAGCTTTAATTCTCTAATGAAAAACCAGCCTTGCAGGCTATGTCTACCTGGCTCAGTGTCTGAAACACAATGTAACACTCAAGCACAGAATGGAGGGACAATGAGTCTTACATAGGGTAGAGCCCGTCTACCAATAACAGATAATTGGTTAGTAATTAGACTGCACCTGGAAACCAATTAACCAAGGCAGCAATCTGCATGAGTGAGCCCGAAAAACGATACTGCCTGGAAAATGAGCAGGAAAACTTTGACAGGTTCAAAAGACAATAACAAAGTTATTTTTTATTGTTCTAAGTGGTGTTAAATATATTAATTTCTGAGATGTGTAATATGGTTTAAAAAGTGAGGCACCAAGTACTTTGCTCAATGGGGTAGCTCCAGTGCTCAGCATAGATTTTTAGCAAGGAGACTAATGGTTACAGGCCCAGATATCTTCTGAAAATACATATGGAATGTGCTTTTAAGAATGAAGAATGAATTGCTCTTTTGGTCAGGATAGCTGATGTGCAGCAAGGTTTATGCATTCTTACCTCAGATCATTCCTTACATATGCAGTGAGCTCAGATGTGCCATGTAAAATGTATGTGCGAAAATGTATCTTTGGGATATAGGTTCATTGAAGTGTGCATATCTTTTTGGCAGGCCGCCCATATTTACAGCACAACTTACCATGGGCTATTTTTTCTTTATTTTGACAGACTATGAATTTTTAGGTAGCTTAATGTGAATGGGTGTACTAGGCAGGATGACAGATGTCACCGTGAAATTGTGCCTCTCAAATGCAATTTGTTATTAGCCCAATGGGAAAACCTTTATAGACCATTTCCAGCATTAGCAGGAGAAATGCACTTGTGATGGATGCCCCTAGTGGTTCACAAATCCAATCACATCAGAATATCTGGCCTTTTTTTTTCAAGAGCGACTGAACATTCACCTGTTCAAAATGTTATTAATCTTGTTTGCATCAACTGAAGACTTGATGCCCTCCTAGCACAATCAGTGTGTGTGTGTGTGTGTGTGTGTATTTGTATGTATGTGTGGATATATTGATACTCAATACTAATACTTAATAGGTCTCCTCATGAAGCTTACATACTGTTGTGCTTTTTGTCACCACAAGATGTGTGGAGAGGCAGGTGAGACTCTTCGACTTACAACTGTATTTGTAGACAGAATGACAAGCTGGTCACCATTATATTTGCCGTCCTCCTAAGAGACATGGGGGAGACACATTTTTTAATATATTCAGTTAATAGCGACTTTGAGGGTTGTATTGCTAATATCTACAGAGTTTTTTTTTTTAGCCCTCGAGATAACCCTCTAGAAAATGTACACAAGCAGGCAGGGAAGCCCACCGATTGAGCTATTGAGCTGAATGTGTTGGTGTGTCGTTACACTGCAGAAATACCAGGAACTAGTTGGTGTTTTGCATGATTTTCGCATATTCGAATGGCAAAAGTCAAACATGCAAAAATTTATTGGAGAACATTGTTCCTGTTCGTGCACAGATTTACCTCTTTGTGGGCACTCAGATTTGACCGTTTTTCTGCATTTGGCCATTGTTATGAGTTACTTAAACACATGTTAATCTAATCCAGTCTTTAAAGAGGAGGGTACTGACAGCTGAAAAATAAGGGTATTAAATGATGGATTGGTTATAGATTAATTTATCAGCTATACCCTTACTGTAATGCATTAACAATTTTGCGTAAAATAAGAGCATCGGTATATAAATGTTCATTGGCATGTACAGTTATTTTTAAACTGTCAGTACCCACCTTGTTAGGGACTGGATTTGATTAACATATGTCTCCATCAATCTGTACAATACATAAACACATACTACAAAAAATCTCATGAAAATCTCAAATTTCATCAATTGCATGGAAAAACTGAACCAGAAGACATGTATTGTCTCTCCGTTACTCTGGTATTCTTGGCTAGCTTCTATCACTGTAAAAATGGTACCAGTGACAAACTTATTGTTATTGAACCATGGATGTATGCCAAAATTTGGTATTGGGGTGATCCAAGTACTCGGTTGAAATGAGTACCCGTTATGATTATTGACATTCTTCTGAGCATGAGTGTTGTATGAGCAATTGGATCATCATGATGATTGAAAAATTGGCAAGCTTTATTTATTTTACTTTTTTTTTTACATTGGCTACAGTAGCTGTACATCAGGGAAAAATGTAGTTCCTATAGCATACTTCCCCCACTTTATTGCATTACAATCACATTTTTTCTTAGCCAAGAGACAAAGGCTGGAACAACACATTTTTGCCTTTCGAATCCCTGCTTTGCCACCAGCAACAAAGATTTGAGTACATTCCCAACTCAGGCAAGTGCTGTACACAGTCTTATATGCCCTTCTAATGGGGAACTACCTGCAGGTGAGTTTAATTGCATATTGCCTGCAGGTATTGCCTGCTCCCACAGAGCCAGCAGGGAGTGGAGCTCCCCACAGTGCTGAGGACAATGGAGAAGGTTGCTGGGCATGGTTCTGCTACTCAGTGTAGAGCGTGGTGGATGAAGGTACAGTAAATATCAAGACACAAATAATCTTCAAACCCACAGTGCCATGGTGATAATTCTGCAAACTGCCAGCATGCATGACCCACATCCAATAGCTGCTCCATTCTAAACGTTCTGGTGCAAGGAAGGCAAACAGAACTTTGTCACATCACCCACCCCCTGTCTTTATCCCTGTCCCCAACACTATAGCCTCTTCAAGGCAAGAACAAAATGGAAACAGTAAATATGATGTATTGAAGGAAAATACTACTCAATCTGTTGGATTTTTACAATTAGACATTGTTAAAAGTACTGCTACATTGCTAGCGCAAAGCAACCACGGCATTAATATTTTACCACAGATGGATGACTATTAGCACATGCTCTGGGCTATTTGTGTTGTAGTTATACAGATTTAATGGACGGTCTACTTAAAAGAACTCCGCTTTAACATTACAAGGCAGACTGCTTCTACAAAGCAATGGGCATATTTTCATCTCAAGAAATGTACTGTATGAGAGACTTTTGACAAAGGGAAATTTGTGAAATTCTAATTCATGCATTTTCTCAACAGATGGCAGAACAACATTTAACAACAAATTATTTAACTGTTACATTGTCCTGTGAGCTGAACCATGGCATTGTGAAGCACTTTATGATCTTTGCTCTAGAAAGGTGCTGTATAAATAATCTTTACTTACTGTGAGCTGAACCAGGCAGTGCATGCATAATATATTTAGTTACAACATATTTGGCTCAAACCTTGCCAAAAAATAAGGTTTAAATGCAATTCACATGAGTTATTCAGAAAAGCGAACTATAGCCCATTTCACAAACGCAATTTAATGGATGGGATAATGTGGCCAAAAAGAGGTTGAGGGAAATGAGGAAACAGAACAGGTGCATACCAGGTGCTCCAACATGTCAGCCGCATTGAATAATAACAGTGACCTCATTTCACACGGTCCTATCCCAGTCACTCCAAAAAGCATGGTCAGGGAACGGTAACACGTCCGTGCCCCTGGCACAAACGGTTTAACCTCCCTAGTACACATTTGGAGGTACACTAGAATACCAAGGCGATGTTCAGCCAGGTGGAACAAGGTTCCATCATTTAAGTTGCACAGCTAAGGCTGAGACACTAAAATACAATAAAACTAGTTCTACTTGTTTTGGTTTTGGGACTTCATGTGTGAGTGTGTGTTTTTTTTTTTTCATTCACCATATCTTCATTATCATGTCGAAACAACCACATTAATGTTGATCATTTTTAAATAAGCAAACTGCTCTCTAACCCCTTGATGTCCGCATATAGGAATGTTGCTATCAATCAATAGGGTTGTTGTCAATCGAATTTGCACTTCCTGCCCTTTTAGTCTCTTGGGACTGTACATTCTCCCTGATCTCTGCATTGTGTTTGCATTCCAAGTCATTCTGGAAAGTAATGGTCTGTTAAATATCATTAAAGTAAAGATGGAGTATAACGGAAAGGGAAGGAAGAACTTTGGCTAAATGCATTCATCAGCACATAAGTTATTTCACCCTGCTCAGGTCTCTCAAACTTATACTGGCATTAATGACTATTCAGTCCATTTTGACCATAAAACTCTGAATATTAGAAATGGTGCTGACCTCTAGCGTCATAGTTCAGGTAGACAGACCTGTTAATCCCCTCAGGTATTGGTATAATTTAGGTAACTGTACAGAATAAAAGTCTCAGTGTTAAATCACCCACAATAAGTCCAATAGAGGCCAAATGAGCTCTATCAGAGATAGGGTAAAAGTACTAATCTATAAGTTCACATATCGATAATAGGCACAGTCCACTTGCCTGTCTGCTGAAAATTACATTTACCTTGCTATGTAAATTATTAAGGAGTTGGACACATTTCTCCAATGATTCATAACTGCATTATATGTCTAGCCTGCTAAAACTGCACTCAGAGTATGCATTAATAACCAATACTGTACATAATAGATGCAACAGGATTCCGTGAAACAGACATTTTAAATGATCAACAGCAAGGAAGTGGAATACTAATTTAAAACTCTCAACAGCTAATAAAAAGGCAAACATGACATTTTTAATTTTAGCCTACAAATATTGTAAAATTACACATTCGTTTTGACAAAAGCAGATTCATTTTGGGGATCATCTACCTCAACAAATTACTGTTTGAAATCTGTAGGTAACGGGACACTCTGCACTGGGGAAGGACTAGGCATGCAACCTGCTCTCCTCATCTTCAATCAAGTATGCAGATGGCATATTTAACACCTTTGCCCCCATTGACCGCTTTTGCCATCGCCGAGGTGGAAAACAGGGGCCAGCTGGCCGCAGCCAACTGTGAAAAGAACCCCGGCGATGAGCCGGCCCTCGCTGCCACGCTTCAAATCGGGCTGCCCTCGTGTGACCGCGGCGATGAACGCTTCCGTCTCGGCGTGAAGGGACAGCTCAGATCTGCATTTCACAGCCGTCTGTCTCCACCGCCGTGACTCCCGCCGAGAGGATGCAATTAGGGCAGGGACGCTTTTCTGGAATGGAGAGCTGAGCAATTTGTCACGTTTGTAGGTGCACAGTTTGTGGCTCTTGGGCCAGCAGGTCGTCTTGCACCTTCGCCAGGTGCTGTTGTGTTAACATGGCCGTCCCCTGTGCGGTGGGGCCAGCTGGGTTTGGTGCTCCCTCCCTTTCCTGGTGAAGGTGAGACTATGTCACAATCATGTTAAATACCTTGGATTTTGGCTTTCAGGGCATGCCGCTCTTTCTGATGTGTCACCAGAATGGTCTGGTTCTGAATGACCAAATGTTTACATTTTACATTTTAGTCATTTAGCTTTTAATCCAAAGTGACTTGCATAGGTTCTTCAACAAGTTTAAAACATTGCATCGATAAATAGCAAAACATGCAGCTGTTCTAACCAAAAATGTATGAATTAATACAATTAAAGGTAGAATAGGTAATTTCAGACTTCTAACAGTCAAGAGAGGGATAGCAGCAACAAATACCTTCACAAATACCTTCACAGCATTGTTTATTCCTCCCCCTTGTCTGTGAACGCGCTGACACTGAAACGCCAGTTGTGGCAATTAGAACCAATTAGTGAGCTTGAATTATACAGCTATACGGTGTTTTGGTACAGAATGCTGGCCCATCAACTGTATATTTTCAAATTTAAGGACTATAAACACAGGCAGAGGGTGAGTCAACATGTTTGATGTTAGGAAGGGATTTACAATGGTCTTGTAACAGTTTTTTGACACAAAAATCTATTGTATCTTTGAAGTATATATATAGAGAGAGGGGAAGACATGCGACAAATGTCAGACGGTCGGATTCGAACCGCCTACGTCGCGGCTCGCAATAACCCTGCATTGATCCAGGGGAGGATTGTCTCCTGCTTAGTCTAATCAACTGTACGTCGCTCTGGATAAGAGCGTCTGCCAAATGCCTGTAATGTAACAGTCACCTGAATCCCACTGTCTCGTTACCTGTGTATAACAATCTTTGCTAGATTGTTATGTGCCCTGCTTTGCCCATCCTTGTTCTGCTTGCCTCTACCGTGCCCTGCTTACCTGTCCATGTGTTCCTGGTTTGGTCCCATTTCCAACCCTTACCTCTTCGCCTCCGCTCAATTTCCAGTAAGTAAGGAAGTAAATAAATTTTATTTCTATAGCACCTTTCACAGACAGATAAACGGAACTACAGTCACAAAAACGGCTAGGCAAACGCCTGTCTGAAGAGATGAGACTTTAGCTGCTTTTTTACATTTTCCACTGAGGCCACAGCTCTTAAGTCCGGTGGAAGAGTATTCCACAATTTAGGAGCCACCGATTCGAAGGCTCGGTCATCTTTAATTTTGAGCCTAGTGCGAGGGACAACCAGTAAGCCCTCATCAGAAGACCTCAGAGACCTGCTGACAACATATGGGTGGAGTAGATCATGAAGGTAAGCAGGCGCCTGACCATGGAGGGCTCTATATGTGATCACAAGAACCTTGAACTGGATCCTGAAATTGACAGGTAGCCAGTGTAAGGAGACCAAGATAGGAGTGATATGACATGACCTCCTCAACATGGTCAGCAGCCTGGCAGCAGCATTTTGGACCAGTTATAGGCGGTCCAGAGATGATTTGCTGAGGCAGGTTAAAAGTGGTGCCAGCCATCCAATCCAGATTCATGTATGTGCAAACCTGACTTTGCTGAGATCTGAAGTGGAGGCTGATATCATGTATTTTGGTCAATTCTTTGGCCAGTAGTGTAATCTCAAATAACCATGGTTATGCTAGTAGCCTTTGCTATTGCTACATGATTTTCCATTGTGGATAGTTCAATTATACACATTTATCTACCCTAATTTAGAAACACAGAAACAAACTTAGAGTGTTATTTTGTATTACCTTTCAGTCAATGGCTTCGAGTGGTAGGGAAAGCACTGTGCTTTTCTCATTAATTATTATTTGAAATTATTTCGAACTTTCAACATTTTTTTCTTTTCACAGAACTGGAATATCTTTTAAAAAGATTGTGTGCTAGCTTTTTTACCCTTTTTTATCTGCCCCCAACCATTTACAGAAAAAGACAGCCAACATAGCACACATTTTCACAGGTGGGCTAACAGACCTTTTAGACAGAGCCAATTCCCCTCTCCTGTGAGCAATGTTGGGTGGTCAAAGAGTGATTTATATCATGACAGGCAGACGGGATAATGAGCAAGCACCAGAATCCCAGAATCGACAGCAGGATACTGCTGGTTCTGTCACCCCATGGAAGGGTGGCCTGTAGCGTAGCGGTTAAAGTACATGACTGGGACACGCAAGGTTGGTGGTTCAATCCCCGTTGTAGCCACAATAAGATCTGCACAGCTGTTGGGCCCTTAAGCAAGGCCTTTAACCCTGCATTGCTCCAGGGGAGGATTGTCTCCTGTTTAGTCTAATCAACTGTATGTCGCTCTGGATGAGAGTGTCTGCCAAATGCCAATAATAATATATATTATATAAGTATAGGAGAGAGTATGGGAATTTCTCTCCTGCAGGGACTGCTGCAACAAATGGTGGAAGAGGGACTAAAAAGCACCACTGTGAGCTTTAATTTATTATATTGGACTTATACTTCTCCCTAATAAAGTTTATTTAAAAGGGTAATCATTCTACCTTTAGTACCAACTATATCTTAGCTCTGAAAAACACAGTAGATTGTTTTGTGCTGCTGGGATATCACATTGATGTACTGTAGTTAATTAATGAATTCTAGGAAGTTATATAGCAGATCCGCAGGTGCACACTGACTGGTGCGAGACTATATCGGTGCTACATTGATCATCCTGATTTTATAAGTGAAGATACTTTCATACATATTTCAGGCTAATTAAAGGAAGGAGAAGAGATACTGTAATCCATAAAATGTGTATGCATGAACATTTGAGTCAGAATTGCTGATAAAAATAGAATAATGTATAAAGGAGTACATATATTAATAAACAACATCAAATTGGCATTCCTCCTTATGGACCCCATACCCCCATCAGTCAGAGAGATTGTTGACAGATGTAGTTAATAAAGATTTTCTACAGAACAAAATGTGTTCATTTGTTGGCCCATTATACATATTTACAATAAATCTCCAATCAATATTGAAGGTTGAAGACAAAGCATCCAGAGCTTGCAGGTTTGAACCAGAATTTACAGTATGAGTAGACTACTGAGGCCTAGACTAGCAGTTTGATTTGAATATAGACTGCCATAGAAAATGTTTGAGATGCAGCACCATCACTGCATGCAACACTATGCCTTTTTGCTTTTGGGACAGATGAAACAGAGGCTTTTGCCATTTGCTAAGGATCAGTGTGCAGAAATAACATTTGCTTAAGTGCACATTGCTGGAAGTCAAAGGGATGTTTAACTTCAACTTATGATACAAATAGCACATTTGGTTAACTTTGCGAAGCAGAGAAAACATATTGTGGATAAGCGTATACTTCTTACGACTAAGCAGGAAATGCTTGCTCACCTAAACTCCACTTTCATAAGCAAAGCCCTAATAGCCCTGGAGCTTTACTATTTTTGAACTGTGGATGCAAACAAGCAAAATGTCCAAAAAGATAATAATATAAATAAATAAATAAATAAAAAGCATTCTAGATAAGAACAAACTATCCTCATGGCGAGAAATAGATGCAATCACAACTGCCTTCAAAACTTTGCCATCTTGGTGACAGGGACGGGTGAGGGGGGAAGGGGGCTGGGGGGAGTATGCTTTCATTCCAACATTTTCAATGCTTATCCCTAAATGACTTTGAGAAAATTAAATTGCACGGTCGTACCTTTTTGAACTTGTCACAAAATGAGGCTCATTAGCAAATGCAAATGTTTTTCCTTTTGGTAATATTATTTAATTTGCACTGATAACGCCAATGATTGGACTGCGATAGACATTTAATGAGCATGATGCGGCTAATGACCGCGAGGGAGTGATAATTATCTTATCTTGTCATTTTCAGTGATAGTATAATATAAGTGTCATGATCTGTGTTTCTCTGTCTCTGTTTTCTGTGTCCCCAGTGTTTTAATTTCCTGATTGTCCTACACACCTAATTCCCCTCGTTATCTATCAGTCTGTTTTGTTAGTTCCTTGCCAGATTGTGATGTGCCCCTCACTATTCTCTCCAGCGGTTTTCCTGTGTGATTGTCTTGTGTTCTGACCCATTTTGTTTTTGACCATCGCCTTTTGGATTTCCCTTCTGTTCGTGTTTGACCCGCTGTTATTGGGCTCTGTTTGGATTTGTGTCTTTGGATTTCGTTTCTGTTTATCTGCCTTATCTCTGCCTGTGACCGCGACTACATTTCAGATTTTCTTTGTATCGGTCTGCCTTGTTACCGAACCCCTGTCTGGATTATTGTTTACAAACAGTTTAGTCTTCAATACACCAGTTTGCCTCTTATCGACCTCCGCCTGTTTTACCTGCCGAAAGTTATTAAAGACTTCATCAGGTTTGATCAACATTAAACGTTTTTGGTTAATCCAGAGCCAATGCATGTGTGTAAGCCAGTGAATAAATTAATCAATTAATCAAATTATAAATGTTTTGCTTGTGTTTGTCATGCTTACGTGTACTTATGTATATTAATCGCTCCCACTTTAACTGATCTACATATGACACCCTGTAATTGGGTTGGGAAAAAAAGGAATGGATATCAAATGTCAGTGCAAAATATATTGACACCTTAACAGATTTTCTAGGAACTACTATATGATTGCAGGTTGTTCATAAACATTCTTTTTTTTACAAACAATTAATTTTTTTACAGTGGGTCAACGCACCATTTTTACTGAGCCAGAGTGAAAAGGTTCAGTTCAGTTTTATTATTTTGTATTTTTTAATTACATAACATTAATGGCATTTGGCAGTCGCTCTTATCCAGAGCAAGGTACAGTTGATTAGATCGAGCAGGAGACAATCCTCCCCTGGTGCAATGCAGGGTTAAGGGCCTTGCTCAAGGGCCCAACGGCTGTGCGGATCTTATTGTGGCTACACCAGGATTAGAACCGCCGACCTTGCGGGTCCCAGTCATGTACCTTAACCACTACACTACAGGCTGCCTCGTCTTTTCAAAGACGATTGTCCCATAGATGCTTTACAGAGTAACAGAAGGGGGGAGAAAGGGGAAATATCAGGCCTAAGCCCTGAAATAACACATGACGTAAACTCTCCAGTGGGGAGACAAACCATAAAGCGGCAAGAGAGAACGCCCCGACGGGAATAAATCTCCAGGAGGGTGGTCATCCTCCGCTGGCCTATAGGTTGAGAAGGTAACCTTTTCATATTTAATAGTAATAAAGATTACAATAATGCATTCTGAAACAAATATGAAACCATTAAATGAACCAGAACAGGTTGGGCTCATGAAAAGAGTCACAGCCTGAAGTATGTTTTGACTCATTGATTATGTGTTCTGGACACGGACTTTAAGGATGCCTGGTTTAAATGGATGTACATATTAATAAAATGCCAAATAATTATGAATTGGAGACAAATATTCAGTAGCTGTGTTAGTATATAAAATTCACATGACATTTATTAAAGTAAATACTTGTGAACACATCTGGCATATTACTTCTGTAGTCTCTAATGTCAGCTGTCCTATGGCTCACCAGGGATTCTAGCCTTGGACTCCCAGAGGATACCATGGAGACACATATAACAGAGCAGAAAAAGGGGACCTTTTTCCTTGTAATCCAGCATGTTTAATCAGCCATGAAAACAAATTTACTATGATTTTCTTTGTCTTTCAATCTGTCTTTTGACATTTTTATTTTTCTTCCTTGCTGCTGTAGCCTATCCACTTAAAACGTTTGACGTGTTGTGTGTTCAGAGATGCTCTTCCACGTATCACTGTTGTAATGTGTGGTTATTTACATTACTGTCACCTTCCTGTCAGCTCTGACCAGTCTGGCCCTTCTCTGACCCCTCACAATAACGAGGTGTTTTGGCTGCCGCTCACTATATTTTTGGGGTTTTTGAATTCGAGTTCCTGTATAATTTTTTTTTTTTTTTTTTTTTTTTTTTTTTAGTACAATAGGTAAGATTTTTGTGTGAAAAAAGTGAAAATTTCAATTTTCTGGAGTCTTTCAATCGGTCTTTTGACATTTTTATTTTTATTCCTAAGGAGGGGAAACTTAGAGAGGGAGTGAGTAGACAAAACAAACAGTAAATAAACTATAGTTTCAACTGTCATCCTCATGAGTCAAAGTCAACAAAAATCTGAATAATAAACAAAAATAACGAAACAAAGTTTTTTGTTTTTTTTGGCTCTCAGCTCTGTTCCATGGAACCTAGTAAGAGATCAAAGCAGTGTAAGGGAGCAGGGACGGAGGAACAGACACGACCAAAAAGTGAATCTTAAAGTTACCCACAGCATGTGTGATAACCACTAATATAATTTAGGGGAACCACTAGAGGAGAAAGGGAAAACTGAAAACAGGACAGAAAACTCCCTGGCGAAACGCCAAGTAAAACAGTACCGAAAACCTGTATAAAAGAGTTTATTCATACTTCATAGGTGAAAGAGAATATAAAAGAAAACTGATATGGTTACCCAAATACGGGGCCCCACTCCTTTAATTATATAAAGAAAATTCAGACTTCCAGGCTACCTCTAACTGGCTCAGTGTCTGATGCGCAATGCAACACTCAAGCACAGAACGGAGGGACAATGAGCCTTACATAGAGTAGAGCCCGCCTACCAAAAATAGATAATTGGTTTGGTAATTAGACTGCACCTGGATACCAATTAACCAAGGCAGCAATCTGCATGCGTGAGCCAAAAAAAAAGGTACTGCCTGGAAAATGAGTTGAGAAACCCTGACAAGAACATCCATTATCCTAACCCGCTTATCCTGAACAGAGTCACAGGGGGGCTGGAGCCTATCCCAGCATACATTGTACGAAAAGCAGGAATACACCTTGGACAGGTCGCCAGTCATTATATTACATTGATGGCATTTGGCAGACGCTATTATCCAGAGCAAAGTGCATACCCATAACCAGGGATAAGTGCGCTGAAAGACCCTAGAGGGAAGTACAATTTCAACTGCTACCTGTACAACAACGATAAGGACCAGGGCCTATTAGAATCTTTTTTTTTTCTTTTTTTTTTAAACAAACAAATAAACAAACAAACAAACAAACAACAAAGCAAAAGTGACCAAACTTAACTATCCAAACACTGCTTACCTAGCCAACTAAAAATACCGATACACAAAGTAAATCACAGAAAGACAACAATTAAGGTTCACAGGGAGGTAGGAAGGGGTGGGGAGAGGTGCTGCTTGAAGAGTCCATCGCAGGGCACACACACCATTCACTCACACACTCATACCTATGGGTAATTTAGACTCTCCAATCAGCCTAACCTGCATGTCTTTGGATTGAGGGAGGAAACCGGAGTACCCGGAGGAAACACGCAAACACGGGGAGAACATGCAAACTCCACACAGAGAGGCCCTGGCCGACGGGAATTCGAACCCAAGACCTCCTTGCTGTGAGGCGGCAGTGCTACCCACTGCACCATCCGTGCCGCCTCACCCTGACAAGTGTATTTGTTAAATTCCCCAGTCCTTCCACAGTCTGCCTTTCAGTGTATCTACTTTGATTGATACTGACCTTAGAATGACCCTGCCAGAACCCTGCATTGTGTATGAAGAGATGCACTACCCTGTAAAACTGAGATGGAATATTACATGTAACTTGGGTCCAATCTATTCATAAACATATTCTGTAAAGCATGTAGAATGCTCGCCAGTGCCATTTAGGATGGAATATTTCCATGAACCCTGCTATACTAAGGCTTTACAAAAGGTCCAATAACCGAAGCATATGTCATGAATGGAAAATAACTTCAGTGACATCAAGTGGTCTGCTTTGCTGTACTTACATATCTTACATTTTACGTATTCCCAGATTGTGTGGGAATAGCATCTGCTATTGCTTTAACCTTTAGGTCAATGAAAGACATGTGGCAGGAGAGGTTAAGAGGATACAATGCATTGTGCTGCCTGCTCACATGGCCTTGTTCTTTTTTGTGCAAGTTTGCATTCTCCCGTTTCAATAAGTTCTCAGTGACATCATTGTAAGTGGTCTGCTTTGCTGTACTTACATATCTTACATCTTACATATTCCCAGATTGTGTGTGAGTAGCGTCTGCTATTGCTTTAACCTTTAGGTAAATGAAAGACAGGTGGCAGGACAAGTGAAGAGTATTTGATGCATTGTGCTGCCTGTTCACATTGTTGCTGCCTGGCCTTGTTCTATTTTTCTTGCAAAAATTGTCAATCTGAGGACACCTTCTAAAACTGGGTCAGCGGTGGCAAAAGTGTCTCAATAAGAATTGATCAACAGTGTCATAAATCTGCAGTCCTGGGGCATGTTCCATAAAGCAGGATTACCGAGTTAGCCAGATAACTGCACAAAGTAAAACCCAGAATAGCTCTTTTTTTACTTCAGTCCATGTTCCAGATCTGGGCAGGGTCCGGGTTTTACCCAGTGTTCCAGGCCATGGGCTGACGTGTGTCTACAGCTCTGTTTTTCTCAGCCTGTGTGTAGCAGCGAGGCTCATCCGCCCGTGAAATCGCTCTTATCGGAGCGCAGCTGGGACCTCGGGGGGCTCAGGCCGCCCCCCCCCGCATCAAGGAGGGCACAGGTGTAGATCCAACCGCCTCGTGCCAGTCCATCGGAGTACAGTGTGGGGGACTACATGTTCGCCTTTGTTCATCGCTTATGGCAGGAAAATTAGGTCAGTGAAAAAGAAATAAATAACAAAATGTTGTTCTCGTTTATAAGCTTTGGTTATATTTATAGGATAGGTGATGCTACCGATTAGCATGATATAGCTAGGGAAGAAAAAGTTCACTTCCTGATGTACAATTCACAATGCACCCCACTATGACTACAATAATAAAGTTATTGAAGGGAGGGGTGATCCATGAGGGATAATTAATTGCTGTCATCGCCTTTTGCATCAAAACCTATAAAAAGCTCAACCATTCGCAGAATAGGTAGTTAACAAATAAAACACAGATCGTTAATTATGAAATGTAGCCGTCATCGCAAACGATCAATCACCGTAGCATTTCCGTCAATGCAGAACAAAGTTGGTGCGAAATGTCGACCTCCCACCTCACTTGCTCCGTGACAAACAGCGCCCTCCTCCTCCCACGTCTCATTTAGAAGGCAAATGTCACCTTGGCACCCGTACGCTTTCTGAAGACCAGGAGGAAAATGCAGAGCAGGAGCTGAAATTACCTGTTTTGTGATAATGAAGTGCTGGGGTGAGGGGCTGCTCTGCCATCCGTCATGCTGCCCCCCTCTCACTCCACAGCTGGCCGGCTGCCACAACACCCTAATTGAGATTTGTTATGAACTGTGTTCCTTAATAGCTCTTTGAGATTACCGAACATTCTTTTTCCATTGCAAAAAAAATGCTATGGAAAGAGTGCAATTGCCTTTATCAGTAGGTACAATAGGTACGATTTTTGTGTGAAAACATTGTTACAAGACCATTGTAAATCCCTTCCTATCATTGCAAAAGGCTCACTGACATGTTCTTAAATTCAGGTTTCAAAATATACAGTTGACGGGCCGACACTCTGTGACAAAACATCGTATAGCTGTACAACAATTGAAGCTCATTGGTTGAAAATTGTTTTAAATTGCCACAGCCAATGGCGGGGAGTTCAACGTCAGTGCGTTTACAGAGTAGGGGGAGGGATAAACAGTGTTGTGGTTGGGGTTGGAGGGTGTTTGGTGCTGCTATTCCTCTCTTGAAATTACCTATTTTACCTTGAAATATACAAAGTGTTGGTAAAACTGGAGTGACTTACCGTGAGACAATGTCACTGCTGTGCTGTTTTCGCAGGCAAAAGGCCGGTTTTGGTTTTGCTGGAGTTCCTCCTTTGAATGTCTCTCAGCCAATCACAGTATGAGGTCGGAACTAACTATTGCACTGAAAAAAAACAAGAAATAAGTTGGTCTTAACAAGTGTCTTAGGTTTAGATTCAGACTTTAAATTGTATTTCTATTCATTTTTTACTAAATGAGGCAGACTGTTTGGATCATTTCAAGATTTTCCAATGTGGTGACAAAATTTTACTTGTCAAGCAAACAATAGCTTAAAACAAGCAGAGAGAAAACAATGAGGAAAAAAAGAAAAGAAGTGTTATGTCTTTACAAGACTAAAAATGCTTGTTAAGCCATTTTTGCAGGGTGTATAATGATAAGTAAATTCCAGGCTGAATGACACCCAATGCAGAACATCAGTCTGTGATAGCTACGTGTTTACGCAGCCTTCATTTACTTTGCCAATTTTTGTTAAGAGTATTCAAAATTGTCTCAAAAAAGGAGAAAAAAGCACCAAGGAAAGTAAAGCCAAAATCTTCAACCGAACCCCCCTGGAATGCTATAACCTGTCAACAGCTTGCTGTCCAGTCTCCATTACCATGCACCCAGTGTGCCAGGTTCAGACCAGGGCAGTTGGCAGTTATGTTACAAAACTGTTATACTTTTCTACGGAGGGTCTTCTACAGAGGGTTCCACCCATGGCTCCCACCCTGCATTCTACCTATGGTTTCAGTTTCACTGAACTCTGCCATTTTGATTGAGGAGTGCCTGGATGAATGTGGTCAATGGCCTCTTGCCACTTGCCACAGCAGTGACATTCTGCAAGCAAGACAATGATTTAAAACTAATGGATCTCATGAGTAATCCCACTAGTCCATCCACATTACAATCTAATATAAATGGTTCTCATTAGAAAAATGCTAAATTGGACACTGAATGAAATACTAAAATATATATTTTTTTAAAGTAAAATGAATTAAATCTACTATGAATGAACTTTAAGAAATGTAAATTGTTTGCTGGCACTCAATACTTATATATTTTGCTTAACCGCCATTTGTCACACTACAATACAATGGTAAGGAGAGATCTGAAGATGACACTTCAAAATCATTAACTGGACCAGCACAATGTCAATAAAACATTCTGCTTGTTGATTGGTTAGGGAGGTATACCTAGGCTCCCCAGAGAACACACTCTAAACATGGCCTAGGGCTTGGGGGTTACATCACAGTTCTGGTGAGAATCGACACAATCATGAAGCCATATGGCTTGCGGGCCTGCAATTTAATCAGTGAATTATATTGGGACAAATGTTATTTTATAATTTTGAGATTATAATACACACAGCATGTAGTCCCTTGGGGTAAATGGTAAATGGTTGGAATTTATATAGCGCCTTTATCCAAAGCGCTGTACAATTGATGCTTCTCATTCACCCATTCATATTCACACTCACGCACTGACGGCGATTGGCTGCCATGCAAGGCACCGACCAGCTCGTCAGGCGCATTTAGGGGCTAGGTGTCTTGCTCAGGGACACTTCGACACAGCCCAGGCGGGGGATCATACCGGCAACCCTCCGACTGCCAGACGACTGCTCTTACTGCCTGAGCCATGTCGCCCAGGTAAAACCTGTTCTTAGCACAATGCTCTACCATTATGAGTATACTGTAATAATGTAGCAATATGATCTGGAGTTATTCATAAGAGGTCATGTTATAAAATATTTTGTTGTTACTCTGCACTTTATTAAAGCACTGTGAACTTGGTTACTTATTTGGGTGGTGATTTTAAGGTAAAATAAAACCAGCAAAGCTTATAACTGGGTTGCAGACCCCTGAGGTATGTGATGGATGTTTCAACGAAGAAGGAGTGAGAGGAAAGGAAAACAAAAGATGGAAAATTGAAGTCAGAAAGCCAAAGGGGGGAACAAACAAATCAACCAAAGTTTCTGTCAAGATTTTCTTTGTGCAACAATTCTTTGTTGTTTTGATTTAATGTTTTGCACTCACAGTAGTCGTCACCAAATTCAAAGACATTTTAGTTCCGCATTTTTATTTTTTTCTGAACATAAAACTGGGCAGTGACCAGCTAAGAAGACTTTGTGCATTTTGGATGAGAGGCTGATGCACATGTTCTTGTCTCATTCCTACAGTTCACATCGCATTCACCTTAAACATCTTCGCCAGTGAAGCCTCGATATTGCCTCCTTCTGACAGAATTCATAGCACAGTGCATTAATATCAGCAATGCATAACGGTCATATAAATTTTAACATTGTTCCATTATGTGCACTTGCATAAATTATTACTGCCAACATAAATATTCAGCATTTTCTACTTACCTCACATAAATATTCGCGGATTTGCACTTACCTGGTCTACCGGATTTATGAAGCTTAACTCTAATCGCACTAAACCAGTTTGTCAATGTTTCTTCACAACATCATTATAAAGACGATTATGATAAGACAATATGATCAAAGAGCCAAAAGCAGAAGTTGGAATTGTGTAGCCCTAGCCCTCCCCACATTTGACAGTGATCACATGCTGGCACAGAACAAAAGGATGTCTAAAAGAAAAGGAAAAAAGTTGCAGGTGAATTAATAATGAACGACAGTATTTGCACCTTATCGTCCCTTCACACACACATATTGGGAAAGCACAGCAATGGTACTCCTAGCCTCCCAGCACTCTTGCACATGATGGGTGGGTGGATGGGGGTCACTAGACCACCTGAGAAGGGATGGGCTTCACATCTGTATGCTAGTGAGGGTGTGCTGATTTTTTATTTATTCTTTTTTTTTTTAAGTAGGTTCGCATCGCAATGCATTACATAGCTGGATAATTGAAAACAATGGTTAGAAACCCAATTGAATCATCACATTTTTCACTATGTTGCAGGCAGAAATGTATTCCTAAATCTGGGCTCATGTGAGAGACATAAGCTTACTGTATCACATATTTGGATGTAAACTGGACACATTGCAAAAGTCAAATAACATTCTATTATCTCTCCCTCAGTGATGGAAGACTGTTTTCCCCATGGGGATTTCTGTTGTTTGTGTCTGGCAATCATTCAGTCCAACCTGAGATAGCAACCATCACTGTCAGAGTCAGACTTGCAGCAAAAAAAGGATGGTTTGACAGGCTGCCACCATGAAACTGCAAATTAATGCTGAACGGGGGTGAGACGTGTGTCGCAGACTTTGGGGTGGCCAGTTATCTAGCTGTAACTGAATCCCCCCGTGTAGTTGGGGGGATTCATTGTCCAGCTGAAAATATTACTAGCCTAACCGATAACTTTTTTCTGAAGATGAAATTATAAGCTCAGTTTAAATAAATGTTCTTTCATCACCAGTGACAAATCGCACAAATTGGTTGGGCAATTGAAAGAGAGATTCTGACTGTGTAATAACTTCCTGTCTATCTGTTTACATTCTAAACTAACACTCGACAAGCTAGTTCTAACAAGAACAATTTTTGGCTATTTCCCACGGTTAAGAATGCAAACACCACACGGAATTGAATGATGCAGTATTACAGAATTAAGAATTTATGTGTGTTTTAAATCTGTAGCTGTGGTTCACTTATGGCTTATTGTATGGCGTTTCTTAAGATTCACAGAGGACTCTGCGGTTATTCATTGACATGCAAATTCAAACTACTGGCAGACTTAACATAGCTTTCCACTATGCCGTATATATATATATATATATATATATATATAAAAACAATTAAAGCAATAGGCTGCATCATTGGACAAATGTTGCACACAACAGTACTAAGTAGGAAAGTTTAAAAATAAAGGCTAAAAATATGCTCAGAGAAACATGTTAGAATGTCCATTGTTTACTTATTGTTTACATTGTTATCTTTTTCACCGTTGTACACTTCTACAAAAGTATTGTACATAGAAATGCTGTTATCTATGTTTTGTACAGGCTCTCTCCAACATAAAGCCCAAGTACAACCATCTCAAAACAATATTTATAATTTAGTTGAAGAGAAAATGCTCGATCCTCGATCCGTGTGTAAGAAAATGTAGTATAATTTCAGTTTGTCAAAAAAAACGACTTGAAGTTATTCATAAAAAGCATTTTTAGTGAGAAAAAAAATAGCGATGCCTACGTCTAAATAGAGGACTTCCTTTGGAGGAGTTCCAAGGAATCTCTAGCCTGAGTGAATATTTCTGAGGAAGACAGTGAAAACAACATTGACACAATAGAGAGCATTTTCAGTGACATGACTATTTTATATCGGTGAGCATCTAAATACATTCTCAAGGTATTTTACTATTATTCAATATGCTCATAAATATGGAGCCAAGCTGCTTTTGAATAATAAATATCATGTGAAATTATGTCATGTGTTTGACTTGTTGATGGGGGTTTGGGTATTTGACAAAAGCAATCCAATAGACCTCAATATACATTAGTATATAAGATGGTATTATTGCTATTTGTATTTTATGGTCGTCTTGACCTGTTGCTGTCTGAGGATAGCTACAAGGAGAGGGAGTTAGAGAGGGGGATAGAGAGGCAGGGGAGGGTCACAGGCGGGGGAAAGTGCAAACACTTTTTTTCAGGATAAAAATTGTGTTGCATAGTTTAATAAGCAAAATGCAGCATTTTACACCTCATAATATCATTTAGTTTCCATGTGTCCTTTTGAAGTCACCAAATTTCCTTTTTGGAAAACTGCCTAGACATAAATTAGAAAAAAAACAATGCGGAATGCTCATTTTTGTTGATATTGTCCTCAAATTTGAAAGGGGATTTGTCCACTATTGTGACTTGTGAGATTTATCATGTCGCCACCACGACATGGTGTCATCATGTTACCGTATATCATTCAAATATTGGACATTAACGTGACCACAGAATTTTGCAATAGCAGCAGTATATTGGGTATATTTCATGCCATCAAGTCTGTCAGACAGAAGCCATAGGAAAGAGGGATGAAGACACAAAGAATTATTTTAACCAAAGCATTAAAATGACACGCAATCGAACAGCATGCCTGAACGCAACCTACATGGCTTTAACTACAGACTGCTGGACGTCTGTGAGTCAATGTAAATATTTAATTTGGCAAGTAGCCTATTATCGGACGTAGAATGTTGACATTTAAATATAACTATTTAAGATGGGCCAAAATGACATTTTTTCAGAAGGTTAATCCAGTTTTTTAAATTTATTATAGCGGACTAGCGGTCATAAGCAGTATCGGTTTCCCGGTTAACCGTTTAAAAAAATGGGATGGTAAACAATGACAAAAACAGATTTGTCACATCCCAAGTTGCTACGTCATAATTGTTCTGCTGTTATCACTGAAATACTCTTCCATGACACGCCAAGGCACGTTGCAGTCTTAGGCTTCAAGGAATCACTAACACTTCATCAATAATTCACAATAATTGAATGTCTCTCATCAATTCTGTAATAATGGGGGTATCGTAAACTGGACGTATGATTAACATAACACCAAAATGACAGACATAGACCTTTACTGTGACCAAAGATTCTCACACAGACTTGGTCTGCAAGGTTTTAATCACCTGAAAACTTCCTTGAAGGAAGGTAGGGGAATAAAGGTAGGGGAAAATGTACGCATGAATAATCACATAACCTGAAGACATACATCAAATGCAAATTCAGAAACAGATTTCTCACCCCAGCTGAACCTTTAAATCATCCACACTGACATCCAGACAATGTGGAGAGTGCATATGGCTTGACACAGCAGAATAATTTATCAATACACAGCCAGTAGCTATAAAATTGAGAGTAAAAGAGAGGAAATATTAAAAGAGGGGGGTATTTACTATTAAATTAAACTATCAGTCATTTTCTCTGTGTGGATCTTTTCCATATTGCCTAAAACAGACAAAACTTTTACAAGGTTTCATACATTATACACTCATCCAGCACATTATTAGGAACATTTTTACTTTATTAGATATGGGTCAGGAGCTTCAGTTAATGTTCACATCTACCATCAGAATGGGGAAAAATGTGATCTAAGTGACTTTGACCGTGGAATGATTGTTGGCTGCAGACAGGGTGGTTTGAATATCTCAGAAACTGCTGCTCTCTTGGGATTTTTACTCACACTAATCTCTAGAGTTTGCAAAGAATGGTGCAGACTGTATTGTTAACGGCTTGTTAATGAGAGATGTCAGAGGAGAATGGCCAGACTGGTCAAAGCTGACAGGAAGGTGACAGTAATGCAAAAAACCACACATTATAAAAGTGGTATGCAGAAGAGCATACCTGTTTTTGCCAAAGCATAACAGTCTCAGTGTGCGTATTGAAAATGCTACAGTTTCGTTATGCAGGCAAAACAATGCTGTGTTGTTTTTACGCTTATCAGTCATTACTTCAATACCATTAGCTGGTTCTAGGCTGAGCTTTAGTTATACTGTATTTTTTGCTCACGGATGGGGATCATGCATTTACTGTGCAACAGGAGTACCTATACTGGTCACATAAGCTTGTACATCAGCTCATCCTGTGACAGAGAGCCTATATAAAACGTACAAAATTGCATTCCTATATACATGTACTTTTGTAGAAGTATGCAATGGTGAAACAGACAACAATGATCAACAATTTATCCAGAGACATTCTAAGTAAACAATGGACATTTTATCAACGTTTATCAGAGCATATTTTTTGAACTGCATTATTATGCGGTTGGTTTGCTGGACCCTTGCCATGAAAAGACACTGACATTTCTTTATTTTTTCCAAAACGCTTGTTTTGCCGTGTTACAAATGTTACAAAATAATGCTACAACATAAGGAACTGTTGTCACTAAAGCAGTGGCTTTAAAATAGGTTGTACAGATAGAACCAAAAGTGTTACCAAAGTGATTGAAAATGTGCTGTCTAAATATTTCCAGTATATTATAATCACGTTTAAATAGCATTGAGAGTCTACTGGCCACAAAGTAGTGGATAGGCTGTGCAAATAAGTCCAGTTTTATTGGCAAAGAGCAATGCTGCCTCCTGGTGGGAACATTGCTGAATTGATTCTGAAAGAAAAAAGAAAGGTTTTAGTGGTACAACTGAATTAAAAATAACACTGAATAATCTGTAACAGCATGTTCTTCCAAAAAGGTACTCATGAGCTAGGGATACACCCCAAGTGGTGCAAGCTCTCCTGCAGAACTGTGTGGTTTGTAGTACCTGAACTGTAGTCTCTCTGTATTAGGAATGTTTGCTAAATGACAGCAATGTAAATACAATGTAATGTGTGGTTGGATACCAGTGTATTAAAAGGAGTAATGCACTCAAAGAGTAGTTATTTTCAATTGGGGAGAAAAAGAATAAGGAAGCATGTGCAATTTGAAAAAAAATTGAGAGTTACTGAAGGACTGCAACTTCTCAGACTTAAAAACAGCAGGATTTACTAAACAGTCATTGGGTCAGCATCTCCATTAGGATGTAGAGTGAATTCTGATTCCCAGGTAATTTGGGACAGCTTAAGTATTTTAAGTATTTAACTAATAATTGTCATTCAGCATTTTCACTTCAAAGGCCTTGCAAATAAATTAAGTGATCATGGTCACAACATTTGTGATGTGACCTCATTGAAGTGGGCGTGGCGACGGTCACCCAGGAAGTAGAGATAAAAGTATGGCTTATGAATGCAACAAAATTCCGAAAAAAGTTTTGAATATAATGTCAAACTTGTTTTACTTTTATCATTTTGACACTGTCCCAAATTACCTTCATGTGTATGGTAATTTGGGACATTGAAAAAGTACTTTGCATAAAGAAAAAATATATAACATGACTGGAATTTGAGTGCTTGTAAATAAATGTCACTCTAATCTTGTGTGAAACATGCTTTTTACCAGAGCCAGAGCAATGGCAATGGTGGAACTTAAGGAGTTCTTGCATAAGCCAGCCAGGGTCACAACCTATTATTCTCACAACCAAAAACCCTACAATGTCTACAATGTTACAAGCCCTTAAAGCTATAAATTCATGCTTTTTTCATGCTGAAATGTGATGCTTTACACAATTTACTATTTTTTCAGAAATTATTTTAGATTTTATGTGAGCATGTGTGCATTTTATTAATAGAATTTGACTATTGCAAGGAATGGGACGATTTAAGAATGATTTGCATTTATTTTGTCTGATTTGCTATGGGACTACTGGCTCTCATATGCCAATTACGACATGCGACATGGCTCAGGCAGTAAGAGCAGTCGTCTGGCAGTCGGAAGGTTGCTGGTTCGATCCCCCGCCCAGGCTGTGTCGAAGTGTCCCTGAGCAAGACACCTAACCCCCAAATTCTCCTGACGAGCTGGTCGGCGCCTTGCATGGCAGCCAATCACCGTCGGTGTGTGAGTGTGTGTATGAATGGATGAATGAGAAGCATCAATTGTACAGCGCTTTGGATAAAGGCACTATATAAATGCCGACCATTTACCATATACAATAGAAACAATTGTAAATGTCTGATGCTTAATGCTTAAATACTGATCAGTAAGTTAAGAACGCATCTTTGTGTATATGCGTTCATGCTGTGTCCTAAATTATCTATTGTGATGTCTCAAATTACCAAACACAAAGAAAAAAAAACAGATTGTTACTGTTCTTACAGTGATTACAAAATGGTTTGCTTTACATTTGCATGTTATAATTTCATAATTTGGCTCATATATGAATAGCTAAGAACATGAGAATTGTAGAAATGTACAGTACTATGGGTGTTAATAAAACTGATGGTGAGCGCAGACTCAGAAACTGATACAAAAAGTGTCCCAAATGACCTGAATTCACCGTAATTTGCTGGGATTGGGTCACTTTGCTGTTGATTCATAGGTACATACAATGCATCCGGAAAGGATTCACAGCGCTTCACTTTTCCTACATTTTTTCCTCAAAATTCTACACACAACACCCCATAATGACAACATGAAAGAAGTTTTTTTGAATTTTTTGCAAATTTATAAAAAAAAAAAAACTAAGAAATCACATGTACATAAGTATTCACAGACTTTGCCATGAAGCTCAAAATTGAGCTCAGGTGCATCCTGTTTCCACTGATCAACCTTGAGATGTTTCTACAACTTAATTGGAATCCACCTGTGGTAAATTCAGTTGATTGGACATGATTTGGAAAGGCACACACCTGTCTATATAAGGTCCCACAGTTGACAGTACATGTCGGAGCACAAACCAAGCATGAAGTCAAAGGAATTGTCTGTAGACCGCCGAGACAGGATTGTCTCGAGGCACAAATCTGGGGAAGGGTACAGAAAAATTTCTGCTGCTTTGAAGGTCCCAATGAGCACAGTGGCCTCCATCATCCGTAAATGGAAGAAGTTCGGAACTACCTAGGACTCTTCCTAGAGCTGGCCGCCCGTCTAAACTGAGCAATTGAAGGAGAAGGGCCTTAGTCAGGGAGGTGACCAAGAACCCGATGGTCACTCTGTCAGAGCTCCAGCGTTCCTCTGTGGAGAGAGGAGAACCTTCCAGAAGGACAACCATCTCTGCAGCAATCCACCAATCAGGCCTGTATGGTAGAGTGGCCAGACGGAGCCCACCTGGTGTTTGCCAAAAGGCACCTGAAGGACTGATGAGACAAAGATTGAACTCTTTGGCGTTATGTTTGTCTTTGAATGCCAGGCGTTATGTTTGGAGGAAACCAGGCACCGCTCATCACCTGGCTAATACCATCCCTACAGTGAAGCATGGTGGTGGCAGCATCATGCTGTGGGGATGTTTTTCAGTGGCAGGAACTGGGAGATTAGTCAGGATTGAGGGAAAGATGAATGCAGCAATGTACAGACACATCCTGGATGAAAACCTGCTCCAGAGCGCTCTTGACCTCATCTTTCAGCAGGACAACAACCCTAAGCACACAGCCAAGATATCAAAGGAGTGGCTTCAGGACACAAGGAGTGGACTGAGGTTGGAGTCAGTGCAACAAGAGCCATCACACTCAGGAAGCATCACAACGTCAGAAGCGTCTTACCTGGGCTAAAGAGAAAAAGAACTGGACTGTTGCTGAGTGGTCCAAAGTCTTTTCAGATGAAAGTTCATTTTGCATTTCATTTGGAAATCAAGGTCCCAGAGTCTGGAGGAAGAGTGGAGAGGCACAGAATCCAAAATGCTTGAAGTCCAGTGTGAAGTTTCCACAGGCCACTTTCAAAGCAACCTGGGCTTCCATAACACCTCAGCAGTGCCACAGGCTGATTGCCTCCATGCCACGCCACATTTATGAGGTAATTTGTGCAAAAGGAGCCCCAACCAAATATTGAGTGCATAAATTAACATACTTTTCAGAACATCAGCATTTATTTATTATAAATCCTTTTTTTGATTGGTCTTATGTAATATTCTAATATTTTGAGGGACTAGATTTTAGATTTTCATGAGCTCTAAGCCGTAATCATCAAGATTAAAACGAGGCTTAAAATATTTCACTTTATGTGTAATGAATCTAGAATATATTCAAGTTTTACTTACGGAAAAAAAAAACTTTTCCACGATATTCTAATTTTTTGAGCTGCACCTTATATCTGGAGCTAAGGCACTAAAACAGGGTGGATTTATGATGTATTAAAGCAAGCATTAAAGCGCATGGGTTGTTATAGCATATAGCTCTCATGCATAATGCAGGGGAAGGGTGTTCGGTCGCAGGCTAAGCACATCCACAGCAGCATCAACGTCTATTGAAACTTTTGAACCTTTTGAACCTTAAAAAAAGCAGTTCTGAATTTAAGCTTCCGCATATGTGTTCATTAGGGTATGCAATGAATTGTGAATAAAGTTTTACCTTCTTACCTCCATTCCAAGTTTGTTCATGTCTTTCCTTCCGCGCCCCCATGACTTTCTCATTTTGCAGGGATTTTCATACCTGCTGTTCTACCGGGAGTTAATATCAGGCCTCAGCTGGACCACCACCTGCCTGTTTTTCCCTCATTTATTTTTGTACACTGCCCAACATCCTGCTATCTTCTTTACATCCATAGCCTGCTGTTCGTTTCATTATAGGCCTACCTATAAGAATGAATTTTGTGTGCGATGTCACTAAAAAATGTTCCCTCTTCGTTGCCTTTGAATTCTTATAGGCTGTAATACAGCGTGAAGCAGCGACACCCCATTGACTACCTATATTTCCAAATCTGTAAATTTAAGTTTTCTTTTTTCTTATGGTAGCTCCATCCCTATTTCTCAGTGCCTTGTAATCTGGGCATGTAACCATGCTGTTGCAAAAGAGGGAGTTTCATTTATTTGACTGCGTAATTAGTAATAGTCTTAGTAAATCGGTTGTTAATATATCATTATCTGCAACCGTAAACGGGTCACAATAGACCAAATGTTTTTGTGTTGCGACCGTTTCCTTCATAGATCTGCCCCTGAGCCTTTGAAAAGTAAAGACGCAAGAGTTTGCCAACAATAGGCCATAGTCCATATCTAAAGTAAGCATATTGGGAGAATGTCTCATTAATTAAAGCCCCGTCCCTGTAGCCCAACAGAACTGACATGTCACTGGCTTTCACAACAACATTACATGTGGTTCAAGGGTCCTATATGTATTCTAGGCATAGCAATAAATACTGCTCTCTTCAGACCTGTTCAATAAATGGCCCTAAACTCCTGAGAACCTTGTATTGAGAACACAAACATATAAAATGACTCATATGATCACATAAATGCACACACATACAAACGTATGCAAATATAGTGGGCTACATAATAATTGGCACCCCTGACTGGAAATGCACAAAACACACTTAAGTTAACTTAATGACTACTGCGATAAACTCAAAATGCTGAACATGTGAAAAATAGATGAATAGGTACGGTATTATATACACTCACAGAACACTTTATAACAAACACCTGTACACTTACTTATCCATGTGATTATCAAATCTACAAATTGTGTGGCAGCAGTGCAATGCATAAAATCATGCATAAAATAACTGCTGATCTCCTGGGATTTTCACGCACAACAGTTTCTAGATTTTACTCAGAAAGGTGTGAAAAACAAAAAACATCCAGCGAGTGGCAGTTCTGCAGACAGAAACGCCTTGTTGATGAGAGAGGTCAACGGAGAATGGCCATGGTTCGAACTGACAGAAAGACTAGGACTCAGATAACCACTCTGTACAATTGAGGTGAGCAGAAGTAGGACACTTTGGCACACTTTAAGCCTGTTAATAGCAATCAATCATCACTTGAATTTCACAGCCTATTTGAGTACTGTTGCTGAGCATGTGCATCCCTTCATGGCCACAATGTACCCATCTTTTAATGGCTGCTTCCAGCATGGTAATGCACCATGTCACAAACTGGTCTCATGAACATGACAATGAGTTCAATATTCTTCAGTAGCCTTCCCAGTCACCAGATCTGAATCCAATAGAAAACCTGTGGGATGTGGTAGAACGAGAGATTTGCAGCATGAATGTGCAGCTGACAAATCTGCAGAAATGGTGTGATGCAATCATGTCAACATGGAACAGAATCTCAAAGGAATGTTTTCAACATCTTGTGGAATCCATGCCACCAACAATTGAGGCTGTTTAGAGAGCAAAGGGAGGCCCTACCCACTATTAGTATTAATTCCTAATAAAGAGGTCCACTGTCAAGAGATGGCCACTGCAGAACATAGATTTTGTTGTCAGGGAACCATTTCTGTGAGGATTTTGAGGTATTTGGGTCATAGTCTTGCTGGAAAGTTCACCTACATCCTTGTCTCAGAAAGTCTCAGCCTTGTGATAGAGGCAAGCAGATTATCAGCCAAAATTGCCTGATACTTGGTGGAATCCATTATATTGTGGGTATAATGCGTGTTTCCTTTTATGCATCTGTTTTGACATCCAAATATACCGATGGTGTATTTGATGCTGCAAGTGAATTTATTGGTACAAATTCAGATGATCACTATTTACAACTTATGGTCTTTGGGAGTCAAACAGCTTGATTAGCTGTGTGTACATGTGATTGTGTGTCAATATACATGGAACATAAAATTACCTCAATATTCCATTTTTGGTGAAGGAAAAAGTTAGGAAATATGGCCCTCTAGTGGACACAAGAATACAGTTCCATTATTTTCCAGACATGGGTCATGACCAAAAGGGCTTACTTCTACTATTGAGTATACAAGTTGTACACAACTTTCAGTGTCATGTACATCTTTTGACCTCAAACTCAAATTCAGTGTATAGCAAAGACAAATTAATTGACCTTGCTGTTCCAATACTTTTGGAGGGAAATGTATGCTAAAATGCATTACATCCAAAGTAAAAAAAAGAAACGAAGAAAGAAAAAAAAAGAAAAACTTTCAACAGTGTTTGACAATGACAATTAACCCCTTATGGGCTGATGCAACCTGCACGTTACCTCTCCCTTAACAGACGGATGCGATGTAAGCGTTATTTGATCTTATGACCGTCTTTCAAGACACATGACCGTTACCATGCCTTTCTATGTGTTTTCTATAGGGCACCTTAGTCCATAATGGGTTAATAAATCATTAATTAGCAAGATGCTCTACGCATACTCATTTGAACACTTTCTCAACAGTCTTTAAAATAGACTTCACAAGTGGAATGAATACAACTTCATTCATTGTGGAGCTATTTTCAGTTAATAAAGCAGGATGAGACTAAATGTGTAATGTCTGGCATGTTAAGACAATTTTATCAGTTGTTGAGTTACAAATGATTTACTGTATAGCAGCTTGGTGAAACATTTGAATGCTTAAAAAAGCTTGCATGAAATAGACACTACGTCATGTTAAATTATATGAGTGAAGTACTGATCATCTTGCAGAAAACATTCCTCTGTGACCCTTTCAGTCCCAAGACTTAAGCGTAACTACTGTGCCATATGGCACTCTCAAACTTATGCTGTTTCAACCAATCAAAATGACTGCGATACTATTGTTTTGAGCCCCTAAAACCCTACTAAATTTTCTCTACTTTCTCCACCAAAGCCAAAACCTCTGGGGATACACTTGATATAGGGCTGGGGACTGAAAAGGTGAGGCTCATAAACGTAGCAGGAAGGGTGCGCGGGTCGTATGAGAACCGGAGGGGTCGCCCGGTCCTCAGACCGTAAGATCAGTCGCTCTTGCTCTGGCCGCCCTCCTTGCCCCCGTCCTTGCCCTTGTCCCTGGGCACGCGGCCCAGGCTGTAGAACTCGGTGTTGGGGCGCATGTCCGTGACGTGCGCCATGCGGTTGGACATGGCGAAGAAGGAGGCCACGGCGGCGATGTCCCAGGCGTCCTCCCGGTCGAAGCCGTGCACCTCCAGCTCCAGGAAGTGTCTGTCCTCGATGGCGTCGCTGCGGCAAACGGCCAGGGCGAAGTCCAGCATGGCCCGCTCTCTGGGGCTCAGCTCCGCGTTCTGGTAGTTCACCGTCACCTACCACCAGGGGGAGGCGTCGAGTCAGAAACTTCCCTTTCCGCCTACTCCACAGACCCGGGGTGAGTTTCCTACATTACTACTGCAGGATATTAGTGTGGAAAAGTCCAATACAGCTACATAAGAGACTGATATATGCTTTCATAACCCTCGGGAGGAAATTACTCTTATCAGGCTCTTATGTAGCTGGATGTTGTACATAGCTGTGGAATTGCCCAGAAAATACCACACACACACAATTTCAAGTTCAATTTCATGTTTCCCAAAATATGCTGTGAAGAAAGTTTTTCAAGAGTTACTGGAAGATAGTCTATACTTCAATTAACTAAATGAACAATTAAAAAGTCATTGAGAAGTTTGTACAAACAAATTGCAATTTCTTCAACATAATTGAAACTAGACAATAACACCAATTTACTGAGGCAGTTTGAATATAATTTTTAATCAACAAAAATTAAACTGCCAGAAGTAGTAGAACATAAGTGCTCATGTCTGAAAAATACACATTTGCGGTACAGTAGATTAGTGGAAACAGATTTCATGCACTACTCGAAATACCTAAATCTGCTTTGGATTCAAGTGCTTTTCACTGCTTGATTGATCTTGCCTGGAGAAATTGAGCCAACCAAGACGACCAGAAGGTCGTGTTTCCATAACAATTATGTATCTGACCCAGGTCTGGGGAACTGCTTGAACTGACAGCTACTGTAGCAACAAATTTGTTCGCATTGCCATGGACGCTAAAGCATGTCCACAGCGCTAAATGAACGTTCCTGTTCAATAACGGCGTGCGCGGTCACCTGGTCGGCCAGCGTGGGGTTCTTGGAGTAGATGCGGTGCAAGGCGCTGTGTGAAACCACGCAGTACAAGCAGCGGTTATGGATGCTGGTTGCCACCACAATGAGCTCCCGGTCTGCTTTCGTCAGTTTTCCTGGGGAACATTACAGTTATTTAGCTGATGCTTTTATCCAAAGGGACTTAAAGTTCATTAGACTGAGCAGGGGACAATCCCCCCTGGAGCCTTGTTCAAGAGCTGCACTGATCTTATTGTGGCTACACTGGGGCTTGAACCACCAACCTTCCAAGTCCCAGTCAAGCACCTTAGCCAATAGGCCATCAGCTGCCCCAGAACAGAAAGATAAGAAACACTGCTACACTGATAACAGCAAGAAAGCAGAGTATAATGCTACCACTCCTACTTACCATGTTAATCCCATCATAGCTCTAATTGGCTAAATTACACCTTTGTTGTGCTTATTATATCTGAGGTTTTCTTTGGCAAATGTGAATTTAAGGTTCCTTGTTGTCTGGAAAACACAACTGTTGCTCACCTGTCTCCTTGTTCATCAAGGCATTGTAATAGGCGAAAAATGCTCGAAACTCTGATGGCCGATGTGCAAGTACCTTGAACACGTTGGGCAAAAACCCACCCTAGGAACAAAATGGGGGGGGGGGGGGGGTTAATGTTATCATTGTTGATGCATTCTTAGAATTGACACATCCAGAGTGTCTGGATATGGATGTTAGTTTCTCATTTCCTTAACTTTGGTTCCCTTAAAAATGATAAGTTTCAAGTACACCTCGACACACCCAGGGCGTGATCGAACCGGCAGTCTGCCAGACGACTGCTCTTACCAACTGAGCCAATGTTGCCCCTGTGAGGCAATTGCAACTCATGGACCTTGATAGCACCTTTACAATTTTTCTTTTATGTAAAATTAAGGCTTTATTGTCATATGTACAGTGCACAATGAAATTCTTCATTCCCACAGGTTTAAATAAAACAATAAAAAACTACAATAAAAAACTACAATAAAATAGCAATAAAAATACAACAACAATGAAACAACTAGAAATATTGTAAAACAGTATAAAAATGTACCTCACCCTTTCAGTCCCCAGCCCAACAGTAGAACACACCAGATGTATGCTACACAAGCCAAACATGTCTAACCTTGGTTTCCACCTCTTCCATTAGCTCTACAATATCGTAGGGAAGGTCCTTCTTGTACGGAATGGGATATCTGCCGATTTGTTCTGGGGAGTCCGTGGAGAACGCTTTCCTGGTAATAGCAGAGGTCATGGCTCCTGTGCGCTGACACTTTCCCAATAGACTAAGTCTGGCCTGATGAAAAACAGTCAATAATTGAAATAGATCAGCAAAAGTAACTGGATTTAAGATGTTTCCTTAATCCATGCCAACTGTCCCTATTTACCATTTACAGATTAACCATGCAGTTTTCAAAGCGTGTAACAGCAGTACCCCAAAGGTACAACATTTCTCTCATCTCTTAACCACTATCCCATGCTGATTATGCTACATATTACTGCAATGTAATTTGTAGCGACAACCCAATAACGGTATTATTATTATTAATACAAATAAGCAGCCTAAATAGAACCTTGTTGCAGTAGGTAGCAGCACACAGCACAAACTGCTAGCTAGCTAAGTCATATATATAGTTTATTTACTCGTGTATCAAGGTAGCCTAATCAGTGAGCATCAACCACAAACAAGGACAAAGTAACGTAGCTAAAATGACTTGACAAGCTGTCACTGAAATACCCCATAAAGCTAACGCAAAATAACCCAGAGTCTTACGTTCGTCAACCTAGATAATCATTGTCAGCTTGTATCTTCAAGTTCAATTCAAGAAACTTCAGTAGTTAGCCTCGATTATGTTAGCTTTGCAAACACAACGTAGCTACAAACACGAACATTTCTAACTAAAAGGCAACATTACTCAATTCCGGAAAAATAATAATAATAAAAACTCTGCAGTACCACTAATGCGGGCCGTCGAAACAATTGCAAAACACCTGCACCACAAGCCATATTTCTAGTTAGAAAATGTTTGTTGGTGATCGCGAGTACTCGACCTCCACAGACAACTCCTTCCTGGTTAGCGAAGAGCCAACCGGGTTTCACGGTTCCTGAAACACCTCCAGTTTCAATCCGTTGTCCCGCCTACCTTCAGTGAGAAACCAAAGATAGTGGAAGAACGCAACAAGAAAGTAATAGTGGAATTCAATGGAGAATCGTGTTATATACTGTTCTGTCGTTGTTGGCTGGGGAACCAATTCGACTATTGAATATTCAAATTAATTTAGTGCTACACAATTTGAGAGCTAACTGGACAGTTTACTAGCTCGGCCTACTGATGCATTATATTCCCAGCATTAACAAAGTTATGCAATACTGCTCGGTAACTTTCAGAGAAAACATAAAACCTACTTCATAAATATGCAAAATAACTACATTTTACTATTGGCTAAGGATATAAGAGCAATAATGGTTAAAAAATAAAAGTAAGATCTGTATATAAGGCCAATACAGAGCAACCGTGAAGAATGGGACACTGGAGGGAGTTAAATGGTGTATAGATTTAGAAAATGCCCTTAGACCCAGAATGCAACAAAACACAAGAAAAAATACATTGTTGGCAATGAATCAAACAGACGGACATCAGACACTGTCTGGTGGTTATAGTATGTGATGTAAAGCACAGAAGGCCCTCTGGTGTGTCTAGGTCCGATTATTTTTTAATTTAAAAGCGTATTCTCAGTAAAGATCAATAGTAAAACAATAAAGTTCAGAGGAGTCATGTGAGGAGAGCGATGGAAGTTACAGGCACCCGGGAAGGTTGCATCTTATACACTCCGGGTTACGATTGGCTAAATGTGCTCACTGTCTGTAGACTTGGGTCAGGCAGTTTCTGCCTGCTGAAATCCATAGAAGGCATTACTCTAGACACCAACCTCTTTTTCTCAATACATTTGTTATAATTCCAATTGTAAACATGAAGAAATAAGAAATAATGTAGAAATAAAGTAGAAATGACTCTACATTGTGGTTATTTTCGGATTGGAATGTTTTATGAAATAATCTTATAACTTATATTAAAAAAAAAGAAAAAGAAATAAATAATGGTCTTAATTATTTTTCCATGAGGGAAAGTTAAGCATGTTAAGAAATGTGGTTGGAAACTTACATTAAATTCAGTCCTTATGCATTACAGTTTGGACTTCAAAGGCTATGCTTGTGGCTATGCTGTCTTCCGAAATGTAATAATTAAAAAACGTAATAAAAAAATGTTTTACCCATAAACATCACCCAGGTTTGGGTGTGACATGGTCATATTGTCATCATCATTTTGGGAATAATGCCATGTACTATAGCTGAGAAAAAAAGTGTATATATATATATATATATATATATATATACAGTCAGGTCCATAAATATTGGGACATCGACACAATTCTCTTCTTTTTGGCTCTATACACCACCACAATGGATTTGAAATTAAACGAACAAGATGTGCTTTAACTGCAGACTTTCAGCTTTAATTTGAGGGTATTTACATCCAAATCAGGTGAACGGTGTATGAATTACAACAGTTTGTACATGTGCCTCCCACTTTTTAAGGGACCAAAAGTAATGGGACAAACTAACAATCAGAAGTCAAACTTTCACTTTTTAATACTTGGTTGCAAAGCCTTTGCAGTCAATTACAGCCTGAAGTCTGGAACGCATAGACATCACCAGACGCTGGGTTTCATCCCTGGTGATGCTCTGCCAGGCCTCTACTGCAACTGTCTTCAGTTCCTGCTTGTTCTTGGGGCATTTTCCCTTCAGTTTTGTCTTCAGCAAGTGAAATGCATGTTCAATCGGATTCAGGTCAGGTGATTGACTTGGCCATTGCATAACATTCCACTTCTTTGCCTTAAAAAACTCTTTGGTTGCTTTTGCAGTATGTTTCGGGTCATTGTCCATCTGCACTGTGAAGCGCCGTCCAATGAGTTCTGAAGCATTTGGCTGAATATGAGCAGATAATATTGCCTGAAACACTTCAGAATTCATCCTGCTGCTTTTGTCAGCAGTCACATCATCAATAAATACAAGGGAACCAGTTCCATTGGCAGCCATACATGCCACCACCATGCTTCACTGATGAGGTGGTATGTTTTGGATCATGAGCAGTTCCTTTCCTTCTCCATACTCTTCTCTTCCCATCATTCTGGTACAAGTTGATATTTGTCTCATCTGTCCATAGGATGTTGTTCCAGAACTGTAAAGGCTTTTTTAGATGTTGTTTGGCAAACTCAAATCTGGTCTTCCTGTTTTTGAGGATCACCAATGGTTTACATCTTGTGGTGAACCCTCTGTATTCACTCTGGTGAAGTCTTCTCTTGATTGTTGACTTTGACACACATACACCTACCTCCTGGAGAGTGTTCTTGATCTGGCCAACTGTTGTGAAGGGGTTTTTCTTCACCAGGGAAATAATTATTCTGTCATCCACCGCAGTTGTTTTCCGTGGTCTTCCGGGTCTTTTGGTGTTGCTGAGCTCACCAGTGCGTTCTTTCTTTTTAAGAATGTTCCAAACAGTTGATTTGGCCACACCTAATGTTTTTGCTATCTCTCTGATGGGTTTGTTTTGATTTTTCAGCCTAATGATGACTTGCTTCACTGATAGTGACATCTCTTTGGATCTCATATTGAGAGTTGTCAGCAACAGATTCCAAATGCAAATAGCACACTTGAAATGAACTCTAGACCTTTTATCTGCTCCTTGTAAATTAGATAATGAGGGAATAACACACACCTGGCCATGGAACAGCTGAGCAGCCAATTGTCCCATTACTTTTGGTCCCTTAAAAAGTGGGAGGCACATATGGAAACTGAACACCTGTACACCTACTTATCCGTGCGATTATATAATCAGCCAATCGTGTGGCAGCAGTGCAATGCAGTGCATACAATCATGCAGATACAGGTCAGGAGCTTCAGTTAATGTTCACTTCAATCACCGGAATGGTGAAAAAGAATTGATCTAAGTGACTGTGGAATGATTGTTGGTGCCAGACAGGGAGGTTTTTAGTATCTCAGAAACGGCTGATCTCCTGGAATTTGCACACTCAACAGTCTCTAGAGTTGGGAGTTTGCAGAGAATGGAACGTAAAACAAAAAACATCCAGTGAGCAGCAGTTATGCAGGCAGTAATGCGTGGTTAATGATAGTGGTCAGAGGAGGTATGCAGAAGAACATTTCTGAACACATCATCACAACACATTATAAGTATATGTGGATAGGCTGCAGCAGTAGAAGTCAGACAAAATAGACTCACTCAGTTGTGAGGGAAAAAATAATGAATAAATAAATAAAATAAAATAAAACATTGGTTTTATTTTGGTTAGCTTTCTTTTGAAGTATTCCGTGACAGGAAATGGGGCTGCTGCATCTTGTTTCTACTTTATCCTTTGTTTTATCCAGCGTTCAGCAATTGCAAGTTTTGCAAGCACATAACTCCCTGGAATTGATTCACTTTCTTCTTGTGCTCAACAATAAACGCAGTTATAGTCTTGCTTTCTTAAAACTGGTTGCTGCTGGTTGAACTGCATCACCATGAGCCTATTTTAAGTGGCTGTAGCATACAGTTGAGATGAAATGTTCATGTAGACTCTCGAGGTGCCTGGTGGAGGCATATTTTGTTGTTCAGTCGGTTGCTAATCTCTGTTGTATTTATAATGAAATTCGCCAGCCACACATAGATACAGTTACTTCAGTGCGTTCTAAATTTATGTAAAATGTACGTTATATATTTGAAAATGTATCAAATATTGCAACCCTCATATTTATTTTCATATGAAAAAACAAGAATGAGATTCAATATTTTGCCATATCATGATGTAACTTTTTCATTAGGTCTAGCTATGAGGAAATATATTGTTCTATATATACAAATTCTCAGTTTTCAAGGACTTGATAAAACATAATGAAAATATTATCCAGCATTTCCTGTCCTGAACACTTACCCCTCTGACCTCAATGACTGTAGTCTTATTAAACAAATGTGCTATCCAACGCAATAAATATAAATGACAAATTACCTCTGGATTACACCAAAACTAGAAAGCTCTTTCAAAGTAAAAAAAAAATTGGATTAATCCTGGAAGATTCTTGTTTATTTATTTTCCTACTTTCCTATTGAGATAACTTTGCACTCTTGATTGAATCAAAGGGTTTTGTGAGATATACCCCTGCATTAACTCAGTCTTAGTCGTACCTGTGATTTCTTTGTGTATTTAAACATCATTCCCCTATAGAGCTCCTTTATATTGTTCCAGCTTCCACAGTGCTGGAAAACCTTTGCTGTCAAGATGAACGCAATGGATTTCTGTGTGCTGATCACCCACTTTCCTCTGAAGTCTAATCTCTCACAGACGGTGATCCATTTTAATTAGGCCTTCTCGTTTTGAAATCGGGCAGTGATTATACCCTGGGAACTCAACACAAGCTTCTCATTACAATTTTTGCCCCGACCTGCCCTCTAAGAACAGAAAGAACCGGGATTATACATACTGCTGATCCCCCCTATAAACATGGATATATAGCGTTATCGCTCCCTGCGAGACTGCAGGTGGTAGATATCCGTCTCATCAGTGTTTATTATAGGAAACCTAAGCAAGATCACACTGCTGCATCATTTTCAAATGTTCCAAGGTACAAGCTGAATTAGTCACTGGCCACATTTGCGTCAGCCATTTTGAAATGTGCAAGTGATGAAGCATCAACCAACACAGAGAAAGGTCAGTATTGAAATGGATTTATTCTCCTGTTCTCATTCATGCAGGTATGATCAAATGTGAATGGTGAATTTTGTTTTAATTAGTTTTGTTCTGTTTTTTCTTCCCGAGACTGAAGATATGAGATCCCAGCAAGGCAATTTAAACTAAACATACATTTAATAATATCATATAATGTATATTAAAAATACATAAATAACACATGCAGCCATGGAGTTTTTTATTTGAGAACTTTGTTTGTTTTGCCCTTGACATTTTCATGGATCTGTTCTATTAACATTCGCCTAAAGTTAGTTTTCCACAGCGTGGTGATTGATTTGTCTGGATTTATTCAGACCAAAAGAATGATTCAATGCTTTGATCAGTACTTTGATCAAAACTAGAAAACACATACACAGAGAAATGTTTTGAAGAATGTCATGTTCTTTAAAAGGAATAGTATAGTTTCTGGTCACTAATCCACTTCACTTTCAGATTTAGTTTGGATTTTCATGCACAACAGTTTGCATGGAATGGTGTGGAAAAACACAAAAACATCCAGTGAGCAGCAGTTCCATTGGCAGAAATACATTGTTGATAAGAGAGGTCAGAGGAGAATGGCCAGACTGGTTGAAGCTGACAGGAAGGTGACAGCAAATAACCACATTACAATAACCTCTAAGTGGATAGGCTACAGCAGCACAAGACTTAATAAGTCTAACAAATAAACCTAATAAATACCTAATAAAGTGCTCACTGAGTGTATTTCCTATGACATGCACAACATGAGACTGCTCATGAGAGCTCAACCAAAGTAGAACATGGATAATATAAACACGGATACTTACAGTTTACATGTTTATAATTATGAATAAACTTTACAAAGTCATGTGTTCATAACCTGTGTACATTATATCACTGCACAAGTTTATTTAGTGTTTAGAGCTGGCCTGGTGCAATTGTGAAGGTGCAAGGCCCTTAATGTCCATATAGCAATTGTAAACCTGACAGGCTATTAGAAACGTCTGTAAATATATTTGATATCCATCAACTCCCAAATAAGCTGTCTGGGCCAACAGAAAACACTACACTAAAACTGTAATAAAACAAAAAACAAACAAAGAAACCTATAAAGTGAACTAGCCCTTAAAAATAAAGGGATAAAGTTCTGAAAATAACATAATACAACCAAAAGTTTGAACAAATAAAAAAATAAAACGGAAGCAGAAGGTGTAAGGTTATAGAAAAGAGCAGAATGAAATCAGCAGCTCCATAATCCCCAGACTCTCACATCCTAAAACTAGCACACACTTATGTCTCTACCTTAACTGAATTTTAATTTGTTCCTACCCATCTATGTGTTTTAATGAAAAAATGTTGTAAATACCTCTCTATAAAATGTTCAAGAGGCTTTTTAATACACTGTGATTGGTAGAATAAAGGCACGCACACATACCCTCACACAAGTTATGCATTCTATAAACGCTTTTATAACAAATTATTTTTCCCCTCAAAATGTATACTAACTCATGTCATTGGCCTGTATTCAACCATTTCATTCTGTCTCTAATTTAGACACAGTTTGATGATTTGGTTTTAATAACGGCTGAACTCACCAAATAAATTGCGAGTGAGTAAATAAATACATGAATAAATTAAATATTTTACTGTAAGACAATTTTACGGAGAAAAATTAATGAAGTATACTGTACATAACTCTTCATTAGAATGTCACCTAATGTGACCACCTTCATGTTTACAGAACAGTTAATTATACATTTAAATTTCTAATGGCCCAGTAATGAAGCACACAGGAATAAAGGTTAACGATCCATGAGAAATCTAATTTCTTGAGTTTGTATTTAATGTGCTACAGATTAAAATTGAGTTTATCTTATTGAATAGGCATAAAAATGCAAACCTAGGAGAATTTGCGAAAGAAAAAGCAATTATGTTTTGCTCCATTTCAGAAATGCATAATTTCCTGAATGGCTCACTAATATATTTTATTATTTCAATAACATTACTGTTAGTTATTTTGTTTCTGATTATGTTAGAAGGTGTGTGATTAAAGAACGTTGCATACAACATCAGAAACAAGTCTGTAAGTGAATAGAATTCCATTAAAGATTCATGCTACAATAATATGCTATGCTATGCTACCTTTTAAGTCTTACATACAAGTAGTGGCCAAAAAGGTGAAAAAAACCCCCCAATAAGAAGTCACTCAATAGGGCACTGGACCACCACGTAACCAGAATGGTGTGACCTCTGGCAATTGACCCTCACCTCTAATTCTACACGAAAAATCTTCCAATAAATCAATTAACTATACCTCAACAGGTTAAAAAAATGTTGTCTCGGATATCCCTCCTATAAAAGCTGGGTGCAAACCTGGTGACTGAGAAGGCCATGACATTTGGATAACATTGACATTATCATCCTGAAAAACATCCCTGCCAGCAAGGAAGAAAGAAAGAAAATGAAAGTGTGTTTTTCATTGAACTTGCCTACTAATGAAGCCCATGCAGAACCCACCACTAATGTGTTGAGCATTTTGGCGCAAAATGGCTGCCATTGCTTCACCCAGGTGGGTTGGTGCTGCACATAGTTGCACATGGTTGAGGCGAGTTTCCCCTCATTACTGAAAGGTGCTTTTATGAGTGCAACTATATCTATCTGTCTCACCAATGTAGGCATTTTTAATTATGTACCACCATGTCCTCGCCATTTACAAGACCATGGTGAAGGATGATTTGCCTGTTCAATCTATGTTTCTCGCACAGTAGTCAATTCCCTCTATTCTGCACACCACAATACTCACTTACTTCATTTCCAGGTGCAATGAGTCATATGGTAGAGTTCTTGAAAGACTGACTCTTAATTAAACTGATAATTGCAGGTCAGGAGCCGTGCTGTGTGGACCTGCCTGTTTTCAATATAAGATACTTTGTGTCGTTCATTTAATTACATCCCGCTTTTCCGGGAACTGCCTGTATATACTCTTGTTAATAATGAATGTGAACATTAACTGAACATGTTATACTCTCATTTCAATCCTAAGATCTGTTTAGTACTTTAGCTCTGTGCAGTTACTGCATTGCTGTTCTATGTCATCCCTGTGCCGTAATCGTCAGTGTCGTAATCATTCTGTATCTCTGTCCGATAATTGCATAACTTCCCTCTGTTATCAGTGCTGCAGTCTTACATGTTTCCTTTGATCCCATCTCTGTGCAATATTTTTCCTTTTTACTGTACTGTAATTACATCTCAGCTGATTAATCTCATCGCTCTGGTGCAATGGTATCTCTGTTCCATTATTTCATCTCTTGCGTAATGTCAGTTCTGTACTATGTCTCTCCCAAGTTCTCTGTAGAAACTTGGTATTTGCAGGGATACGCATCACATCAAATATCCTATTTGAAAAAACAGTCATGTATAAATATGAATAAATAATAAGGAATTATATATTAGTTATATGACAGTGCCACTACCAATACCAACCAAACATGTTGACAAAGCACATAATGCTATGCTTTTGATACCAAAAATGGCTATGATAATTGCAAGATCGACTAAGAGGAAAAGTCCCAGAGCCACTGATTTAAGAGCAGTCTTTGTACCTGACAGCCTGAGAGGCACAACGGATATTTAATTTAACCTAAAAACAAATGGTATGCTGCTAATGGTATGGGGAAAGTAATGATATGCTTAAATATATTGTCATATAATTATATAAATTATCATTACTATAGAAATCCCCATATTATGGAGTACATCTCTTTCAACCTATCACAGCTACATTATAAAGGGAGATCAGTAATTAAAAGGCTTCACCCATTAGAGAATCATTTTGGGCTTCTCAATTAATCTCACAATTAATTCACTAATTAGAAACTGTTCAATATTTAACCAGTAAAATGCCATTGAGGTGAAATATTCATGGGGAGCATTAGTCAATTGATAATCTAGAGTTAATTGCTTAGTTACAAGTTCATCACGGAGAGCTAAGAGAAAGTCTGGACTGCTTCATAAGTACCAGGAAGTGTAGAGGCTTAAACACAGACCTAAATAAGAAAGTACTTTTTTATTTTACTCCCCCATCTGAACACACAAGCACAAATGTCTCTACTATCATATGTAAATATTGTGATTGATTATGATGATTCACACTTGATTGATTCAAATCACATTTTCACTACGATAATCAATCCAATAATCAATAATCCAAAATTTGAATCCAAACTTGAATCCATTACAATGACATATGTGACGCAGAGTGCCTACCACTGGCTATCATTGAGATACATGATGCAGTCCCACTTCATTGTCCCATATGAGACATGCATCCACAAACTTGTCAATGTCAGATAGAAAACATTCCTTCCCTATTACGGGTAATGTGGGCCACCTCACTATATTTGATACATCCATATTTCACATTTTACTGGTTTACTTCAAGAAAATGTGTGGAAAAAAAATGGAAAAAGTAATTACAATGAAAAAAAACATGCTTATCAGGTAGGTTCAACCTTATTACAGACTGAATCCATACAGAAAATAAATAAATAAATAAAATGAAAACTGCCAGTGAACAGGCAGGCAGACTTTTAGACAGTGGAAGTTGGAACCCACCTATTTCACGCAATACATCGACAACATCTGCATAATCCATTCCTGCCAGTTTTCCCCCCTCCACCCCTTTGCAGTCTGACATCACTTGCATGTATATTTTTCTCCAGAGATGTCCTCATACAAACCCACAGCCAATAACTACAGTAATAGGTACAGTATGCAATACTGACTTTTTTGTATGATGGCATACTTACTTATTGAAATCATATTTTTATTTGTTGCTGACATTATGTTTTTCTGTTGCAAAATGATAGTAATTGTTGCACAGGTTTATCCCACTCCCCCGTTCCACTGTAAACGATGTAACAAAAAATGATAAGAATCTAACTTTTCTATTTTGCATTTTTCCATTCATCCCTCCTTTTTTCTACCTCTCTATTTCTCTCTTTCTTTTTTCTTCTTCCTTCCTGTTGTTCAATGGCCTGGGATTCACCAAGTGGCCCTGGGGATTGCTGTGTGATGCTTACTACTATGTAGCTGAATAAAGAATGTGTTCCCTTCATATAAGATGAATATATTTGAAAAGCCTTATCTCCCAAATGGTCAGTCTTTTTGGACAGCACTCTGGTTGAGCTCTGAGGAGTATGGATTGCAGTGATTCCTGCTTTGCATTAATTTGTAAAATAATTGCTTTGCAAGCCCTCTGCTCTGCTCTGCAGAGAGCTATGCTTTGAAAGCTTCAGATTCTCTGACACGTTGTTCAATGTCAATTTTACTAAAACAGGAGAAAAAACACATCAAAAGAGCATATTCTGCATGGACGTTTAAAACCAGCAACCAATTAGGAATGCCATTTATTTGGGTTTTTTTGTGAGATTGGATGAGTCTCTTGTCCGCATTCTGTGAAAATTGCATCTGTTACAAATACATCCATAGTTAAAACTATGTATCCAAGTTGTGTATAAATAGAAACAAAGGACTGAATTGTTCATGTTGTTCATTTGTTTGAATGTAGTTCAGTAGCCTAACGTATGCTAGTGATAGTGAATATCCCCAAGGTTCATAGGGATAGACTTGCTGTCCCCTTGCTTTTTAATTTATGTAAGTAAGCAATACAAGCCAAACATATGGGGTCTTGAAGCCAGGTGATAAATTATGAAAATGGTATGTGTTTTGGTTTAATGGACATAAAAATCAGAGAGCAAACTAAAAGTGGGTGAATACCCATTTTTTGGAATAACTCACTCAGAGATGAATTCTATCAACTTTACCTCCCATGTGGTTGTGGTTTGAAAATAAAGTTCCATTATAAATGTGGTTAGAAAACAATAGGGTGAATAATCCCTTCACATTTTGTATCAGAAAAATCTGTTCAATATAAAATGAGCTTTTCTGATCATTAATGGGTCTGGACAAAAATATATGCAGATGTTTTGTATTTGGAGAGATTTTGGGACACTCTGGGTGCAGTTTTGGGAAAACTCTGGGTTGGACCTTGATTTAAAAATTTAGACAATCTGCTAAACTATAAAATACGTTTTGTAATCTTTTCGTATTTCAATCTTTTGTGTACACGGTATGTACATGCTCTGACATAAATGTGTTCTATGGCACAAGCCTCTTCTTTAATTTAAGTTTTCAACCATCTGTGTGCAGTAAGAGCTTTTGAGATATTTAAATTTTTTTATAGGACTAGTACAAAATAGGTGTACTATTGTACTATGAGTTCTGTGTTAACTCACAGAAGTCAAATTCGCAAGCTAGTTAGAGGACAGCACAGTGCATATATGAACGCACATGCAATGTGTTTGCCACAGCTGTGAAATCACAGCTCTCTCCTCATCATCTGAAGCCTGCTTATTGTATGTTTAGCTCTAGGCATTATGAGAATAGAATGCTTGTCACAGTTCTTTGGGTGCCTGTGTTCTTACGTCAGTTCCATTCTACCTACAAACTCAATAACCACTATTTAATTAAACCTTTGACTGAATGAGATGCCTGGTAAATGAGTCACTATCAGCAAATAAAAGGAAATGGTCACATAAAGTAAAAAGCTAAATAAAGTAAATACTATGTACGCACATAATAATGCACTTACACTTCACATTAGATCTAATTTCCGGGCAATGAGAAGAGTTCACCTGCTTTGAAAAATAAAAAGCATCAAATTAATCTGAAGCCCTGGCCTGGTTTTCCAACATCACATTTCTTAATGAAGCCAGCAGATGGCTTTGAGGCCAGTCAACCTTTATGTGTGTTGTTTAGCGTGGAAAGTTGTGTGAAGGTGAGTGAGATGATCCGCTGATGCAGAACGTTATGCAAATCAGAGAGATTAATTCTTATCTCTATGCTGTGATTACCAATATGTTGTCTTTATTGCTTTCATATAATTTGCATCACTAAACCTGCATGTACAGTACTGTGCTAAAGTCTAAGCTACCCTAGATTTATTTTAAATAAATTTGGTCTTAGATTTGTCTGTTATCTGCATTAGCACTAGTAGAAAAGAGCACATTTCCAAACATTCATTTAAATGTTACAGAGAATTTGTATTTTATTATACAATTACTAACAAGCATTGTTCAATAGTGAGTTAACTTACTCAAAACTCTTCTGAAAAGTTTTCTGCACTGCAAATTCTCAAATTCTAAAACACATATAATCATTCTAACATTTTAACAAAATAGTAATACTCATTTTCTTCCAACAAGAACACATGGTCAATCATAGCACAATCACCTAAAAAAACACAACGACAGGTGGCATTACAGTAGATGCACTATTTTATGTCAATCCTTTAGCACTCTCTAGTCTCCCTTTTGTTATTGTAATTATTTTGAGTGTAAGACAAACTTTCCATTACAAAACAGCAAGGCACAACTTTAATGTATGGAATTTGCCACCGTATAGCCAACAGGGACAAGTCATGGAAATGCAGCAGCAAAGGCATTTATTGGAAAAAGCTATTACAACTAAAAATGAGAAACAAAAATTTGAATACTCTACAGTACAGTAAAATTGATGTAGTTTACGGTGAAAAAGTACTGGAGGTACAGTAATGTTGGCTGATTTTACCCAGTCTACTTCATTTGGCTTTGTTAACAACACACCTGACAGAATGTCACCTCTTGCTCTTGCTCACTGGGGAAAGAACCTCTGTGTATGCTTGATCCACCCCAGGCAATCATCAGCTGATGCAGTAAATCCAGGCATCTGGCATCCATCTTCTATGTTGAATGGCACCACAAATTCATACTCCTCCATCTGTCCCTCTGCATCATCCAGCCCCCTTCCTCTTTCACCCACAAAGTCCAAAGGTGCCCCCTGTTTTGTCAATTGTTATGAAATTCAAATTCCCACAACACCTGGGCAGGTCTCCAACTGAATCACCTGTGATTATATTCAATAGCCAATTCACAATCAGCAGCACATTCTGCATCAACTTCAATCAGCATCTCATTTCTATAATGAAAAAGTTTTTATGGTTTTGAATGCATTTCAATATGGTATTTGTGGCTTAGCAAATTGCTATCCACTTGAATTTTAGCCCAATATATTATGTAAAGTTTTGGAGTTGAGTGTATCAGTTTTGAAATCCAGTATAACATTTGAAAATTGGGCTGTGTAAATATACAGTTTTTTGGTGGTTGAGGCTGAATGAGAAATTAATTCAAGAGTTTTGACTTTAACTGTGTCAATTGAATCCATTCATTGCAAAAGTCATTAAAAAAACATCCATAGTTTGGTCCATATAGAGTGCTGTTTTACTAACTGTGCAAAGAAAAAAAAAAAAAATAAGAAAAAACAACCTGGTATCAAAAAATGCTTGTAATTGTAAAAAAACTGTAAACAAAGTAATAATGAAACGTATTAATAAATAGACCACTTTTCAAATCAAAAATAACCCCTGAAGTATCACCCCTTTTCTTAATACAAGCTTGAAAAATACATACCCAAAATAAAATGGTTAGAACTCTTGAATCCTTTTGACTTACAGGCACAATCCTGCCCTCTTCTGAAAGGTAATCTTTGCAGGTTTGTTTTCCAAAATTACTCTTAATATTACTAAAACAAAGTTACAGAAGCTCAAACACAGTGGAAGTGGAAGATTTATTTTAACTGAAAATTTTGTATTTGTATTTGAATGGATACAGATTTTCATGGCTATGTCTGGTGGGCTTAGAAACACAATGGAACCACAGCAAGAATTGTGGACAAATCCCTTTCAAATTTGATGACAATATCACCAAATATTTGCATTCTCCATTGCTTTTTCTAAGACATGTCTAGGCAGGTTTCCAAAGCTTGTGGATTCCCAAAATGCAGCGAAGGTGAGGTCCCCCTCACTTGTTTTTCCACCGCACACAAAATAAGGAACTGTTGTTGCTAAAGCAATGGCATAGTTTATACAGATAGTTTATTCAAATGGTATATGCTGTGATTATATTGATTTAAAATTGTGCCCTAAAAAAAGGAACAAATGGAAAAAATCCCACTTAAGGGGTTAATCGAGGCTGTCTGGGATTACCTGGAGAGTTGGATGCAAGTGAGACTGCCAAAGACTGCAGAATAACTGTGGCAAGTTCTCCAATACAGTTGGAACAAACTACCAGCTGATTAGAAGTTGAAAGGTGTTCAGAACAAATATTGATTTGACTTAATTTTTGACTGTTCACTGCTCTCTATAGTCATATTTTTTATATTTAGAAATAGTGAATTTAATTATTTGAAAACATCTTCATTTTACGCATTTCTGTTTACATATGCCTCAGCCTTTTGCAGAGCACTGTATGATGCTGCAATCAGAATTTGCAGCAAAAGGGGAAAATGAGATACCAAGGGAGGGAGTAGTGACTATGTTTATAAAGGGCCGCTCTTTATAACTCAGATATTTTTATCCTCCCGGGGAAGTTTTCATAATCATGATCCTCTCAGTGAGAAAGTGAGTCTAAGCAGCAGGGTAGCACTTTTCTATATGGATTGGTGGCTCTTTTTCCCCCTGTGGGGAAATGTCTATTAGTAATAAGCACACAGTGGCTTGTGCAATAAGCAAACATGCATACCCCACAAAATAGCTGTGAATAAATTAATACCAACATTTTCTTGCCAAGGAAATGAAAGATCGGCGCTCCAACAAAATCTATAAAGGGGATGAAAAAATACCCCACTTAGTTATTAGGATTCCCAGAGGATCCTTGTACCCCTTTTCCACAGAAAACTCAGGATATATACGGGATATTAAACCCAGGATCGACTCACGTTTGACCCATTCACACCACGCAATGGTGAATGTCACAGGTCCTTGCAATTCACACCAGACCCTAAACTTTCCCAAATCTGCAAGTTTACGTCCATACATGTGACTGCTGATGAAGGCTGTCCGGTCTAAAATCATTAAAAGTCATTAAAAGTTCATCATCATTATCATTAAAACTTAATAAATCATTTGAAGTTGACGTTATTTTCCTGTGAATTGATCCGCTGATACGATGGGCATGACCTGGTATTTTTCACTTAATGTAAGCTATATGCAAATAATTGCGGAAAACAATCATATTCAAGCATCTTTGCGATCAAGAAGTGTGGAAATTATGGCTGACAGAAGAAACTCTGTTGTCTATTGGCATTGGTTACTAAAGAGGAATGAAAACTACCCTTAAGCTAATGCCTGATTGAGTTGCTATTTGTTTTCATGTTGCATATACAGTTGTGGTCAAAAGTTTACATACACTTGTGAAGAGCATGTATATTATGGCAGTCTTGAGTTTCCAATGATTTCTACCATTCTTATTTTTCTGTGATGGAATGATTGGAACGCATATGTCTTTGTCACAAAAAACATACATGCATTTTGATTCTTTATACATTATAGGTCTTCGGGAAATATGACAGAATCTGCTGTGTCAAAAATGTACAAAGGGCAAATTGAATGATTACATTTCCCTCCAAAATTTGCTTTGTGGTATGGCCTCTTAACTTCTTGAGAGTGATTATGAGTGACTACAGCAGGTGACGTCTCTGTGCCCATTTAAATAGAGCTTGTTTGATATACTCATTAGACTCAGCCACAAACGCAACAATAGGAAAGTCTATGGAGCTCAGCACAGATCTGAAAAAGCAGACCATTGACTTAAACAAATCAGGAAAGCCACTTGGAGCCATTTCAAAGCAGCTACAGGTCAACTGTGCAAACAATTGTTTGTAATTATAAAGTACACGGCATAGTTGTGTCACTGTCAAGAAGAAAACGCAAGCTATCACCTGCTGCTGATAGAAAATTGGTCAGGATAGTCAAGAGTCTGCCAAGAACCACCAAAAAGCAGGTCTGCTGAATTAGAAGCTGATGGAACACAGGGGTCAGTGTCCACAGCCAAGCATATTTTACATCGCCATGGGCTGAGAAGCTGCCATGCAAGAAGCAAGCCCTTGCTGCAACTGAAGTTTTCTGATTGCATGGACAAAGAAAAGGCCTTCTGGAGGAAAGGTCTGTGGTCAGATGAAACAAAAATATAGCTATTTAGCCACACTGAGCAGAAATATGTTTTGAGGAGACAAGCTGAGGCCTTTATCCCCAAGAACACCATACCTACTGTCAAGCATGGTGGTGGGAGTATTATTCTCTGGGCCTGTTTTGATGCCAGTGGAACTGGTGCTTTACAGAAAGTAAACGGAATAATGAAGGAGGAGGATTACCTCCAAAAACCTAAAATCATCAGCCAGAAGGTTGGGTCTTGGATGCAGTTGGGTGTTCCAAAAGGACAATGACCCCGCACATCAAAAGTGGTAAAGGAATGGTTAAATCAGGCTAGAATTAAGGTTTTAGAATGGCCTTCCAAAAGTCCTGACTTAAAACCCATCAAGAACATGTGGACTGTGCTGAAGAAACAAGTCTGTGTCAGAAACCCAACTAATTTAGTTGAACTGCACCAATTCTGTCAAAAGCAGCGGTCAAAGATTCAACACAGACCACTCAGACAGCAAAACTACTGGGACAGAAACAGACAGGTTTAAATGGACAGATAACGAGACAAAATAACTGACAGGTGTGTAACAAGGGAATCAGATAATAAGACACAGGTGAACTGAATAAGCAGGGAACAGAACTACGGTATGCAAGGAGGGAAACAAAAGGCAAAAAGCTGGGGACTAAAACTAAAACAGAGAAATGCACAGAACATGACAGGACTAGAGAGATAGCTCCAGGTTGCCCTTACATTTCTCAAGCCCAACTTTAACCATTGTAGCCTACAATAAAAAAATGATCATAAACATCACTGCTTGTGAAATGACAGGTTTTGAATATTTCTGGTTTACTGTATTTTTTAGATGGCAGTTTTGGAGGAGTTAATGGAGTGTTCTTGAATACTAGAAATATAGTGAAACCATACAGTATGCTGCGTTGAAATACAGAATGACACAACTGATTTAAACATGACTTAAGTACCATTCGTAACAAATGAGGTTCCACGATTGAATCTCAGGTCGAGTAACCTCGGATCCTCCCTGTCATACCAAAGCCGAGCGGTTTCCATCCAGGGTAATTCCAAGGTCATGAGCAGAGTCGCAGTCCGGGGACGGATATCCCGCGCTGACTCTTTCACACCAAAATCAAACACGGGACATTCCCGGGTCATTGCTTCTATGTGAAAAGGGTATTGGTGGCACGGAAGCAGCTCCAGGTATCTGCTAACGCCGCTCCGTCTGACACCTGTCAGTCATCAGCATCATTCGATGCAGTGGCATGACGTGTCCACCCATCCAATAAAAGGTCAGAAGGCTCCCCCAAAGAAATATTAGGCATGCCTAGCTAACATTTAATATCATTTAATTATGCACACAATTAAAAGCATTTATTTTGCCATTATAAATGGTGTGGATTAATCATGCTGCTGTAATGAACTGTCTCCAGTCAACTGGAAAGCTATTAATAAACAGTGGCACATCACAGGAAGGCACGGTGACAGGCAGACACAATGCAATAAGCTGCCATGTCATCTTTCACTGGTAAACAGTGGCCCTTCATAGACAATGGCACCTCTCTAAAATACAAGTGGGTAGCATATTTTAAAATAGAGCTCGTAAACATTGTATTATTTCCTGACAAATTAATTATGGGTGGTACGCACAGGATTGCCTGTTTTCAGGTTTCGGATGCAGATCGATATGGAAGTAACTTTTTTGGGTATGGAAGTAACTTTTTATAAGAATTTTTCCTTGAGGGAACTCTCACTCCCTCGCTCTTTCTGTCTAATCTACTTGCACTTATTTTTTAGAGCCAGACATTTCCCTTAAAGGTAGCTGGCAGGTCCTGGACAAAGTCTCCATTCACAAAACATCAGGTAATCAGGACTGGAGGGTTGTACGTGGGACTTTAGCCACAAACAGATACGAGGCACACCTGGATCCAGCAGTGGGGGAGGGGTGTTCTTTTTGTGGGGTGTGAGAAACAGTGTTTCACGTTTTTGTTGAGTGTGCACATCTGGAAAGAACCTTGCGTATAGATAGGGAGTGCTGTATGGTGTTGGGTGGCGGGTATTCACATACATATATTCATAAATATTTATGGGCAAAAGTACAGCATCTCTAAAAAAACATGTGGCACTGCTACATTTCTTGTTGAGAAAGGCAAAGACAGCCATTTGGCTGATTCAGCAAAATAGGACAGGTGGTATGGGTTGACTGGACCCTTTGCATGTCTTAAGGGGATTCATTTGGAAGTGTATGCTCACTAAAATGGCATATTTTATATCGGTGAACAATGTTCCCTGGTTCTGGGAGATTTGAGGAGTGGGGGATTGTCTCTTTGGTGAACGAGAAGGGGAAATTATAACTGCTATTCTAGTAGTATTGCTGAAAAGATGTGACTGTTGTTTTGGGGGTAATTTTGTGATTGTGTTGTTTGTTTATTTTGGGTTTCTTGCAATGTATCTCTCTCATGTGATTTCACAGTTTAGCACATGACCAATGGAAAGTAGAACGATAAGCACAACACACAAATACAAACTCATCTTTTGCTCTTTCCTTCACTTTCCTTCCTATATCCCTCCGTAAAGCCCATTTGTGGAATTACAACCAGGTGGCTTTTCGAGGTCACTTAATCCCTCCAATTTTATTGGCTCTACTCAGCCAGAGTGATTAAACATGCCAGTGGAATCAGAGAGAGAGAGAGGGAAAGAAAGAGAAAGAAAAAACCTAAGCAGATAACAGCTTAATGCAATCTTACTGAGGGAAATGTGGTAATATATCACCTGGCTGAGTTAATAAAATATTGTATCTGCCTCCATTAGTCAGAGAAGAAAGGTTCAATTATATTTCATATGAATGTACTTCCACACAGGTGCGGGGAAGCAGGGCCCCCCACTACGCAATCAGACATCTGTCTCTTTTTCCCTCTCTGTTTCACACTCTCATTCCCGCCGTTATTTATTAATATCACATCCATTTGGATAAGATATGAATGAAAAGCATACGATGCCCTTTCATAATTGCCAATCTTGTCCAAGAGAAAATCTAATTTTTCAATCTTACTTGCAGACGGCAAGGTGGGCGGAGAGTGAGGTAAAGAAGGGGACTTGAGAGAGAAAATTACAGAGGGTAGGTGGGTAGGATGGAGAGTGTGAGGAAAAAATGAGAGGCAGAGAGGGAGAACAGAAGGGATATGGTGTAAAGAAGGGAGTGTGATAAAATGGGAGATGCAGAAGAGAGTGAGAAGGGGTGGAGATGGGCATTATTACTGTGTACTCCATCCAAAGCTGGAAAGTCCAGGGGTCAGAAATTAGAGGTCCAGACGTGCGTTCAAGATGGCATACGTTCAAGGCGAACAGCATTTGCAGCAAACCCATACTGCTGAACCATTGTAAACATTTGCAGTAGTTTGCCACCAGCGCCTTTTTAATACAAATGGAGACTTAGGTCTAACAATCCTAGCTAGCTGTTTAGCTGCTTAACAGCTGCTTAACAGCTGATATTTTTAAAACAGTTAAGAACAAATATTACATTGAAAGTGGATTATAACAATATAGTATAGTATATATATATAGTATATATATATATATATATATATATATATATGTATATATATATATATATGTATATATATATATATATGTATATAACTTTTTTATCTTCCTCGGTGGCAGCCTTTTTTTTTTCCACGCACAACCTTTTCAAACTGTGAGGTAATGTTATCTAACGTTAGTGGAGAACAAAAAAAAAATTGAATATGTTAAAAATGGAGAGAGAAATGGAGAAACTAACAGATGCAGGTTCTTCCATACAGGTGTAATGCATGATACAATTAATTTGTAAAAAATACCAAGCAAGCCCAGTTGACCTTGATTTTTGATCAAGATGGGAAGAGGAAAAGATCTAAGTAACTTGGAAAGAAAGTTCATTATTGGGGCACGGATCGCAGGAGCTTCAGTCACTGCTGAAGACTGCTGAACTGGCTAGTGTTTCAATAGGAAGCGTGACTAAAGTGATATCGACATTTAGATCTATGGGATTGTCAGTAAACCGGGTCGGAAATTGCGGTTGAAAGCACATAGTTGATGATTGTACTGCCTGTGAGTTAGTGTGAGATGTAAGGAAAACGAGAAGAGCAACTATTCCTCAGGTGACTGAGAATGTAAATGCAGGACGTGATCAGACTGTGTCAGCAAGAAAAGCCCATCAACAACTACATAGAGAGGAATATTATAGTAGGGTTTGAGTGCATGAACCCCTCATTATAAAGACAAATGCACAATTAAGAGTTCAGTGGTGCAAAAACTATAGGCACTGGTCTACAGAGATGTGGAGAAAAAGTGATATAGTCAGATGACCTTCACCATATTATCAACAAGTGAGAGAGTGCATATCTAGCGGACACAGGCCTGAATGCTTAACGCCTACAGTCCGGTGGCGTTTTCCTGGCATGGCTTGGGTCCACTTGCCCTCTTAGAGTGAAGAGTCACTGCAAATAAATACTAAATTATGTATCATGTGATGTAATTATGTCATCACCTTTATCCTGTGATGAAACATTTCTACCCTGATGGGAGTGGACTCACTCACTTCACTAAATGGTTTAACAATCTTTCCATGGTCAAAGTCACTTAGATCACATTTCTTCCCTATTCTGACATTTGGTCTGAAAAATAGCTGAACCACTTGACCATGTCTGCATGCTTTTATGCATATGATTGGCTGATTAAATAGTTGCATTAACAAGCTGGTATAAAGGTTTACTTAATAAAGCTTATATAGTGTGTTGTACAGAGTATGCGATTTCAGAAGCAACTCATGACTAGCAAATTTGTTGAATAGTATTGTAGTGCTGGACAAAAACAAAAACCTGCACCTACAACAGCTGCCCTTTTTTGAGATTTGGCAGCCCTGTTTAGCATGACTTAGTTTAGCATGATGTTTAAAATATAGTAATACATATGCTTGGTCTTACATACACAGTACATCTATATCCCGAATGAGAAATTATACTCTATATCAATTTGTTTTACAGACCTTTTTTCTAACATATTGTCCGATGCATCCTGCATCTGACCTTTGACCTCTTCAGTCTATCAAAGGCTGTTCGTAAGGTGTGCCTTTGCTATGAGAAAACTCAGTATTGACACTCGGTTTTTAATAATTGCTGTGTGCCTGTGGCCTATAAACTTCAACATGGTCCATCATGGCAATTGCTGTGGGTACTGTATCTGTCTATGAAATGACAATACATTATAGATTTAAACAAATGATTTAGGTTCAAAATCATCATTCCGGAAAGCCTCCACATATTATGCAGAAACTGAACGGAAAATTGACTCTGTCATTGTAAATGTTTATGATCCATTTTAATGTGCCAGTTCTGTTTGAAGGGTGAAATGAGTACAAATTACTGTCAGAACAAATCTGGCTGTGTCGTTTATTAATATTTAACATTAACAGGTGCTGTGATGAATGCTGTCACCAGGCAGGGATTATGAAGTGAATTATGCTCGCGGGGCCAACAAACACTCCAACAGGTTGGTTCTTGTGATGTTCAAGATGTGCTTTGTAATTAATTGCTTTGAGAATTGCTGCTGAGAATGAGTCTATAAAAGCATCCTAGAGTTCTTGCTATGTTCTATGGCATTGGGCTATACAACAGAATTGTTTAGTGTTTAATCCACTATGTCTTGCCTACACCTTGACTCTAAACGTGTGTAAGCGCACACCACCCCCCCCCCCCCACACACACACACACACACACACACACTCACACACACACATTTGTCTTCAATATGATACAACACTTTAGATATCATTGGAATTCTGCTATGTGGGGCAGATGTAATTGCCTCCGTACGTTAGTCGTTAGTACTTTGAATCCAGTTATAAAAGTTTAATATGAGTTGATGATTGAAAGTGTGATGTTTGTGAGATGGTTTTTAATCTGATTGTTCTGACTGCCCCCTTAAAAGAGCAAAGCAGTGTCTGGAGTGGTTTATAATGATATTATTCTGTGTGTTGATGGCTCTCTAGCTACTTCAAAAGGTCCAACTAAATTAGCCGCTCTTCACCTACAGCTCAAGCAAACAGCTTCTTTTCAGCTCCAGAATGACTCATTCCATGGAGACTCATTCCAAGTTGGGCCCTGTAGTCACTATCTTGAGCCTCAGCTGAGTCATTAGTGTGGCCAGATTTCTGCTGCAGTGGGACTTTCACCATCTGGGGTCGTCAACCAAATTATTGGTGATGCAGCATTCATTTTTTCCCAACTTGGCAACCACGGGTTATTAACTGACATCAGTGCAAGATACACCTCTCATATCTTTTGTCTACATGTTTGGGAATTGTGATCTGGTGGAATTAAGTTACATTACATTACAGTCATTTAGCTGATGCTGTTATCCAATACAACTTACATTGATTAGACTTAGCAGGGGCCAATCTCCCCTGGAGCAATGTGGAGTGAAGTTCCTTGCTCAGGGGCCCAACAGCTGCACTGATCTAACTGCGGCTAGTGGCTTTTCTGGGTCTCAGTCAAGCACCTTAACCAAGAGGCCATAGGTTGCCCTCTTGTAAGTGATAGCTTTCTCCTGAACAGAGGTGGAAAATCCAGATTCAGAAAGTAAAATCCTCCCTGGGTTTTGTTCCAATTACCTGGATTTGCTTATTAGCACAATTCTTTAGCCGGCAGGTGGAACTAATTAGTGAAATCAGCTGGTTGAGTTCATGGGTGGAAGAAACACACGGCAGGACTTTCTGACTCCTGGACTTCCCATCTCTGCTCCTGTAGTAGGCCCTTAACATGGTAAACAGTCATTAGCTTGCAGGCCAGCATATCAGAGTGTTGTGATGCGCAAGTGTTTTAGTCCCCCCCCCCCCCCACCCCCCCCCCCCACCAGAGAGAGGGCACAGTGGCAAGAGGATAAATTGGCTATTCAAATAGGAGAAAAGGAAATTAAACCACATCTGTTTACTATGTCTGCCAGTTATGCTTTCATGCCAGCTTTGACAAACTAGCTTACTAAACACTAGTGTGAGGCTGTTTAATGGGCTGCCCCTCAAATGTGAACATATGAATATTCATTATATACAGAAGGGGCAAGCCCCCTCCATCTTGCAGCTATTCTGTTCAAAAATAATTTAGCTTGCATCAAAGGGATATTTAGATAAGGGAAGCAATGCAAATATTTTACGTTGATGGTAATTAAAATCGGCTGTTTTTTCAGCAAGCACAAACTGTGCATTTGTTTCTGTGATCGATGCCCAGCAATGTCACACAGACTTACAGTCTTTCTGCTTTCATCTATTGTTCGTAAATTAATATATTCTCTTTTATTCATATGCCTCATATACCCTAACTTTGCACACAGTTCATTGAAATATACTGTATGTTTGAAACACCATTGATATGCATTTTCATGTCAATATTCCACAGTTTTCAGATCTATTTAATCAGAAATATTTTACGTGCAGGTAACTATGTACACATTCTAATCTGAGATACACTGCAGAAGGTAATGCGTTGCTAATATTTGCAAAGCATGGTCAGAGCATTTTATAAAAAGTCGGGAAAGCCTAAGCTTTTCACGGCTAGAGCATGCTTAATCACCTTAATTATTTTTAATAAGATGAAAGGCATCTCGATACCTTTCTCCCCAGTTTTATGAGAGTGGGTACAGCAAATCTACCACTGCTGTCTCAGAGCAGCATTATCTCAAGCAACCCAATGCAGCCTCGTGTCAGCAGTCTACAGCCTGTCTGGGCTGCGAGCCATGGCATAGTGGATCAATTAAATGTATATCCGTAAGAAAGAGAAGGGTGAAAAAACGAAGCAGTCTGGCTAAATTTGTCCCGAAAAGAACAGCTAAGAATCAATGCGTTTTCATGTATTTCTGTCTTTTTTTGACCTGACTGCAACGATATCCGACTTTAATGATGCAAATAATGGATATGACACCGCTGCCTCTACACTAGGTCAACACACTCATAGTAATCATGTTTCCCCCCCTGTGCTGTACCGCCACGGCTAATGAATGGCTCTGATTGGACACACGCCATTTCTTTAGCTCCGGTTTAACGCCGCGTGTCCGCAGAAACAACGAAACGCCGCCGGAACAGGAACGCGACGCACCCTATATTAGAGAGCGCTAAAACGGGGGGCGCGTAAATGTGCTCAGTTATTATTTGTCGACCGCTGGGAAGTTGATTAAACCCTTCTCCCTCCTACCCCCTACCTTTTCTCTTTATTCGAAGCCCGAGCGCCAAGCCGTTAAGTGCCGAACCGCAATCGCGTTATCCCCCCGCTGGCTCACATCAAAGGTTTTCCTGGGCCGCCAGACCCAGGCCTGTCACCGCCGCTTTGAGGCGCGTACATGTCTGGCTAGCGAGCGGGGATCCATTTAGCGCGAGGGGAAAAGCTTATGGGCGACAGACGAGCAGGCAGCGCAGGGGGAGGACGTAGCCATGGCTGACTCATACACTATCTCTGATTAAATTAAAATAAACCCTCATAACCATTCCAACAAAGTGTCACATATAAAATGTATCTCAGGCTGTAATTTGCCATAAGTAATGTGTGAAGCGAATGGTTATATGCACATCATTTTTTTACTCAGTCTTCATTTAGGGTGGATCATCCTGCATTCGTGTCATTCGCACTGGTGCGTAGTTGGAATTACAGATGGGGAGAGGGGGTTAGTCACCCCCCGGATGTGTTTTGGCGCACTCTCGCTACAACGCGACAAGCTTCGGTCCGCTTTCAGCATCCGGCAATGCTCCCCGCACCCATATTTCTGAAGACGAACAGAAGCCAATATACGTTTCCCGTAACTTCGGCGACCTTTACGGGAGTAAGGGAAAAACAACAATGGTGAAAAAATAAATGAAAAACAAGGTGGCGGAAGTCAGCGTGCTTTCATTCCTCCACTCCGCTGCCGGCTTTCACCAGCAGCGTCTTCAAAGCGAGGGAAACGAATAACCTCGGGGCTGACTTCCCTTCGGATTCTAGATTATTAAATAGAGGGAATCGCGTTGTTTATTCTTTTTTTTCACCCCCGCAGATGTGGAAAAGAAAAAAGGAAAACACAAACAGAAACACTTCATTAAAACTTTATGTATTAAAGCAATCGTGTTTATACAAATTGTTCTGTTTGCAGCAGAGGGAGAGATGTTTTTCTTTTCTTTTTTCACCCTGAATCAGAACGTACTGCAGTCTTAACCCTCAAGTGACCAACTGGGGTCTTATACTTTTATTGATAGCTTAATGGTAATATATTTGATCTTTCTGAAATTTCTCGACTCCGTCAAGCAACATGTACTCAGTAAATACATACCATTTTTCAGGTTTCTGCCTTCATTTGGAGTGATGTAAGGATTAGGTGATGACATAACCTTTGGGGTCATATATGACCACAGTCAAAAGCAACACATTCCGCCAATGTAACTTTATAAAGGAAACTTTATTAGAGTGTGGCGAGAAAGTTGTACAATTCTAGACTGTTGCATGAAGTAGAGGATATCTGTGGCTCAGTGGCTGTAGAACAGTTTTGGGGCAGATAATACAGAGCCTGTGAATAGTATCACTGACTCCACTGATTCATTTCACAAATAAATATCAGAGAACAGATTGTCATTTCATATTAAAATAAAGGATATGTGCAATTTATCACAACGTTACCTTAATTATATATTGACCTTACATGGGTTACATGTATCATGGCTATTATTCCCCCTATTCCCCTATGTAAAGCCAATGTGAGTGACATTAATGATTACTAAATGTGCTGTATGTATGTATGTACGTATGTACATCTTAATGATATAGATATAGGTTAAGCATGTACTTCACTCTTTGACCTTTTGATGTTTGCTAATAACCCATTCCAAGTCCTTCAGGAATGATTATTATCCTTTATAGACTCACCGAGCACTTTATTAGGAACACTTTTACTTTATTACACCTACTTATTCATGCCAATTATCTAATCAGCCAATTGTGTGGGAGTAGTGCAATGCATACAATCTTGTGGGGCTTCAGTTAATGTTCACATCAACCATCAGAATGGGGAAAAAATGTGATCTAAGTGACTTTGACAGCAGAATGATTGTTGGCGGCAGACAGGGTGGTTTGAGTATCTCAGAAACTGCTGATCTCCTGGGATTTTCACACACACTAGTCTCTAGAGTTTGCAAAGAATGCAAACTGAAAAAAATCCAGTGAGCAGCAGTTATGCAGACAGAAATGTCTTGTTAATGAGAGGTCAGAAGAGAATAGCCAGACTGGTCAAAGCTGACAGGAAGGTGACAGTAACGCAAATAACCACACATTACAACAGTGGTATGCAGAATAACATCTCTTAACACACAACACATCATAACTCGAAGTGGATAGGCTACAGCAGTAGAAGTCTAATAAGAAATACAAAAATAAAAGTCTAATAAATATCTATTAAAGTGCTCACTGAGTGTACATTTTAATGATGTTGAGGATCTTAGTGGGTATGGGGAAAAAATGAATGAACACTTTTAGTTTTTATTCATTTTTATCTATCCTTAGGGTGAATGAAACCACTTACAAGACTTCCAAATAAGTAATCTGTGGTGTAAATATTTAATATTTACATGGGATAATTCAATATGACCCTGGTGGCCACATTGATTGGCAGGCGTGAGGCTTGAATGGATTAAACATGTACCCCAGTGTTATGTTTAATGCGACTTCATCTTGATTAAATAGCGGCCTCGTTTCCGTGACCCTTCAGACCAAAGTGTCATCGCTTTTCTAGCCAGGCACAAGAGACGAGCTGCATTAAAATTGGCTGACTCCCTTGCTCTCCCTTGTCAGAAACGGAGGCGCAAGCACGTATGCATAAAATATTACGGCTTGGCTGGCGGAGGAATGAACCCACACGCAGAGTCTATGAAAAGAACGTCCTACTGCTCGCAGTTGGAAGGCGAACGGCTGCTGGTTTTTGTATGGGCCTGATTACACCCTGTGACTAAAGTTTTACTGTAGCTAGTGAACGATTGGTTAAATTTAACATTGGTTTCATTAAGGAAGGAGAGCAGTAATATCCTTGTTAACCCTGAATGCAGACTCCCACCACGCATTATGAATCGAATAGCAGAAGCAATTCTCATTTCCTTTCATCAAATGGGAAAAGACACAGGATGGAACTCATTGTGGTATTTTAATAAAAAATATCTATCCATACCAAACACAGAGGGGTCATTGTTTCTGTAAGGACAGCTATGTGCCCTTCATTGTTTGGCTAATTGAAACCTAAATCCAAGTCAGCATATGTTAACTGTGTATTCACTGTGTGTGCATGGTGTAAATATAATACAATAGAATCCAGGTGTAGGGTGTGGAGCCATGCCCCCAACGAATGCAAAATGTTTCTGGATTGTTTTGTAAATTTGTAAACATTGTGAGAAATAGCTTGTTGCAATTACACCTGCATTGTCAGAAGTATGCAATATGAAATATGGATTTTATCACTTGTTAAATTCCCAATTTAAGGTCTTATGTATTATACAGAGCGCACATTTGGATCTTGTTAGATCAGAATGATATCCTTCATCCACAGCGGGAAGGACTATTTCATTTGTAAACAGAATGTAATATACATTTATACAATTTTACATGCACAATTACAGGATAAGGTATTGTGAGGGATCTGCAGGGTTGATAACGGGTCTCCACAAGAGACCTCATTCTCACGCGCAGATCAGTCCTATCAATCAAATATTACATTTTTAATTGCTTTTGCGAAATGTCAGCAATTTATTTATTTATTTATTTATTTATCTTCCAATTGTTTTTCGTAGTTTTCTTTTTTTTTTTCTCGGTTTTCGGTGAACATGTTAATGAAACATTCAGATGGTGCTGGCGCCACCACTGCTGTCACAAACTGGCCCTGTTCCCGGTCCTTCGCGACTCACTGTTGATATTTGCCATTTGCAAGGGAAATAAGCACTTGGCGATCGGTTGAGAAGACAGTATCTCTTTTTCTTTTCCTCCACTACATGGGGAAAATGAATCTAGGTCCGCGGAAAGAATAATCTGAATACATTTTCCGATGCGGGAGTTTGTGTCTAGTGTCCGTGTCCGTTTCGTCTGACGCCGAACCACAACAGGGGACACCGTCTCACACGTGGAGCGACGCGGATGGGAATGGGGTCAGCGTTATTTTATCGTACCCCCTTGTCACCTACCGTCTCTCGCTCCAGTAGGTGCCTCAGAAACCGCCGTCACGAAGCATCACACAGAAAAGCTCTGTTCACGATTTCCGCCAATGTGACATGGCACCCTTTACATGAAACCTAAGCAGGAATATGCACTGCACTTTTCAACATTAAATTTGAGGATTTAACTTGCAATTATCAAAAGACAAACTGCTTTTCCCATATACAGTTCCCATATATATCTTAAATTATACTATATGCATCGAAGTTAGCCCTTCAAGTTTGATTTCTGAATGTTTTGTGTGTCCAAGCAAACACCTCTCTTGGACTTCACATGTCTGTCACAGTAAGATAAGAGATGGGCTGGATGGAGAGAAGTCCATTGAATGCAATGGCAGTGTAATCCCACAGTAAAATGCATCATTTTTCCTAAATAACTTCTGGACATTTTCAGAGATATGACCAGTGATTTATTTTTCTGTTGACCTTTTTGGAGATCACATGCCGGCTCAGATATCACACCTGAACTTCCAAACTCCAATAATCCTGTTTTATTTTTATTTTTGCTATTAATATTATTTATTGCTAGCAGGTGCATCTCTACAGGTATTTTTTGCGACAAGGAAACAAGTTTTATGTTCTGTATTATGAAAAAAGAAGAGTGTAAAAAATTGAATGGTTTATTTCTGAAATTGTGCGAATTAAATGTGTTAATTGGTTTTTGAGCGAGGAAATGGCATATGGTACTGGAAATCTTTAACTGCTACTTTGTGCCTTTGTTTCTCACTTCCAAAATGTCTTCGTCTATTATTTGATGAATGTGTGAACTCCCAGAATGCAGCACTGCATACTTGCCAGTAGACAGGCTGGGCATGGAAAGCAGCCATACCATAAATGCATTTCAGGCACACAAATGCACAATGATTGGAGATCAGTGTCTGAAAACAGAGAGGCGGTGATGTTGCCTTTCCTGTTTCTTCATCATATAACAAAGGATTTTGCTTTGTCTGGACAGCAGGCCTAAATGCTCAAATCGGATTAGTTTTTCATATCCAAACTTTTTTGGGCAACTGTCCACATAATAATCTGTCCTCATTTGCCAAAATGCTGGTTTACATATTAATGACACATTTATGTGTACATGTCTGGCTGTGATTGTGATATGTGTGAGGTTGCTGTGGAATGGAGCTAGTTTGTTGGTAGCTAGCTAGCTAACTAGCCTGTTAGGGATGATTTAATTTCTCTCTTCATTAGAATCATATTCAGTCACCGTAGGGGTCTCATTCAACTCAAGATGCCATCAGTGATAAAGGAAGATTAAATGTTTATTTCTGTCTTGAAACGATGAGTCACCACTGCAGTCCGTGGGGAGAGACTAAAACGCACTGGAAAGTATGGTGGCTCTGAAGTGCAAAACACAAAGACAAAAAGAAAATACAAAACCAAAAACCTTTGGCCCTGGAGTGTAAATAGAACATACAAAAACAAAAAGGAGCAGCCTTGAGGTGCAAAACACAAACATACAACAACAAGCAGCCCTGAGGTGCAGATGCAACATATAAAAACAAAAACTAGTAGCCCAGAAGTACAAAGCAGAAACATACAACAAGTAGCCCTGAGGTGCCGATGTAACATACAAAAACAAAAACTAGTAGCTCAGAAGTGCAAAACACAAACAACCACCTTTTTGTTTTTGTATGTTGCATCTGTGTTTTGGGTGTGCCCCATTTGTTTTTGTGTTTTCTTTTTGTTTTGTTTCAGAGCCACCTTAAGAAATGGCCTTAAAGGAAGACTTTGAAACCTCCCACCTTCATCAAATAGCTAAAAAGCAAAATATAACTCAACCATAAGTTAATTTTAAAGGTGCTTTCAGAATTGTCAAATGTATACATCCATTCATCCATCCATCCATCCATTATCTGAACCCGCTTATCCTGATCAGGGTCGCAGGGGGGCTGGAGCCTATCCCAGCATACATTGGGCGAAAGGCAGGAATACACCCTGGACAGGTCGCCAGTCTATCTCAGGGCACACACACCATTCACTCACACACTCATACCTACGGGCAATTTAGACTCTCCAATCAGCCTAACGTGCATGTCTTTGGACTGTGGGAGGAAACCGGAGTACCCGGAGGAAACCCACGCAGACACGGGGAGAACATGCAAACTCCGCACAGAGAGGCCCCGGCCGACGGGGATTCGAACCCAGGACCTCCTTGCTGTGAGGCGGCAGTGCTACCCACTGCACCATCCGTGCCGCCACATCCATTCATTTTCAGGGTAATTACACTCTATATCACATTTAGTTTTATCGGTAAATGTGTTTGTATGCCTACTTTATAGTGAAACAATTTAGTCCCAGCCATTATTTCAACATTTACGAAACAGCATAATTTTGACATAAATAAAACTGGTAGAAAAGTCTATTCTGCTGCTCTATAAAGTTTTTAAAAAGTTTTCTGCTGTACACTTTGGCCCCACCCCAATTGTTATGTCAGAGTAACCTTTTCAGGGTATCTCTACATCATTCAGATGTCAATCAGATATCCAGTCAGGAAATAGTTGACACCCACAAATTTGTCTGTTTACTTTTAACAGCTCATTTTCAAAGTCGGAAAGCCAGCTGTAACGGATCAATACTTGCGGACACACTGCCGGCACCTGATTGGTTAGAGAATACCTTTTGCAAATAAGATGGACATACCTACTCTACCCACCCCAGAATGCATTTTTTTAAAATTTTGTAGAAGGCGGGCCCTGTGAGTGCAATTACCTGTTAAATCCTTGTCAGGGTCGTGGGGTGCTGAAGCATATCCCAGCATGCAGTGGGCAAGAGGCAGGAATACACCCTGGACAGGTCGCTAATCCACAGGGCCCTCACACCATTTACTCTCATTCATTCCGATGGGAAATTTAGAGACTCCTGTTAGCCTAACCTGCATGTCTTTGCACTGTGCTAGGAAACCCGGAGCACTCAGTGGAAACCCAGAGGAAACGCCACACCGAAAGGTCCAGTTGGGAAAACCTCCTCAATCAGTATTATTATGAATGAATTGTAATTATGTTCCATTATTTCATTTACGTACTATTGTACAAGGGGCACCCCACATTTTTGACAGAAAACTTCAGCTCCTTGAGAGGTTGATGGAATTATGCCTTCAGTTAATGGGGATGTGCCCCATCCACTCCCTCATTCTTCTAAAGCCCAAATAAACATACGGCTAAATTCAATTAATCTCAAAGTTGACAGAATAATAAATAAATTAATACATTTTAAAAATCAGACCGTGACTCTCTACTTGGGAGTCTCCCGTGACTTCTGCCCGTACTTGGGTGCGATTCAATTACCTGTTTGATGTAGTGACAGGGAAGGTGCTAACCAGAACCCAGTGGTAATTTGAAACAAAGAAGCGGTCACACTATGGTAACTAGCACTCCCCAAAGAACAATTACGGGAGGCCTGATGGCTGCAGTGAGGTAGGAGCCGGGCCCCTCGTCTACAGTTATGTCCTCTAATTTGGTGGTGCGAATGAAAGAACCCCTAACCTTTACTGCATCAATGCTGCTTTGGCTGAAGATGTATGGCCGAAAGCTGGCCAAAGCAATATTTCTCAAAGGCGCCTCGGTTCTCCTCTGTTGGCTCAACTTGACTTTTTCTGCTGGACTGGCATGCTCAGATCAATCAAACTGTTGCTAAAAATGCTAATAAAAACAATAAATCCGCAAGGAGACAGACAGAGAGGCTGGCCAAACCATGTTTTAAAGAAGTGAAGTATACATTGAATTCTACACTGTGGCTGTGTGGTTTGTGCAGTATGGGACAGTTTGTATGGCTTTTTACTGATACGGCACAATTTATGGACTGCACTTTTGACTGTTAAATGTGGTTAACGTGGAGATTTCTTTATGGTGAATATCTTTTAATGGCACCAGACCTGGGACAAATACGTGGGGGTGGCCTGTAGCATAGTGGTTAAGGTAAATGACTGGGACACGCAAGGTCGGTGGTTCTAATCCCGGTGTAGCCACAATAAGAGCCGCACAGCCGTTGGGCCCTTGAGCAAGGCCATTAACCCTGCATTGCTCCAGGGGAGGATTGTCTCCTGCTTAGTCTAATCAACTATACGTTGCTCTGGATAAGAGTGTCTGCCAAATGCCAATAATGTAAATACGTACTTGTTTTGGATTCAAATGTGTTTCTATCCTTACTGAGCTGGTCTGGTGTACTGATACATATGAAATGCTCTCAAAAAGTGCAAAACCAACCTTCTGGTCAACTTGGTTGGCACAGTTGCACCAGGCAAGATCAATTGAGCACAGAAAATTGTTAGAATAACTTGACCCAGGTCGTTTCTGTGACGGCCTTTAGATCGAGCATGCATGCTACATCCTGGTCATTGATAGTCTCCTCTCACTCCAGAAGTCAGTCTGTTTTTTCCAATTGTGGGTGATCTCTCTTCTCACGTTTTATCCCCCTCTTCATGTTTCGTCATGTATTATGCAGCAACATGCAGACGAAATACGCACTGTAACAGACCCTGTCTGTCATGCGGGAGAAAATCCGAAAAGCGCACACTCGAAGAGTCCTACCGGTCACATCCGAAGAGTCCTGCCTGTCGTCCGTTCCGCAGTTTTGTTTTTGGCAAGAATCCCAACCGCCTGTCTCAGCTCGGGTGCCATGACAACAGACAGCGGTCAGTACATTTCCTGGCTGCTTGCGAGTCCGTTCTGGCCTGCTGCTGCTGGTTGCGGCTGCGGCCACGGGCCGCGGGCCATGGCTAACCAGCCGTATAAATTTCATCTCCAGGCGGCTGCTGATGGCGGAGTGCAGTCCCGTCACAAACGGCTGCGGGTTCTCAGGAAAGCCATGGACAGGCACCTCTGTGGTACACCACAAATAGGTGATCCCACCGTGCTCCATCTACTCAAACAAATGCTTTCTGTATTAAATCACTCCGACAAGGTCATCCTCAAGAGCTAAGAAGAGACAAGGGATCTGTCTCTATATGGGCGACCTGTAGCGTAGTGGTTAAGGTACATGACTGGGACCCGCAGGCTTGTTGGTTCGATCCCCCGGTGTAGCCACAATAAGATCCGCACAGCCGTTGGGCTCTTGAGCAAGGCCCTTAACCCTGCATTGCTCCAGGGGAGGATTGTCTCCTGCTTAGTCTAATCAACTGTACGTTGCTCTAGTTATGAGCGTCTGCCAAATGCCATTAATTTAATGTAATGTAATGATTTGTTTGGGAACTTACCAGTGACAAAGCGATCTGAACAATCTCAAATTAATTTCTGGTGTAAAAAAAAATCTTTACTTATATTGCAAATCAATCTTGCTCTTCTTTCTGTGGACAACCGTTAGCGTTTCTTGTCCCTGATGGGTAATAATTTTTGGCAAATGAAAGAATGACTTGTCTCTCTCCCGATCAGCTTGATTTGAGCAACCATGACCTGCACAGTAATTAAGCATAATTAATCTGTATTATCACTGTATTTATATGCACTGTAGCTGACCTGGGATTTAAAAACAATATTCTTCAGCGGAAAAACAATGTAGTTTTTTGCCCACTTTCTTTATCATTTATCATCTCAAACCGATTTGAATTCATTAATTTTTATTTTTTTTATCCTGCGGATAAACGTGATAATTGCATGCATAACAGCTTTGATGATGTTGAAAAGGTTTCATTTTCATTTTTAGGCTGCACGTTTACACATTCCTTCATCGACTGTGCTCTTGTTGACACTTCTTTTATTATGCACTGTGCGTATTTCATCCACAAACTAAAATTGCAATACCTATGTTCAACGCCTTTACTTTAAATTTGAGCTTCTGTACTTATGCAAAGGACATATTGACATAACATGACTCAAGCACTTAAACACTATCAGACATGCGTCAAGGCCTGCTCTGAAAAGCTGTATTGAACAGGTTCCACATTCTATCTATTTCTTTTAATGGCTCAGTAATTATTTAAAAGCCGACAGCGGCGGTATCGGGTCAGTGCTGTATACAGAGCTTGTTAACCCTTACGGCCGTCATGTGTTTAGCACTGGGTGCTGATTAACTGAGTCGGCCGTGTTGAATAAACTGCCATGGATGTGGGAGGAACAGTAGTGTGTGGGGGGGTTACCTTCCTTTCAATCAGGAGAAGCTCCCCTTTTTAATTCACAGCCTGCTTCGTAATTAAACGGAAGAACTGCCCTGAGAGGCGAGTCTCTTCACAGCGTCCGATTTAATCTTCACCTATCTGCTATCGCTCGGTGGTCTGAGGGTCCGAACGACGGCGACGCCTGGCAGCGAGTCTCGGCTGCGTCCGGGATGAAGGGGCATCAAACACGGCCGGCCGGTCTGTGCTAAGGCGGCTCTCGGCTTAGAGAAGATATTCTCTCTGCCTGCGGACGATAGGTGGCACTGTGGTTCTATACAGGGAGCTCAGCCCGATCTTCGATTAATTACATTAGAGAACAACAACACATTATAATAAAGCAGTAGGATTTCGGCTGGGGCAGCTTTTCCGGCGTACATACACACAAGTGATTCACCTGACAGGTATGCAGGGTAAATAAAGACAGAGTGGCTCTCTCCTTTGAGATAAAACCTCTCTGAAAGAGAACAGTGGCAAGGTTTATGTTTGTGAAGGGGAGCAACGCCGGCCTCTGAACACAGATGTCAACATCCGAAGGAGGCTTTTTCAGTCACAGGTATTCTGTTAGAGAAAAAGGCATGAATTATACGACTTTTACCTGAAAGGGCTGATCAATTTCAACCTGTGACGCTGACCATAGTGTTTCTGATATCTCAGGGAGGGCTGTGGCGCTGCTTTGGTGGAAAGATGGATTCTCAAGCATATAAGACAAACAAAGAAATAAATAAAGCCAAATAAATAAATATATAACACCCCCCCTTTAGATGGGTTCTGCCATCCAAACACTAATTAATTTAATCTAAGTTTGTTTTGAGCCATTTGAGGGCTGAATGGACAAGCAAGCTCTTTGTAATAAGCTACTCGATCAGCGTTTGCATTAGCTCCCGATTTGATTCATGATTCATATCAATGCCGAGGGTAATTACTGTAAGGTTTTGGTCTGCAGAGACAGGGATGGAGCCAGTTTGTTAAGGACTCAGAGGAAGGAGGGTGGCACAAGGGGAGAGAGGACCTTATCTTTAAATGTTATTTGTTGTCACTATACCTCACAGAAATTACTCCTGTGTGTGATAGCACTGCTCGTGCTAGCATGGGGGGGTAACACATGGCGGAAGGCCAGGTGACCCCTCTGGGGGGAGTGTATTGTACGCCGCCTAGTCGGGTGTAACACGTTAAGTAGCGGAGGATCAGGAGGAGGGAGGGAGAGGAGGGATCCTGGCACGGGGAAAGCGAAGGAGTCTGGCGGCCTAGCAAACAGGCGTGACGGTATTAACATACTGAGCCAAGAGTCTTCTGGGAGCTGGGGGGGGTCACCGCCCCAGTAGGGCTGACAGTGGAACACTACTGCAGCCCCAGCCAATACGGTAAAGAAGAAGAAGAAGAAAACCTAGCCCTAATACCTGGGAATTTAAGGGCTTAACCCGCCACGTCTCAGATCATGTCTCTACATACCAGCATTAGCTTCTCCATCACAACGGGAGCAGAAATGCTAAGGGCGAGGACTGTGTTTTTCCTGATAACTTGACAGTAAGTGAGTTTGATCCGTGGAATATAAAAAAATAGGCAGACATAGTCGTCGAAAGTCCTTCGTTTGTTTGAGGGCCGTCTCTGAGATCTAAGGCGGTTTGGGGTCTGCTGGGGCCCTATCGTTCAGTGACCAGCCATGGTAGTCACAAAGGAGGTATCCACTGGCCGCGTCGACTTTGGTTGTTGCCTCCGGACCTCCCTGTGCGCAGGCTGTCTCTCTAGACCAATGAGATTTGTAAAAAATATAACAGAATGCAGCTGACGAGGATGTGTCGCACCGAACCGTTAGTCGTCACACACGTACCTTGAGTCCCACCCGTATCGTCAGTTGCACCTGTAATTGAATGCTAACTTGCCGGCAGAATTCTCTGAAAGCTTCTCATACTTTACGTATTAAATAAAGACTCCTCAAAGTAAAATGTGATGCTCACAGTATGCAGTTTCAGTGTTAATTCACATTGTCAAAGCCTGTCAGGGCGGCAGTCATGTGGCTTTTGAAAGGTATGCTTAACGTAATAAGCACGATCGAAAGCTGCAATTGCGTGATTGAATAAATGCGAGGCCACCTTAATTGACTGTGCCGGCACCTATCACAGTGACTGATCGATTCCGCTGGAACACAGAGGAGAGGATAGAGAATAAAGCACCATTTTATGTTGTCGTTGTTCTGAGGTACCAGAAGCATTTTAACTTTGCTTCTCCATCTGCGTTTAATGGCAGAGAAAGGCTTTCGGTTTGAAGACCAGAGCCAAGGCCTTCGAATCCTGATGCCCTAAAGAAAAGCAATTTGATTGGTGGAATTTCAAAGCCCATTCATTCCTCACCAATTGTGTCCATGTCCTTGTCATTTTTTATTGCATCTTTAATCTTTGCATCTTTATTTATTTATTTGTTTCTTTGAATTTTATTGACAGACGAGCCACCCAAACTACATTTGCAAAAATCATATTTTGATTTCACACAAATCCACATGACAAGGACTGATTTCCACATGACAAACCGTTGATGTCCGCCCAGAAACACTGTCACAAAATAATTAAAGAAGAGGCCAAGAACATTTATTCTTTTGAAATCGATTTCTATCACCATTTGTTTTGCTCGCAATTTGGACCCAGCTGTAATCATTGGTCCAGCTCATGTTTGCAATATCTTCTGTCAACTCCAGAAAGCACAGAACAGCAGTGTGATTTCCAACAATGTAAGGCATTATAGCCCATTTCCACCATGCAGTCGGTGTAGTGAACTGCAACATCATCACATTGCAAGGGTAATTCATTCACAGCTTGTGCAGGTATACTACAAGAGCACGACTCAGAGGAGATTATTTTACATGATGAGACAGGCATGACCCTACTGACTGTAATCCCGCCTTCCTGGGCGACACTACAGCCAATTATGCACCATCCTTCCAGGTTTCCATAGCGACAGACCACCTGACAGCCGTAAGAACCATTGCTTAAAGGTACACCCTGCACACATTTAAGTATATGATATTGAAACATTTCTAGTGTGTCGAGTCAGTAATGTACCTGGAAATGTTCCCATTGAATGGAAGGATACAGTAATGCTTCACTGCTTGCACATGTCGTTATGAGAATTGGAGAGAGAGAGAGAGAGAGAGAGAGAGAGAGAGAGAGAGAGAGAGAGAGAGAGAGAGAGAGAGAGAGAGAGAGAGAGAGAGAGAGAGAGAGAGAGAGAGAGAGAGAGAGAGAGAGAGAGAGAGGCTGGTTACTGTAACATTGGTAATCCAACGTAATCCAATTACATCAATCCTGAGCAAGTGTAGTTTTTGCATCTGGAGAAAGGCAGGAACAGCAAAATGCAAAATAACAACAAAAAAGGCTCAGGTGAACATGCTGACCCAATCATATTGCATAAGCTAACCCATGACAAATGACTGCAGTGGTTTAACATGCTGTACACATGTTCCTGCCTGCATAAAATAGTATTCAAATAAATTCCATCTACTGCTGTAGTTCTGTAATAACTACATAATGTCCTTGATTACTCTATCATTACAAAAACTAGGATGAACACCTGGCTCTGATTGAAATTACAGATTGCAAAAAAGTGCATATGGAGGTAAACAGATTCAGAATCACACACAAAAAAATGCTGCAAAAGTCAAATAAATAAAAATACTTAGCAAGTCTCCAACACCACCACCAAAATCCCACTGTAAACGGCACAACTAATGGATTTTGGAAATCTATGTGTACTGTATTTCACAACACAATACACCCCCCCCTCCCCCCCAAGAGATTGACTACTATTAGTTTGGGCTTTTACAGAGACTTTGTTATTTCCTCTAAAATTGACTTTTTATTTCAAGCATTTCCGTTAAACGCATGTCAATAAATGCACGTAAAGCTTCAAACACAATTGCCATTCTTGATTGCCGGTGATAGAACCTAGTTGTTTTTTTCAAGACTACAGGGAAGTCAATCTGCATCGCATGGGCAGGCACTCATTTCATTCATAGTGTTCTACATACATGCATTAATAAAAATAATGTAGCAGCTTGCAATGATAATATGGTTCTAATATCTGCTATCGACATACCGTATGTAGGAGCTTGCAACATTCTCGTGGCAACCACAATACAGTGCAGTACAACAGGCAGAGAGAGAGAGAGAGAGAAAGAGAGAGAGAGAGAAATCAATGCTCTTGACAGGCAACATCAAATGAGGCTAAAGCTACAGTAAGAAGAGGCGTCATACCTACTCAACAGAAACATGATGAAAGCAGCAGATTTAAGCTTTGAAAGTTATGCCCAGCCCTCTCCAGTAAAAACAAAATGCATTGGAACGATCATTTAAGCACCTCGCATAAATTTACCTGACAGCTGAAGTACTAGAGTGAACCTGCAGGCAACGTTTTGGCTCGGAAGATATAATCAAAACATATAGCAACACTGTGATCACAGGTTTTATCAATGTGTTTCCCGAAATACTGACTGCTGTTGTGCCAAACATTTTGGATTAGCAATGCAGGATGGATTTCTTTACACCTGACACATTTTTAGATTGGCTGGCAAAAAAGTGTCTAGTATTGTGTCTAAAAAGGAAACTTGAAAGGAACCACCAGATGCCACATACTGTACTCAAAATGCCTGATTAAATAGCAATGGGATGCAGTCGTGTATTAATGAAGAAGAAGAACATATACTTTATTTGTTTGTAATTTGTCCGCTGTATTTCCCGTCCTAGTTACTTTGGAGCAGTGGGCAGCTCAAGGGCCCAACAGCTGCGCAGAACTTATCGTGGCTTGAACCACCAACCTTCCGGGTCACAGTCATGTACATTAGCCACTATGTTGCAGGCTACCCCTTTGGTATGGTATGTTATTTCTAATGTGTGAACCAATGCATAATGCAAGTGTAAGAGCAAATACAGGAATATGGGCACCGTGGTGTCAGCGGATTCAGTGAATATCATTGTCACCTCATAGCAAGTTTGAATCCCAGGTTTCCTCCCACAGTCAAATACATGCACGTTAGGCTAAGTGGAGTCTCTAAATTACCCATCGGCATTGTGTGAGTGGATGGTGTGTTGTCCCTGTGATGGATTGGTAACCTGTCTTGGGTGTATTCCTGCCTGTGACCACAAATATGCAATTTATAAAATGGATGGATGGATGGAAGACAGAATATGGTCCAAACCTTCAGTTATAACAATGGTTTACGATTCATTTTGCGCATTTAAGGTCACATTTGGTTATTACGACAAATCCATTTGTTTAACAATGCACAGTATATACACAATTGCTGCCAAATGTTATATAAAATAGAAGACAGTTGGCAATTTATAAGCAGAAAGTGCATCAATCATGAGGTCATCCAATCATAGTGCTCTGATATAACAGTATTCTACTTCAAAACAGTCATCCCATACCTTTGTCTAATTTCAAACATTATTTGAAACACTGCTTTATTTGAAATACTAATTTGCTGGCACTCACATGTTAAGTGTCACTTAGTGCAAGCATGAACCCAAAACATTTTCCAGATGTGTTTAAACACGCCGTGCAGATAAAAATTACATTTAATCCTGCATAAGTGGAGCATACACATAATCAGTGCTCATTCCCGAGCTGAGTTACAGCTCAGCCAGATGGAGGACGTCTCTCTCACCGGTTATTTTTGTCAGACATATGAAAATGTATATTTCAAGCCTGCTGTTTATTTGAGGCTGAAGCGACAGTGTCCTCTTACACTGCATCAGATTCCCTTGAAACACTGGGAATTACGGCACAGTAAGGCACGTAATGGCGTGCAGACTGACAGCTGCTCTTTTGCCACTTTGTTTCAGATGTGGTATGAGGCCGACATTATAACACACCTGTTCTTCACCGCTCGGGAAAACCAACTAAGACGCATAATTGACAAATAACATCATAAAGACTGCACTACTTCCTAAAAATATCCTAATTCGATGAAGTACGTGCAGGTGTGTGCTGTAATTAGATGGACATACTATAACATCTGTTTTCTGCCGGTCAGGAGCTATTGATAGTGTTTTTGGGTAACAGTGTCAAGGCCTAAATGTGTTAGTTAGAGGTTGAGATATAGGCCAATGATTTCTCAACAGATTACTTTGTGAGAAATTATCAAAATATTTGTTTGTTTTTTTCTTATAGTATTCATGATAGATGTGTATTGGCATGAATATAGAGTCAGTGTGTATATTTCCATGACCTACTGCCCTTTGTTGGCAGGTATATTCCTGTCACCTACTGCACTGTGTTTTTTTTTGTTGGCAGGTACCTTTCTAGCAAAGTAAAAAACAGAGTAACACCATTATGCTGATGAAGGCTGAAATGTTGTAATCATAATCTCGTTTTTATAAAGCATAAATGGAAAAAAATATGAATGCGTTTTCAGAACATAACATCTCACTTCTCAGTTGCTGAGAACCAAGGGCATACTTCTGAAAAAAGTATAAAAATAAAAGCATCCTCAAAATTAAATCTGGAAAATATCAAAGCCAAACATCAGACAATAATGTGTGTCGTGTCATTGTAAATACCATCCTCTTTTTCGCTCTCAGATTAAGCTACACTGCGAGTCATTCTGATGAAGGCTAATTGCGTGATCAAAGCATCAATGATTTCAGAGCATGTTCAGAGCATTTTCTCACACTTTTCATGATTTAAAGGCGACCATTAACCAGAGAGGACCCTTGAGCGCACTATTTAATCTTTTTGGCTTTGAATTTTTGTAGTTCTTCGACAAAATGTACTGAAAGTGAAAGTGAAAAAACCCCAAAAACTCATCATAACCGATAATACTTCCACAGTCACAGATTAAGACTGGTCCAGGACTAACCCGTTTGAGTTTCGTATGGATAACCTCATTGAAAAACATAATTTAGTCTAGGACTGGTCTTAGCGCATGCTGCGCGTTTCCGTTGTCGTGGCGCTTGTTTGTTTGAAGCGCGCCGTCCTCGGGCCAGCGGACACGCGTCTTTGGCACCCCGACGCTCTGACAGGCATTTCTGCCCGTAAGCGTGCCGCAGCTCCGTTGGGCTCGGGTGACCCAGCGGGGAGGGGTTAACCGGGGCGTGCGGGCGATGCCGAAAGCGTCTGTCAGCGGTGGCCCGGGCTCCTCTGCGCCCCGTCGCACGCGGGAGGGAACGGCGAGCGGAGCTCTCCGTGCGTAACTCCCACCCGCGAGGAGGGGAGCATTCTCTCAGCTCTTCCGCCGACAAAACAAGAGGGCCCGCTCTTCTTCTTGGAAGTGATGCGTGCAGGCGTTACGGGAAAGGATGCTACAAGAGGCACGGCCGTGGACTCGTTATGTTACATTACATTACATCACATGAAATTACGATACATTATATTACATCATGTACGTTACATTACATCCCATTACATTACCTTACGGGCATTTAGCAGATGATCTTATACAGAGCGATTTACAGAGGTTATGCATTTGCATGTGTTCATTTGTATTTATTATTAACCTTTATTTATACAGAGTAAGTTGACTGAGCATGTGTGCTCTTTCTGCAGCAACTCCCTGCTATGCCTCCCCCAAGTAGCCTAACGTGCCTGTCTTTGGATGGTGGGAGGAAACCGGAGTACCGAGAGAAAACTCACACAGACACGGGGAGAACACGCAAACTACACACAGAGGACTGTCCAGGCCAGGATTCAAACCACGGACCTTGCTGTGAGGTGACAGTGCTATTCCCTGTGCCACTGTGCCACCCCAAACATGTTTTACATGATCCTATAACTCAGCAAGTGTCCTCTGACTAAAATTCGACCTAGAACTAAACATTCTTTAATTTCCTTTCTCAGTAATTAAACTTTATTCATAACTTTCATAATCTGCAGTTATTAAGTAAAATGTTTTATCTGGCTAATTAATATAAATTAAATACCTGTCAAGATACTCGGATGCAGCTTGTGCAAAATAGGATTCACTCAAGTTTTACATTTCACACAATGCCTCTGGGGAAGACGACTAATGAGAGAAAAATGCCCTCTCGATGCACACACTTAGGCTCAGACTTTGGACTGCAAATTAAAGAATAAAGGAATGTCAAAATCTGCTTTAATGTTAAAATAAAATGGAGTCATTACATCAAAGGGACATGCACGCAGATGCACATGCACACACCGTGTGCCTGTGGCCAGGTTTAAAATATTTTAGGATTATCACAATTATGTAAGTGAAACCTATAAATGAACCAGAATTATGATATTTTAGAGCAAATTTAAAAATTCACCTTCGGGTGAAGAATAATGGCACAGGCTCAAAGCGGTAGATGTGCAGAGTACCCACTGAGATTAAACCGTTTTCTGTATAATGGAATTTTGCAGCATTCACTGACATACCCTCAATTGTCTATTGTTCTCACAATAGCAATGGGGTTATCTTGAAATCCTATGCCAGCTACTTACTCAGGAAGCCTGTACAAACACACAGAGCAAAATATGGTTGCTAAAAGCTTATTCCCCCCCCCCCTCCCCCTCTAGCCTCTGTTCCCAGAAATAATGTCAGCTTATTCTCCACTCTATAGACAGATGAACGTTGCTTCCTGCAGGTTCGGGAGTTCCAGCTATACCCATTTCTGCCAACAGATGGCAGTGCAACTCTTCAGAGGCTGGCGGACTCCTGGCGGAATTCCGCGGTGATGAAACTGAGCGACACCATCCAGAAACACAAGTCGGTCACCAAAGGGAGAGAATAAAAAAAAAAAAAAAAACATAAATAATTTCCTTTTTAACAGAAATAAAGTATTGATTTCATCAGGACGAAACTGTAAGAGAGGAAAAAATTAAGTTAATGAAATAACCCGGGCCGGCCCGGGTCTGGCCCGGAGATGGAGAGTGGCGCGGGGTAATAGGATTCTTCGGAGATTGGATTCCGCACGGGCTGGGCTCCAAAGCAAACAGAGGCTGGCCGCATTCGGCGCGGTGCAGATAGGAGGATTTACGCCGGCCCCTAATCCTGGGACGAGAGCTGTGGGGTAGGGGTGGGGGTGGAGGGGTGGTGAACAGTGCCACGTTGCTCCATTACTGTGGGGTGGGGGGGGGGGGGTGAACAGTGCCACGTTGCTCCATTACTGTGGGGTAGGGGTGGGGGTGGAGGGGTGGTGAACAGTACCACGTTGCTCCATTACTGTGGGTGAGGGTGGGGGGGGGGGGATAATTGTACAGTGACAGGTCTCATACTCTCGCACTGAGTCGTATCTGTTAGTTTATTGCCGGGACAAAACGGAGCAGAGAGAGAGAGAGAGAGGGAGAGACACACCGAGGGAGAGAGAGGGGGGGAGAAAGAGAGATTTAAAAACACCTTTATTGAGACATTTTCCTGAAATTATAAAAAAGGAGCAACCAACAACAACAAAAAACAAACCCAAACAACCCCCACAGTGGGAGGGGGAGAGAGAGACAGTGAAAGAGAGAGAGAGAGAGCGAGCGAGCAAGCTGTGGGAAGCTGGGAGTGACAGAAACATTACAGCATTGATCAAGAGTAACAATTTGACATGCTGTTGTATTACTGTTTTTTGTCACAGATTTGTGGGTTGAACAGCTTTTACAGCTGAGATACGGTACATACTCACAAATTAATACCAGTGCTGACTGTTTATTTTGGTGATAAACATTTGCAATGAATCATATCAAAGTTAGGGAAAAATGTTGATGGAATCAGTGCCCTACTGCCTTTAAATTAAGTTGAAGGCATTCAAAATAGAAGCATCCACAGAGAAAGCATTTATACCCAGTACTCGGTACTGTGGCTCCAGAAAGGGTGGGTCAAATACGTTAATTGTTTTTCATTCAAATTTTCTACGGTTTTGCAGAGCTTGTCTGGTCTACTGGAACCTATGAAATATTCTCAAAAAGTCCTCTTGGTTGGCTAAATTGCACCAGGCAAGATCAAACAACAAACAGAAAAGTATTTGAATCCAGTTCTTTCGGTGAATGGAGCAGAAGTGCTGTGTGTGTGTTTGTGTGTCTGAAACACACGCTCTGGCCTTTGCCTCCTACTGCCACCTCCGCGCGGTGAGGACTTGCGGTCGTCTCCATCCAAAGCAGCTGGGTTACGTACGACCATCCTGGTCATGACACGGGCAAGGTGGCTAGGCCTCCGCGGGAGGGGTGTACGAACAAGAGCCGAGCCGAAAGGGTAGTGCGTTTTTCCCCACGCAATAGAGCACGCTCCTGTCTGCCTCTCTTTCCCATTGGGCAGTTAACCCTTCACAAAGATGTGAGATCACGAAGATGTGTAATAATGTTCTTATTTGAGCATTATAATGCTGACGTAACAATCACTACTGGTAACTGAAAGCAATGGAGCTGACCCAAAGCGACTTACAATTGATTAGGCTAATCAGGGGACAATCCCCCTGGGTGCAATATGGGGTTAAGGACCTTGCCCAAGGGCCCAACAGCAGCATGGATCTTACTGCGGCTAGTGGCCACACTGGGGCGGTAACCACCAATCATCTGGGTCTCAGTCAAGCACCTGAACCACTAGGCCACAGCTGTCAAACTCCAGTCCTGGTGGGCCGCAGTGTCTGCTGGTTATTGGGCTGTTCCTGGGACCTGTGGTTCATTTAAGTCTTAGATTGGCTATAGAATCCACACATAACCTTGTTCTCAAGGCCTTAATTGACAGCTGATTGAAAGGCAACCACAAAAACCTGTAGACACTGCGGCCCCCTAGGAATTCAGTATGACATCCCTGCACTAGGCCATAGGCCACCCTCTTGTAAGTGATAGCTTTCTCCTAAGCAGATTCAAAAAGTAAAATCCTCCCTGGGTTTTGTTCCAATTACCTGGATTTTCTCATTGGCACAGTTATTTAGCCAGCAGGTGGAACTAATTAGTGAAATCAGCTGGTTAAGATCATGGGTGGAAGAAACACGACTTACAGTAGACTAAGTAGGAGACAATCCCTCTGGAGCAATGCGGGGTTAAAGACCTCGCTCAAGGGCCCAACAGAAGCACGGATCTTATCATGGCTATACCGGGGCTGGAACTACCAACCTTAAGGGGCCCAGTTCTTAGTCGACTTAGCCACTGGGCTACATGCTGCCCAATGAAGAACAATGACTTTCAGTATAATTTTGAAGAAAAAGAAGGCACGCAAAAAACCTACTAATAGAGGAGGTGATTACTGGAGAATCGCTATCTGCCCGAGCTGTATGGCCTACGGCAAGGCTGTTCTCCCTACGTCATCGTCCCCTTCCCTTTCTCCTGCCCTCAAAGTCTGCAGCGATCTGAACAGGGCAGCACCTGAGACACAAAAGGCACTGGGCGCCTGACTTGACCTCATTATTGACTCTCCAATTGGTGCGTGCCACCTGTGACATGTAAAAATAGAAGTTCGGGGGGCCACGTGCAAACCTACCCACAATGCTATTTGCCCTTATCTTTGGCTTATTCCTGGAAGGAGATAGTTCATCATTTCCAGCGGCTCTGGAAACGAATAATGTTGCACAAATAAAAGATAACGGTGGTTTAGGAAAACATAATCAAAGTTAAATACAAAAGACTGCGGTGGTTGCACAGCCTGCCCTACAAAGTGGCAAATTTCATACGGATGGCTTTGATACTACTTTTGTACTTCACGACTCCTCTGCATTTATCTTTCGGAATTTCAATACGCTATATCTGTTCTATCATTATCAGACCCATCCACGTATAAACCACCTTTATAAACTGGGACTTTCTTTGTAGAGTGAGGAGATTAATGTGCATTCTGAGATAGAACAATGTAACAACAAACCTCTTCCAGGGATTGAATTCTAATAGCGTCATCTATTCAGACGCGGCTATCGACTGCGACATCCATTCTAGTATGACACAGGTTCAACGAGATTGAAATACGCATTCTGTATTTCATCATTTGGAATATTAGGTCCCCCACCTCGATATAGAAACTCACACACAGCACAACATTGGGGATGCATACATTATTGTCCCGGCTGTTTTAAATGGTACTTAAAGCGCGAGCCTTCCTGGTCTTGTAATATCGGAGTGGGCTTAATTGGGGCTTACGGTTAAACTGCGAATCGTCCTGGGAATAGGGAAAAGCGAGAGAAATAAACAACGTGTTTATTGAATGCATCCGAGCTGCGTGAAATCATTTGCACTATAAACATTTCCCGCCGACCAGAATTTTATCATGTCGCTATATATTGTAGTTCTTTATTCACCCTTTGACAAATTATAAATGAAATGACTAACGTAGCTCTCACCTTGTGCTTTTGGCCTTGATGAGGGAGCCCATTAAATTGACTTTTTTTTCCTTACACGGAAACAGAACTTTCGTTTTGCCTCTCAAAGTAATATGCCATTAAGGAGTGAAAAAACACCTTTTTATTAGCCCTTTTTTGGATAATTAATTAATTTGTGAGTGTGCCTTGATAGTTAAAAGGCAGGCATGAACACTATAATACTATATTTAGAGACAGGTGACAAATTAAAGGGAAAAGCAAAATAATGTGCCTTAGTAAGGAGTTGGACCAGCACAGTCTGCAAGAGCAGCTTCAATGCACCTTGGCATATATTCTAGAAGTCTCGTACGGGAGTTCTTCCAAAAAGACATTTGGTGTTTTGACGATGGCGGTGGAGAGCGCTGTCTAACACGTTGGTCATAAATCTCCCATCAGTGTTCAATTGAGTTGAGATCTGGTGACCGTGAAGTATATAATTCACATCATTTTCATACTCATTAAATCATTCATTGACCATCGTGCCCTGTGAATGGGCTACATAATTACTGGCTACCTTGAGAAATACGCCAAAAAATACTGTAAACAAAAAAATTCTACAGTTACTGACATACGCTTTATTTTCCAACAGGTGTAACATGGAAGGTGTAAATCTTTAGAAAGCTTTATTAAAGATTCAATGGAATCAACCAAGGTCTCTCCCATAATGATAGGAAGAAAAACACATGTTCAAACACATGGGAAAATTGCAACCTTTTATTTCAGTAAATTTACTCTCATATTTCAATGTTTTAAATTTTTTGTCAAAATTCAAAATGTGTCAAAATTATTGGCACTCCTAACAATTATTTTAAATAAAATCATCCAAACTGAAATTGGCAGTATAATTTTTCTTAATGATATTGCCATGATATACCTCAGTCTAACTGGCACAATGGATCTACTACATCACTTCCTGTTTCTCTATAGTATAAAAATGAGGTAGCAAGCATGCAAAATCACAGATGAGGAAGCTGGTGAAGGAGGCCATAAACCATGGATCACAGTTTAAAAATGTCACAGATGATATACACTCAGTGAGCTCTTTATTAGGTATTCATTAGACTTTATTTTTATTGGTCTTCTGCTGCTGTTGTAATGTGTGGTTTTTTGCATTACTGTCACCTTCCTGTCAGCTTCGACCAGTCTGGCCCTTCTCCTCTGACTTTTCTCATTAACAACTGGTTTTTGACCTGCAGAACTGCTGCTCACTGGATGTTTTTCACACCAAATCTCGGCAAACTCTAGAGACTGTTGTCTGTGAAAATCCCAGGACATCAGAAATGTCTGAGATACTCCAACCTTCCTGTCTGGCACCGACAATCGTTCCACGGTCCGAGTCATTTAGATCACATTTCTTCCCCATTCGACAATTGGTCTGAAAAACAGCTGAACCTCTTGACCATGTCTGCATGCTTTTATGCATTTAGCTTCTGCCACATGATTGGCTGATTCAATATTTGGATTACCAAGCTGGTGTGCAGGTCTACCAAATAAAGTGGTCTCTGAGTGTATATACACACGCACACAATAAGTGACACCTTTATTAGTTACACTTTTACACCAGCTCGTTAATGTGGATATCTAATCAGCAAGTCATGTGGCAGCAACTCAATGCTTAAAAGCTTTCAGATATGGTCAAGAGGTTCAGTTCAGTGAGTGGCAGTTCTGTGGGCAAAGACGCCTTGTTCATGAGAGAGGTCAGAGGAAAAGGGCCAGACTGGTTCGAGCTGACAGGAAGCTCAAATAACCACCCATTACAACAGTGGGATGCAAAAGTAAGTGTGTGTAGAACTGGGGCAATTCATGACTTCCCCCTCCTGGCAAATGAGAGTGGAACAGCCCCTTCCCCCAATTCCTATTATTCTCCTCCTCCAATTAGTGCTCACTAAGACATGATTTTTGTGTTAGCGTGTGACGTTTGATCACTGATCTGGGGCAAATGATCCCTTATGGTGGTGCACAGTTTCTTCCACTTGCCAGACACACAGTAAAGCGTTCAATGTTCATTTAAGTGAAACGCAGTTTGAGTTCAAAATTTACTCTGTCAGAGGTGATTTAACAATGAAATGGTTGCTGTGCAAGCACACACACAAATGCACACACACACACACAAACACACACACATAACACATAATGATACAACATCTATAATGTTATCAGCAAAGAGGGATCACTCAATTTCAAGTAGTGCGCTGTGTGCTGGGCAATTTTTTCGCATGGCTTGAAAGCACCCCTCAACATTCGGCCTTTCAGAGCATTAGATTATATAAATGGACTAAACTGGTATGGCAGTACGAAGAGGATGAAGATGGAATAATAACTTTGGGTTCTCATTAAGAGCAATGAAAACATCAATCCCACTCATATGCGCATAGACTCCTGCTTTCACTCCAGAGACTCAATTATTAGCCTAGATAAGCAGTAAGAATGTGATAATATTACCATCTACATCTTTTCTTCTTGAATATTCAAGAAAATGTCTTATTATGGTAAAATAAATACCTTTGAAAAGTGGAAACGTAATTCCTTTCAGCACAGCGGCCCTCCACGCAGCGTGAAGTGTCAGTGACGCACATTTTCACCAAAAAAAATAAAATAAAAAAGGAACTGCCACTCAAAATGAATAGGATGGTCGTTCTAGTAAATATACCTTTTTAAAAGTACCAGTACATTATAAAGATATGCAAATTGCCATGCTGGTGTTATGTACTCCTTGGAATAATCTCTTATATAAGAGGACACTTATGTGTGAGTGTCTTTGGGTGCTTAACGTGATATTATATTATTGCACTGGTATCATTGTGGAGACATGCTGTGCACATTAGAAAATAATAGCATCAAGAGATTACATTTTCAGCATCAATTATTTTCATACATTATTTTTAGGTGACTTAAGCCTCTTGTTCACCTGTTAGTTATCGTTCTAGTTTTTAATTGTGATTATGAAAAGGCTGAACTGTTGCTAGAACATGTCAGATATAGAGTTCAAACACTTATATAACCCCTATTAATAAAAAACGTGTATTTCTTCTTCTTCTTCTTCTTCTTCTTCTTCTTCTTCTTATTATTATTATACAAAAACTGAATCAAACTCATTGTTAACTTTCTGTTGAGCTGAATGGTTTATGTGATTTTCAAGTCATGTATAAATAAGCATAAAAACTATAAAAAGGTAGGGGCATGTCCAGTATTAACACAGCTCAAGAGTAAAATTCTAATTTAAGTGGGATGCTTGTTCATGTGAAATATTTATTCCCCTCCTTCGGTAGATGCCCTTAGCCTTATCAAGGGTGATTTCCAATGTTTACAGCTTTGTAAGTTTTATACAGTTACCCTGGTGAATTTAGCTTTCGGTGGAGGCACTGTGCTCAAGGGCAAAACTCTCTTCTCACCTTGGCTGAGACCCACAATCCACAGGTCTGCAACACCTCAGAGTGCATTGCAAATGGCCTGTAGAGATAACCATGAGAGCCATACCCTCACGCATGTATTTATTTATTTTTATTTTTTATTTTTTTAAAGCTGAGGCCATAATTCTGGCACAAATACGATCTATACTATACTTTTAATTGTTATGAGTGAGTGATGTGATTTGAACTCTACTAAGCATTTGCATGTGAGGATGGTTGATAATATTTATTTATTTTAATGTAGCCAGTAATTTCTATTTATACAAGGAGTGCATTAAAAAACATTGTTTTACTCAGTAAGCAAGTATGTAAGTAAACAAAATAAACAAATACATTTACAGCAGCAAAAATATCAGTCTTCACTGAAAAAACAAGACTTTTAACCCTGCCCCCTTGTGGTTGAATCATCAACATTCCAAATTATTGTTGGGTTTAAATTTAGATAATAATATAAACTGCTAAGTAGTATTAACAAGACTCTCTGCTAGTGAGAACAGTAGTTTAGATGCTTATGAGCCTCTTATTTGCAAAACAGTGCAATAAAACTCCAATGTCCCCCTCGCCATGCTCACAGTTTACAACCCTCATCTCGCCACAGACATAGTATAATGTGTCATATGCAGATGACATACAGTTTAGGAATATCTCTGCATTTGCATAGCAAAATTAATATTCAGATGTGCGTTGCAGGGAAATCATTATCTGGCAGACACAAAGCTTTCAACACAGCGATGGGCTATATTGTGGTCAAACTATGTTTTTAGCTTATCCTGGGGGTATTTATCTGGCTGTTATGCAAACATGTCTGGGGAATACGTCAATATCAGAGGACAGTTATTTTAGCACATGCGTGGGTTCCAGTTTGGTGGACACTTTGGGCATGCTTTATAAAAACATACTCTCACATATGTGAAAAAAACACACATGAAAGTTAATTGACTTCACATAAGTTTTAACAGAAAAATAAGCTTTACTGATCATTCATGTGTATGGAAAAAAAGATATGCCGACATTTTGTATTTGGAGAGATTTGGAAACACTTGACATCTGGGCCCATATTGAATTTAAATGCTTGTCGATATCTTGACCAAATTTTGTACACAATTTGAAATCAAGTTTCTGCACAGATATAAAGTAGCTAAATTACAATAACATAAGTTGTTTTGTAATGTTTTTTTTTATTTTAATGTATGTTTTCTGTACAATGTACAATTTTCTGTACATGTTCAAATTTCTGAATGGTACAATGGTACAGTTCCAAAAATACAATATTAAACAAGAAAAGAATATTATTTATTCAATTCATGAAAATATTTATTTTCTCTTCTTTATTGCAGAAAGTCTGCAAAATAGAGATTGGTTGTAAGGATTGCTTACATGCTGCCACCATTTGTCAACCTGATCGTATTTTTACTGTTTTACATACATCTGATTGCTTTTACATACATCTGATTGTTTATCATGTGGTCCCATGGGAAACGTCAAGATTGTAGAATTTCACTGGTCGCTGTCAGAGCAGGGATTCATTGTAATCTGTCAGATATGATGATGGATGAAAAGCAATGTTCAAACAAGGCCACCTTGAACCGGAGTACAGTGCCGCTGAAACATTTTGTTTATAATCAGAACTATGCAAATTGCAAACGCTGTTTACAGTGCACAATGGAGCCTGTGGCCAATCCATAATAGCTTCTCTTTATGATCACAAGCCTGTGATAAACAGGGCAGGGCCACCTTTGCGATGTCTGTGATTTGTTCTGAGGAAGTGAGAAGAGGAAGTTTATTCAAACTGGGTCGATGTGGGCGTAAATACATTGGCGCTTTACTTCTTCTGAGGGAATAGTTTCTCCTTTTGATTGATTTTGAATCATTGTTCTCCCGCATTTTATCGACATTGTCAGAGGCACTAGTTGAAGCCGCTCAAAGCTGCCGAAGGTTTTGCACCTCCGCCACACGGCTTTGAGGAGGAACTGTTCTCATCACGCATTGTTTTGAATGCGGAGCCTCAAACATTATTTCTAAATGTGTCACTGAATATGAAACATTAAATAATGTATTTTTACCAGATCCAAAAATTCTTGCCTGGTTTTTTATTCTAGGCGAAATCACATAGCAAATACTATCTACCTCACAATCAGCTAATATTTCTCATATACTGAACATACACATTGATTTATTCCTTAGTATATGGGGGATGGGGACGTAGTTGTTAACATAATATCCCAATATCTGTGAAAAATTCACTGAGGGATTAACTTCCTTGTTATCAGAAAATTATTTTTAATTACTTGGAAGACAGATCCCAGTCACAGATTGAATGGAATCTGCTGGAAAGTGTTACTTGTCTGACCGCAGCATACGTAGCCTACAAAGACCATTTGGGATTAATATGATCTCACATAATCTCATTGGCTCTGTGTCTGGCAGAACGTAATTCCATGTTCGTTCGGCAGTTTCTCCACAGGGGCAAATCATTCAAGATTTGCCAAATGTGCAGCTAACCCCATCCCCCGCCACCTCCATCCACTATAACCTTCACTCCCACTGCTTAACTTTCTATGTGGGATAGATACAGTATATGGGGCATTAGGTCCTTGCTTTTGAACCTCATACCCAAGGTAGGATTGGGATTATTGCGACTGTTCCTTGTCTGAAAATAAATTTTAGTTTCAAGAGGCTGCATTTGTATCTCTCTCTTCTCTTTCTCTCTCTCTCACTCTCTGTCTCTCTCTCTCTTTCTCTCTCGCTCTCTCTCCCCAGAGTTTGTCAGATAATCAGCATGTTAGCATACAACATCCACAATCCTGTTAACCAACAGTGGTCTGAGCCTTGCTTTTTAATTGGACCACAGCATTTTTCCATACTTATGGTGTGAATACTGAAGCAGAAGGCATTCAGTATCAGTATGCATTCAGCAGTAGCTGCGTGCGACCTTGGCCTAAATTTAATTGGAACTTGCCGTTAACTTTGATTTACAATTGCATTTTTCTCTTCAGAATCCAGCAATGAACCACACAAAGGCGTGCGCACACTTACAAAAGAGTACCACATCTTTAATCTTACATTACATCTACATCGAAGTAAAATGTACATTTTCATTGAATCCTTGGCTTCCTTCGAAATATCACGATCACTTTGATTTTTTAACCATCAGTGACCATTGTTTGAGGGGGAATACTCCCCTTAAAAATTATTTTAAAGATCATTATTCATAATAAGGTGTGCATTTTGTGTGGACTGGCACACTTTTGTTGCATCACATTAGCCGTGATCTTGGCATCACACCAACACCTTTTAACCATTTATTGGTAAAGACTGATATGGCCCCAATATATACAGTATACAAAGGCTTAATAAAATGGCTTTAATGAGATTATGATATTTCTGAACATCTCTTGCAATCTTCCTTTGCAAAATAGCAGCCTAGCTCTTGTTCCCAGTGGAGCTATCCTCGGCATATCTTGTCCTTTGGGGATCCAGCAACCTTGTGTATGCAAGAAAAACAAGCCCAAAAAAACTAAAGTACTTCTACACTTTGTCTATTTTTTATTACATTTTCTTATGAGGTTGTTCTCTTTACTGCATAGAAATGAGCTCAACTGCAGGTGCAGGTACACAGTATATTTGTGCTTTATGGCTCTACACTCCAGCACATTGGACTACCAGCATTCATTTGACGGTATTTGCATCCAAATCAGGTGATCCGTGTATGAATTCCACCCAATTCTATACATAGTTCCCTCATTTTAGGGGATCCCATGTGGATGTAACAGGGGCTTGTCCCTACTTATAGACTGTATTATTTATGTAAATCTTATGCACAATTCTGGGCACCCCCGCTCAACAAGTTGTATTGTAAAAAAAGAACAACAAAACCTTTACACAGCTATGCCAATGTGCTCTCGTACATTTCAATAGCACCCATTTAAATAGCCTGTCTTCTGCTCTGAAACCTGTGACGCCAAACAGATTCAGAGGCAAGGGTGTGGCAAGGAATTCTGGACCCGATTTTTGCGGGCCCTCTCCAGCTATACCAAGCCCCAAGCTGTGGGCCCCCAGAATCATTACCAACTTTCACCCTGCTAGTGACAGCCCTGGTCAGAGGAATCGTGTAATTAATGTGCAGCTTCAAGAATAAGACTTCATGCTCCATTGGATGAATCATATCAACTGACCAAATCCCTCCCTCCCTGGCCAATAATGTATTCTCCCACTTGGTTGCTAGCCACAGTCACAGAGACAGTCATGATTCAGTACCAGAACACGAAGCACAGCCACACACTTCGACAGTGTCAATAGGACAGACCCCAAGAAAATCTATTTTGAATATGATTTTTTTTTTTTTTTACTTTACGTACCATATACAGTAACTGTCCATAAATTAAATATCTTCCCACATTGCCTTTATCTCAGTATACTTGATAACCTGTGATGGCTTCAGTTTATTATGACAAATATTTGTCTTTAATGAAAAAATAAAAAATAAACACGCCAAATACATTAATTCGGCGCTACAAACACTTACTGACTTTCCCATCTGTCCTGCATTGCATCGTAGCAGCTTGGCTGGCAATGGAGATCAAGCAGTAAGGACCCTTTCAAATGTTCAATCACGGCGAGTGCGGACTTGCTAAAACTCGAGTCGTCATTATGCCCAATAACAATGACCTGATTAGCGTCCTGCCGAGAGGCTGATACGCAGTCACTCAATTTGGCGGTCTCCCAATCTTTTCTCGCCGATTTTGTACGCAGCGCACCCTACGGTGACGTCCGGGGAGAGTGCATCATAATTCGAAGATTCATGCATCATTAGAGCCCATTTTGTGCATCACAGCCCAGGGCCCGGTGGCACTGAAGGTGAGACATGAACTGCTTGTTCTGTCACCGCACTTTGTTTGTTCCGCACTCCCACCCTACAATTTTACTCTATAAACCCCAGGTATTGCAGTACAATTGCACACTATCAACGGTATATTATGTCACTAAGAGTATAGGAGACAGAGCGATGATAGATATTTATTTTGTAGACACTGTCATTTTAGAAAAACATACCGATGGCAGACAATATAAGAGCCAGAAATGATACGCATTTATACAGGCCATCACACAGCCTGTAGCGTAGCGGTTGAGGTAAATGACTGGGACACGCAAGGTTGGTGGTTCTAATCCCGGTGTAGCCACAATAAGATCCGCACAGCCGTTGGGCCCTTGAGCAAGGCCCTTAACCCTGCATTGCTCGAGGGGAGGATTGTCTCCTGCTTAGTCTAATCAACTGTATGTTGCTCTGGATAAGAGCGTCTGCCAAATGCCATTAATGTTAATGTAATGTTAATGTCACATGCCTTAGACCAGGGGTCTCAAACTCCAGTCCAGGAGGACCACGCTAGCAATCTATACAAACATGTGTAAACCAGTCTAACCATAAAGACTGTAACACAGTAACTGCTATTGCCGCTCATCAATAATGAACAGTAGGTTGCCCGTAGTGTGAAAAAACTGTTTAGATCAACTCCAGTCCTGGAGGGCCACAGTGTATGTAGGTATTTATAGTTTCCTTTCAATCAGTGACCAATTAAGGCCTTGAGAACCAGGTGTGTGGGCTTTAGCCAATCAATGACTTAAATTAATAACTGATGCTGATCCATAGAAAGCCATCAGACACCACGGCCCTCCTGTACCAAAGGATAGAAGTGAGATCACTTTTGAAAATACCACCACCAGCCATTTTTCCCTATTATGCATATTTGCTTCCATTACACGCAGACCCCGTGAACCTGATATGATAGTCTCAGAAAGGAAAGAGAAAATAAAATAAAAATGGGATACTGCTTTTTTTCAAGCAGAGTTTTTTCTTTTCATACAGAATATTAATCATAGGTTGATATGTTGTCACAAGTGTGAGTGACACAACCCGTGGAAATGAATTCAGTTTTCGGTAATCCTTTTCTCGGAACAGTGCTTTGATCATTTCTCAATAGAATACAGGTACTGCTTCATGTCTTGTCCATATATAATGGCGTCTTTTCCTTGGACAACACATTAGTGTTTCACGAAAGAATAAAATTAAATACATAAATAAGCCTTTTGACTTTCTTGCAGCCGAAAACACATTTTTACGGCACGTGCAAGTTTGAAAATGAAAAGCTTGCCTCTTAATCCTTTGAACATATTAAATGTGTATTTGGACTTTTAACAAATGCGTGTCTTTTTCTTTTTTTTTCTTCATAGGGGAATGATCGAATGCAAGGCTAGCCTTTTCTGCCTCTTTGAATGATTAAATAAAAGGGCTTTGAGCACCCAGGGGATCTTATTTCTTATTATATTTTAATTCAGAGGATTATCAGAGCTTTGCTTGTATTGTGAGATTAAGTGCTTGCAGCCATAAAGACGCAAAGCTTTCTCAGCACTCCCGACTCTGCGCAGGTAGGGATCAGCTATGCTTTCCATCTATCAGCGTCCTTTCGCAAAGGCCTTCTCAACTCCCGCCTTAACTCTACATTTTTTCATTTCATTTTCTTTGCGGTTTTGACGTTAGACAAATGTCTAACCCCTCACTGAACTATTTCCAAAACTTTAAAAAATAAATACCTAACCTTTTACTGCTGTGTTGCACCAGGAGTGCAGCTACCACAGTGTAAGGACTTATGAGATTCATATTTTGAAAAGAACTTCATTTCTTGGGGGCAGATTGGCATATTTAGCATTTTCTCATGGAATAATAGTGAAAATATGCAAAATGACTGAAAATTTTAAAAAGCCTTTAATTTAGCAAAAAAAATAAATTGGCCTGCTTAAAATGGCCTTGCTAATTTTCTCAGACAATCAGTTCAAGCAATTAAAAAAAGGTTAGTGTACGAATTAACATAACTAATCTCACAACCATTCAATTGCACATAATCATGCTCGGGGTAATTTGAAGTTATTTGTGTTAAGTGTTTAATTATTTTTCCGGGTGTCAGAATGCTTCTTGCTTCATGCATGAAGACATACTTTAATTGATTCCCTCTGGGCAGTGGAAGTATGTTAAATGAAGGAAGTTGAAATTTCCTGGGCCTCCAGCCTCAAGAACTGCTCTCGCACACATAAATTTGGCTAATGCATTTCGTCATATGACATCTACCATTTTTCACCATATGTATTCATGACAGTCATTCTAGTGAAATGTTGTGCTGACTTCATGATAATTCTTTTCAAATATGAACTCAAAAACACATTTGGTAATTATGTGAAAGCAGACCAGGCAAACAAGAATGAGTCTCTAAGTCTCAGATCCGTAAAAGCGTATCCGTTGTAGAGAACATGGTGGGTGTTGGGGGTTAGGTCTGCTTGTTTTCTCTGAAGGAGCTTCAAGGAGCACAGGCCTCACCCACTGACCCTTCATTGACTGGTGTGTCAATGCATCACAGGAACCAGAAACCTCAGACAAGCTGGGTATCATTTGCAAACCTGGAACACGTTAGCCCACAAAAAACTTCCTCCTGAGCGTAACAAATTAAACTTGTAGGAAGAAGCTTAAGAAAAAGTCTGAGACCATGGCTTAGACCAACCATAGCCACACATTATCTTTAAAAAACATAACTTCCCCCTCAGAGTAAATTAGACCCTCAGTCAACTAAACTCGTAGGAAGAGGCTTAAGAAAAAGGCTGAGACCATGGCTTAGACTAACCATAGTCACACATTAGCCTAAACAAAACATAACTTCCCCCTCAGAGGAACAAATTAGACCCTCTGTCATTTAAACTCGTAGGAGGTGGCTTAAGAAAAAGTCTGAGACCACAGCTTAGTCTGACCATGCAGAACGCAAACTACTACACAAACAGCAGAAGATGATAAACTCTCAGTAACAGAACATTCTGGCAAATTTCTACAGGAAAGTGAGGTGCTGGTGTCCCCGAGACGGCACCCCGCAGGGGGGAACGGACGGGAAATAAACACAAACAAGCTTTCGACAGGATGTCCTGTCAGCCGCGGTGCCAGTGTTGTGGCAGGGGTCCGCTCGGCTGACAGTTGGAGGGAGGCCGCGGCGGCCGGCCCTGCTGCCTCAGAAACGCAACACGCCGGCGGGGCTCTGAGCCCTGGCACCCTCCCGTGAGTTGAGGCATCGCCTTGGACGGGCGCCAGTGGCGCAGTCATAAACAGGAGCCCGACTGCTTGTCGATGTCTGCCGGTGTCACCTTTCTACCGCCCATGTTTACTAATTGCATACTTAAAGGCAACAGGGAGGAACAGTCGAACACAGCAGGCCAAAGCGATGATATTTTGCAAAATGTATACAAAAACAGGGCTACTTTGGATTCAGTTTTTAGAAAATGAAATTCAGCTACAAAATGACTTGAAGTTTTTTATTTACCGTGTTAAATACACCGATGGTGATATGGTCGTGAGTGCTGCTGAAGGCAATGCGAACAAGGCGCAATTAATTTACTTTGTGTTCATTGTTATGGTTTAATTGGGTGCATCTGTCACAAGCTGGGTTATAGCACCAATGTAGTGCACCCTGGTGTCAGATCAAATTTAGGAGGAATCATGGGATGATGGTATGCATTTCCGAAAGAAAAAGTATCGATAGACAAACTGCAAACTTCTTTAATCACAAAAGCTGTTTCATTTTTATCTTAAGAAGGGCCGGGAGAAAGCCTGGGCAGCCAACCTGAATTTCAGCTGTGATCCCACAGGTGTCTGTAAGCACTACAGGGACAATTTGTTTGGCAATTTTCACAGACGTGAGACTAATTATACAATTAGGAACTAATTACGAGGTGTTCTTCAGTGCGACGCAATAAAATCATGCTCCAATTTTGTTACAGGTTAGTGTGGAGGATGTGAAACATAGAGAGACATGTCCAATGACAGAGGAAAACAATACTAGTACATTGCATGATGGTGGACACACACACACACACACACACACACTGTCATAAAAAAGATTAGCAAGAAGCAACGAGTGAGAGAGCAGTGTAAGGAGACAGAATTGAATGTATTATTTGTAAGAGCCATTAGTCAGTGTGTATAGCATATTGAAAAAGCGGATCACTCAAAAAGGTAAAAACAGACACATGCTTACCATAGGGGCTATTCCATAATAAAGTCAACTATGCAAATGGTACTTGAATAGTTTACTTGCAGTAAAATAGCTGCTGATTGGCATATATAACAACAGCAACAGCAGGGCTGTTAGATGTGTATACCAGCAGATGAATGCATATCATACATGATCATACATTAGCACATTAGATTTTCGACCTTAAACAACTTTGCAGTCTGGTTCTAGTGACTCTCCTACTTGATTCTGTCCTTCTAGTCATTAAAGTTATTAACAGCACATGAAGGAAAACATTACATTTTTGGATCAATGGGAGCTGAAAAAAAGCTTAGTTCAACACTCGTAAATGCAAACATCACTTTTCAGCTGTTATGCTATATATATATATATATAAAAATGCCAACCATTTAATGTATTCTGCAGATGTTCTTACTGTCAGGTGGTCATACATCAACATCAATACACAAAGAAGAGACCATAAATCATTTAACAATGATACTTTCATTTAACTACAGCACTTAGAGCACTTTACTTTTTCTCTTTACTTAATTGTGAGACATTCACAGCTGCCTCTGTTTTTTTTATGTGCCATCACTTTGAACAAATTGGTTTATATTTTCATCTTACAGTGTAAATATTTAATACTATACAGAAGGATGCTCATATCAAGTCAACATTTTCAACTTTCTCAAAGAAAACTATTTTGCATGTTCTGGGTAGATATTTTATTCACCTATATTTGTTACATGTCAATGGATATAAACATTGTGCTGTCAATGAGCATGTAGCACACTGCTAATTAGATTTCAATGTGATAAAGACGATACTGTGATTAACACAGACGTCAAATTACCACAATTCCCTATCCCCAGTTTATCTCAAACTCACTTTTGAACTATGTACTGCAAACAAACCATAATTCAGCTATTTCATACTAAATTAAAGAAAATTAAAACAAATCTTTTTTGTCAATGTGAATGAAACATAATCAAAACCCATAGGAATGTAGCACGCTTTGTCGTGTTCTGTTGCCTTATACTATTTTCACCGTACTAGTATGCATAAAATTGTTTTTATGTATAAATGAAGAAAAAGGAACAGTTTTATGTGTGATATTCTCCTATGCTAAATGATTATTAAGGAGTTCAGCTTCATAACAAACATCATACTGTATATCTGGTACATTTGGTTTAAATGGTCAGCCACGGTAACTCTGCTTCCTTAAAGGTACAATATGTAATATTGGACTTCTAACGGTCAAGAGAGGAATTGTTGCAACAAACACCCTCAATCCCACCCCTTCCCTGTGAATGCGCTGATGTTGAAACCCGCCCACCCCTAACGCCATTGGCTGTGACAATTAGAACCATTTTTCAACCAATGAGCTTGAATGATTATACAGCTATACAAAATTTTGGTATAAAGTGTGGGCCCATCAACTAAATTTAACCAGAATTTAAGGACTATAAACACAGGCAGAGGGTGAGTCAACATGTCAGTGAGCCTTTATTAAATAATAGGAAGGGATTTACAATGGTCCTGTAACAATGTTTTAACACTGTTAATCTTGCCTAGTGTACCTTTAAGATGGGAAGTATACCAGCGCACAATAGTTGCTTCATTCTGATTTCTGAAGCCACAAGCATTATTTCATGCATTGATGAACTTAAAGAAAAATACTCATTTATATCCACTTGATGATAAGCACTCAGTGACCTCTTTATTCGGTATTTATTAGTTCATCCACTTTAAAGTTGAACGTGTTGTGTGTTCAGAGATGCTCTTCTGCCTACCACTGTTTTAATACATAATGATTTGAGTTATTGTCATCTTCCTGTCAGCCTGAACCAGTCTGGCCATTCTCCTCTGACCTGCATCATCAACCAGGCATTTTTACCCACAGAACTGCAGCTCACTGGACTTGCCTGTGTGAAAATCCCGGGAGATCAGCGGTTTCTGAGATACTCAAACCACCCCATCTGGCACCAACAATCAATCCACAGTCAAAGATACCCATTCTGATGTTTACTCTGAAAAACAACAGAACCTCTTGACCATGTCTGCATGCCTGAATGCACTGAGCTGCTGGCACAGATTGGCTGATTAGATATATGCGTTAACAAACTAGTGCAGGTGTCTTTTCATACATGGTATATTGTGCATCTCTAAATTGAATAACCTCCAGGTACAGGTCTGCAATTATCTGGGGCCCAGCTAGCTTGGAAATAACTAGTTTGTTCTTTGGATGAACACAGGCATTGATTTGTCGTGATCTTTCGTGCATTCAATTGAAACTAATGAAACAAAACTAATCAATGAACCTTTACATTTTTTATTCAATGATATCATCTTGAATTAACAACAGTCTATCTTCCCAAGGATTAATAACTTCCTGTGTGACAGGAAACAACAGACCATGCTTGAAAAAGCAAAACCTAAACAGCGCTTTTCTCAAGACAACCCAAACGATCCGACCAATGAATCACAACCAAGAGTGTCGATCATTTGATGAAAACACGTTTTCATTGGCAGGAACATCTTACTTCCGGAAGCCGTATCTCCATACTTCCAGCAAAGAAGACTTCAATGAGCTTATATGGCATCAGATCAATGCAGATGGTTTCATTGAATTGCATATTCCCTTAAACAGCCTCGGTGCGTTTGATTGAATGTTACTGTGACTAAGCTCTTAATCGAACTAACCTTAATTGCAGTAAGATATGTGGGCTGCCATGCAGCATAATGGTTTGAGACGTGGGCTCGTGCTTCAAAGGCTGTGGGTTGGATTCCCAGCAGGGGCACTGCAACACTACAGCCATGCCCTTGAGCAAGGTACTCAGCCTGAATTGCTTCAGAACAACTCACAGCTGTATAAGTGGATTGTATGTGGAAGAAAAGTTTGCTAAATGGCCGAATTGTAATGTGTGGAGTATTCTGACTTTACCAACAATAGCCAACATGCGACAAGCCAGCTAAAAAAAGGAGGATCCACTACCACTGCTCCACTACCAGGGCAAATAGACTATACAAGACAAATGCAGTCAAAAACAGGACTCTGAGGCAGACTTTGTTTGACTTTGAATTGTCAGTCTCCCCTATTCATTATACAGAGTGCATTTCTCTTCAGTGAAGAGTTCAGTGTGCTCCACCGTCTCTTTTATTCCCTGCTAGTCCCTGTGAAGTTGTCCGGGTAAGGAGTCTCCTATAATGTAAACACCTCAATCAGATTTCGTTGTGGCACGTTAGCATATCCGTGGTTTTCAAACCTCGACAGGCGCGACATGAAGCGGGTCGCTCTCAGATGCCGACCGAGGTTTCTCAGTGTGGTGGGATTAGGGTCCTGTAGCCGACAAAGTCTGCAGCAGCAAGTTGTGCACCGTGGTACTCCGTTTAAGGAAAAAATCTGCTGCCATAAAAGCGACTGAAGCAGCACGGTTCGCTAAAATTTAGCAAAACGGCATATATGAATGCGTAGCACAGCTGCGCGACCCAAGTGTTGGGGAAAGTGGTGGAATAAGTGAAACAATAGGTATCTAGGTAATAAGTACTTCTGGCTCTGCCTGCTGTTTGAACAAATTTGCCTTTTTTCTGTGTTTTGGCAGGTGAAAGAAAGCATTAGAGCCAGATGTGTTTTGCAGACAGATGTAAACGGCGTTTAACATTGGTCATTCTTCTCATGTGCCTGATTGAGTGCTACAGTAATTGAATGATTAACTGAAGTGATTGCCACAGTCAACCGATTGATTATTTGACACCTGGCTTGAAATTGATGCTCCGTTGTCTATTGGGCCCTTGGAGACAGGGGGCTGAAATACTGGAGATTTTCTCTGGGACCGAATATAAGAGCATTCTCTTAGGAGCATTACTGTCAGTATTCCTTACCTTCATGAAATAGGTATGTTGCCTTTTTATTTTGTTGTTCAAGGTGTTTAGTGACATATCTATTTATGTATTGTTTTCACTTGTCTTGTTTCAGATACAATTACTCATATTGTATTGCGGTCTGTCAAAGCCTCGTGCAAGATTCTGCTATGGAAGTGTAGAAGTAATTTAACAAGATGGGCATAAGACGGTTTGAATGGTGTTGATGTAATGCCTCTCCAATTCTGCCTTGAGAGCTTCAAAGTGCCGAGAAGTGGAGCACACAACTGTTCTTAATGATAATCACATTATCAAGATTGAGATTGCCACTGCCAGCTGATTACGTGTTCTTGTTTCCCTGTGTTATTTATGATAGCTCTCATTCCACTGCCTATGTTGCCTTTCAACAGCAGTGATTACCCCCCCCCCTCCCCCCTCACACACACACACACACACACACACACAGGCACGCACACACTCATACCACCCAAATCAGAACATAACAGGGAATAGGAAAGACGGAGTCTCAATGCAATTCAGTGAGATACCAATGGCTTCCAATACTGCGTGTTATGTGTGTGCACATCTGTGTGCATATGTGTGTGTGTGTGTGTGTGTGTTTGCAGTCAGGGATTGCAATTTGAATGTTGTATAAAATGACCACAAATGATTCTTATTCTGTTGACTTTATTGGACAAAATTCTTCTTACAGGGTGTTCATTTGTATGAATGAATGACCAGTCTTCAAAGAAGTATGAATATTTTAATGCATCATTAATGCTCACCATGTACATGATATATTGTTTGTGGTTAAGAAAGCAAAATAATGACTGTTTATATTATTAGCGAAGACACTTCAGACCCCAGACTGCGAGACCCCGAGTGGCACGTGTCACACCTACAACGGGAAACTCTGTTGCGTTTTCATCTCAAGAACACAGGCTCAACTTCATCCTCTCTAGAGCCTTGTTTCGCTAAATCCCCTTTCATTTCGAGACAGCTCATGTCAGAAGTAAAAGAATTAAATAAATGCGCTTCAACATGCTATCAGTTTCTGCAAGGCAAACCACACAACCTATAGCTTTAATTATACATCAGGGAGAAGATCTTCAGGAAGGCAGCTTTTCGTTCAGCTATGAGGTAACAAAAACCGCCTGAAGGAGACATTGATAATATCTGCAAGGGGAAAGACAATGTGAACCAACATGAGTGAAAGGCAATGTCAATGTATCTTTTATAAAGCAGTACTATTCCCGGGAACTTTTTAATAAATCACTTTGATTCCCATGGAAGTGTGGGTTATTACCAGGATGTCTGTTTATACCCCAAGAAGGATATGACGGTGGAAAAGAATTGTGAGATTCTGCGGTGAGCATGTGCAAACAGAATTACGAATTGGCAATCTCAAACAGTGGGAAGCTTTTCCTTTGAAAAGAGCACACAAGATTGATTTAGTCTTGATTTCCAATGGTGATTACTCCCAAATGCCATCTGTCACTGGATGGTGTAATTTGGACGGGTTGTGCATTTATATTTTTATCCGTTTTTAGCCTGATTTTCTTTCGCTCCTCGTTCGGAACGGCCAATTGAGTTTGTAAGCCGGTCGACTTCCTCCGTCAATTTGGCAGCGTGAAAGCTTGCGCGCACGCTCGTCTGAAACGCCCGCCCCAATCAGCCGCAACTTCTTTTCACACCGCAGCCCACCAGTTGAGCGTGCGCTGTCATTGTGCCAGGAGCAGAAGCTTAAAAAATATTTTTTTCCAAAAACTGGAATAGCTTGTCAGGTCATGTAGTGGAGGTAGAAACTCTGGGCCAATTTTCAAGACCACACTTGATACGGTGTTAGATACTATGGGGGCGGCCTGTAGCGTAGTGGTTAAGGTAAATGACTGGGACACGCAAGGTCGGTGGTTCTAATCCCAGTGTAGCCACAATAAGATCCGCACAGCCGTTGGGCCCTTGAGCAAGGCCCTTAACCCTGCATTGCTCCAGGGGAGGATTGTCTCCCGCTTAGTCTAATCAACTGTACGTCGCTCTGGATAAGAGCGTCTGCCAAATGCCAATAATGTAATGTAATGTACTATACAGCTTTTAGGTAAACTATGCAATAGATCCGCTTTAGTGGCAGGAAAAGGTGAACATTGTGGGACTGAAGAAGAACATATACTTTATTGAATTTGTTCTCTGCATTTGAGCCATCCTAGTAACTTTAGAGCAGTGGGCAGCCACCATGCAGCGCCCGGGGAGCAATGTGGGGTTAAGGGCCTCGCTCAAGGGCCCAACAGCTGTGCAGATATGCAGATGTCATTGTGGCTACACCGGGCCTTGAACCACCAACCAGCTAAGTCTTTATCAGATCTTTTTTGTCCAGAGCAAAAGCTGCTCTACGGAAAGGCTGATAGCAATTGGGACGGTCAAGGGACCTACAGCTTAGCCTAATGAAATGGCAAATTGCTTTGTAATTTTTTATGATGTATAATTAAATAAAAACATCATTTTTAAATATAATAGAGTTAAAAATGATGTTTTTAATGGGGCTCAAGGGGAGCTTTAACATACAGTATACATAGCTAATAGCTTCATTTCGATGTGCAGACTGGGCGTGTTAAGGTTCACTTACAACTGGCCAAGGTAAGTATAGGTGCTAATGCCAGGTAACTCACTAACAAAGCTAAAAATGTAGTTTGTCATTGGGGGCTGGTCAGTGTAAGGGCAGCCATTACACTGTGGAATGTAGCACCAGTTAACACCAGAGAGAAAGAGGCGGAAGCAACACAGCCATAGATTGTAGTGAACACAGTTCCCGCCTACACAGTTTGATTGACGGCCCTCTTGACTTTGAAAATGAAAATTCAAATGAGGGTTCGCGTTATCAATTAGAATTTTGGCAGGGTTTTTGCGTGAGCACATGGAAATGATTACGCAAATGGAGGCAATGCCATTTCATTTGATTTATGTCACCCTTGTGCCACGCAAACATGAAAATGAAATTATAAAGGACCAATTGAATTATCATTTCATTTTTGTCATGGATAATGCAGTTACAATAAGAAACTGTTACTTAAGATGTCATTTCATTTGAATTATGGCATAGTTTCTACGCACATGGAATGAAAACAAATGTAATTGACAATTTGCATTTTAATTTAAATTTGGTGCTGATAGGCTACCTTATCTGAAAGAACTAACACTCAATTGTTAGACAGCAACACTGACTAACTAACCCCAGTGCACTTTGTCAAATCTATAAATTTGATTATAATTCAGTTCCTCCTCAATCTGCCAGCAGTACCAGTCATATAACTGCATTGTTCTGGGTGAGCCTGCCAGTAATTTCTGTTACATTTCTCAACTAATAATGAGTGTCCTGTTGTTCTTATTATTAAATTACCAATATAATATTTCATCCCTTCATTGGTTCTGCCATACACTAATGCAGGGGTCTTCAACCTTTTTCAGCCCAAGGACCCCTTGGCTGAGAGAAACACTGAGCACGGACCCCCACCCCAAATTTAGTTTTGATAGGCCTATTCATCTTATATTTGGACTCTCAGTCACGAGCGCCCTCACCCGCAAGCACGCACGCACACACACACACACACACTCCACACACACACACACACACAACAGGATTATACATTATCTGTAACGGGTGCTTTATACAACTCGTTTCAATTATTCTGTTTATTATTGACATTAATAAAACAACGCAAAACTTCACAATGAACAAAAAATACCCCCCAAAGTTCAGTGCCCATCAGTCCCAACATTTAGCAACTGAATCAAACAGTCCAAACGTAAATTAAGTCTCAAACTGATCTCCCGTAATCGAAAAGAAGGGTTTGGCTTACGGTGAGATGCCTCTAAAAACAAAGCCCAATTTCGTCATTTAACGCACGTTAGGAAAAAGGATCCTTTACTCGCCCTAATCCAATAACTCTAAAATAAAATAAAAGATAATCCACAGCGATCGGTAGATACACAAAAAGGGTCTCATTTAAATTATTTTATTACTTTTTAAGCCAACCATAGCTCTTGCACCGTCTGTGCACATCGCGACACATTTTGGCCAGGGTATATCATGTTCACGGAAAAAATCATCGATCACTTTGAAAATCTCAGAACTTGTTGTACGCCCAGGCAGCTGCTTACAAAAAAGAAATTCCTCCTGCATCTCATTTTGGTCAACAAACCACACAAACGCCAAAAGCTGAGCGTCGTTTGACACATCGGTGGATTCATCTAATTGCAGTGCAAAAGAATCTGCCTTACGGAGTTTCTCTACTAGTTGCGCCCTGACATCAGCTGCCATTTTATCAATCCGGCCGGCGATGGTTGTGTCTGACAATGGGATGCTTTTCAATTTTTTAATGTACTCATTATTCCCAACCATTGTTTTGCACATATCACTAGCTGCAAGCAATATTAAACTTCCCGCTATTGTGTAGGGCTTTTTTGTCTGAGCGACACATAATGCAACTTGATAAGATGCTTTTTAAGCTAACTCGCCAACTTTCGCTGATTGTCTCATCAAGGTGTGTTGGCCTGCAAAAGCTTTTAAACGGGACTGGAAATATTCAATGGTTTTTTTCCTTCAAGTGAGCATGGTGTAACACTTACATGGTCTGTAAGTGTTGTTGCAGCTTTGATGGCTTCATACTTTCGTTTGATAGCACGGCAGAGCAAACCACACACATTGGTAATTCAACACAATCGGTCTCCTTGCAGGTGAAGCCAAACTGTAGATCATTTTCTGAATATTTCCGAGTCTTCTCTCGTTTGCGTTTATGGCTATTCATTGAAGGGGTGTTGGCATCCTCTGAAGGTGGGTCACCCGAACCACCATCAGTCGTGTCTGACATGGAGCTTTTGTTCCGAGAAATTACAAAACGATCCATCATTTCACATTTTATGGTTATCGCTAGCGTGTTTTGGCACAGGATAGCTAAATGTTGCACATGGGGATCACATGATCGCATGCATGATTCATGGGTAGCCTACTATGTGTTATTATAAATGAATAGGAAGCATTTTTCTTTTCTATATTCTGTTAGCCTATGACATTTTTAATTTTTGGAAGAGGAAAAAAATGCTTCTGGTGAAATAATTTGCCGGAGCCCCTGTAGTACCTCCGCGGACCCCCTAGGGGTCGCAACCCCCCGGTTGAAGACCGATGCACTAATGCATACAATGAGATTTTCAGCAATAAGCCTTTATTGTAAGTAAAAGCCATGCCCACATTAGAGAGTGCCTAATTTAATGTCACGATTTGCACTTGTAAAACATTTGAAGAGTGCGGACAAAGTTGTACATTTTTATGCTGTCAGTGGAAATCCGTTTGACACCTCACCTGCCAGTCAAACTACTGGTGACCATAGGTGGTTCTTAAATATTAAATATTAGTACTTGACTGACAGTGTCATCTGTACTATGTTGCATATTTGAGCCCCCCCCAAAAAAAAAAAGAAAAAAGAAAAAAAAGAAGACAGTTACCATTGTACTGCGGAATGAACTGAACATTGGCTAGACAGCAATATGGGAAAAGTAGTGTGTAATCCTTATTAATCTGCCACACTTAACCACCCACTGGAAACAGAAAGCTCAAAGGGGCGTACTCCCCTCAAACAATGGCCCTGGCTTCCAATAACAGGAAACAAGTCGGTCCAATAAAACAGAGAAAATAATTTATGTTGCATTATTGGACAGTTCTCCAGCATTGCACTGGAAGGCTTCGTTGTTGCTGGATAGACCATCTCTGTTGGTTTAAAAGCTCCCAGTGGTCCGGAAACAGAGGCCACTCACTTCAGAGACTGGATTTATATATTTCTGTACTATATTTCATGTTTTGTTTTATTTCATTAGCTTGTTTCATAAAGAGCTAAACATGGTTTGTCGATGGAATGAAGCCAAAGTACCCAAAGTAGCCATCATTTTAATTATGGAGGCTCAACATACTTTCTTTTACATGTTGTGCTTCCTAATTCTGCGACTGAGTATCATGCTTGCCTCCATATTGCATTTTATTTAAAATTGTTGGCTGTCATTGGTGCAGTGGGTAGCACTGCCGCCTCACAGCAAGGAGGTCGTGGGTTCGAATCCCCGTCGGCCGGGGCCTCTCTGTGCAGAGTTTGCATGTTCTCCCCGTGTTTGCGTGGGTTTCCTCCGGGTACTCCGGTTTCCTCCCACAGTCCAAAGACATGCATTTTAGGCTGATTGGAGAGTCTAAATTGCCCGTAGGTATGAGTGTGTGAGTGAATGGTGTGTGTGCCCTGCGATGGACTGGCGACCTGTCCAGGGTGTATTCCTGCCTTTCGCCCAATGTATGCTGGGATAGGCTCCAGCCCCCTGCGACCCTGTTCAGGATAAGCGGGTTCAGATAATGGATGGATGGATGGATGGCTGTCATATGCTACTCACCTTTTAGACAATATGCAAATTTGAGTGACCCATGTCCCATGTTTCCTTTTGTTGATTGAATTTACTTATTGCTGACTACTTTTTTTCATGGCCTGTGATGTATTTATCTCAAGGATGTGTACAGTACAATGAGACACTCACACATGGGCAAAGTCGGTATTTTTAATGCACCTGTCTAAATAAATGGTTTTTTTATGGTAAGTCACACATGCCTGTACAAGGAGTTTTTTTTTTTTTAACTTTTTTTTAGTCAGTTAATGTCACGTTTCAGGTCTGTCTTGCCATGTTTTATGTTTATTCATTTTGTCTTAGTCTTGTATTGTCTTATCATGTATTATGTTAGTCTAGGTTCGTCATGTTGTTTAGTTTATTTCTTGTTACGATTTATTTTCTCGTCATGTCTAGTTATGTTTTGTTACAATATTACCTTGTTATGTTGAGTGGTTATCGTCTTAGTTTCGTTTTGTGTTATGTTTTGATTTATGTTTATTGTTACGGAGACTGGTTGCTGTTTTCAACATACACTTTTACATGTCTTTCCGCAAACCTTGCATTCCGCCTTTTCTCTCTCTCTCTTTCTGTCATTCACTCCCTAATTGTTTCCATTTGTCTATTTACTAAAACTACTAATGCTAGATCAGGATTGGTTAGAAACTAACAAACTAATCATGTGTTCATGTTACCATACGTTTCTCGTGCATGTCATTTACTAATTTACTAATGCTAGGGCAGGATAGGTTTATTACTAACGATTACTAATTACCTTGTTAAACTTGTCATCCATCACACCTGTTTTCCATTTCCTTGCTACGCTCGAACTAATTGTCTACACCTGTCTACACCTGCATTTAAATCCCAGTCGCGCTACTGTTCACTGCAAAATTGTCTGCCTTAAGTTTACGACGTAACGCTTGAGCATGATTACTGATTGATTCATGTTAAGATCCAAGCCTGTTTTACCGACCATCGTTTATTGATTTCTGTTTCGTTGACCATTGTTTGTTTTTTGACCACGTCTTCGCCTACCGTTTTGTACCTTTGCCTCGCTGATTGTTTCATGGTTTTGACTTCCGCATCGCCCTCGACTACGACTCTGCCTGCCGTCTGCCTGTACTTCTGCCCCGCTGACGGCTCTCCTGCTACCGGATTCTTCCTGCACGTCTACCGACTACGAGTTTGCCTCTTCCCTCGGCACCATGCTTTTTGTTTGTTTAGTGTTTGTTTGGCTGGATCTACGTGTATGGACTTTGCTTGTTTTGACTACGCTCCTGGGATTCGTTCCGAATAAAGCCCTGCCGGGACTTTATCTAACCATTGTTTCTGAGTCGTGCATTTTGGGTCCAACCCCCACGCACCCGTCTCAGTTAAATTGTTTAATATGTCTACAAATTCCAAAAGAATTGAAAATTGAAAAATTCCAGGCGCACTTTTGATTTGTGTTATTGACTACTTGAACCTCTTCCCTAACATGCATTTATCTTCCAATAATTAAAATGTTGGCCAGGATTCAATTAATATGTCTGCCACTTGAACTCATATTAAATGAGTTGAGGTTGAATTGACAAGGTCCACAAAATTAAATTGTCAAACTGTGCTTATGAAGAAAAAAACTCTTACATAACTTTGTGTCAAAGTTAAGCCTACTTATTGATTGATTCAAAATTCTCTTAAATACAGATGTCACCATTTGCCATAACAGATTATGCAAAGCTGTACTCTAACATGCTTGTTAAGATCCTGGTTGGGAGCACACATTTGTTTCCATGGCTACCACCACTGTACACTAAGTACAGCACAGCGACAGGGCAGGATAGGGGAGCATTCTGAAGAGAATTATTCATTTCAAAAGGAAAATGAATTACGATAGTTCAAAATCTGCGCTCACATGCATGAGTTTTCAGAATGTATGAATAGAAATAATACTTCACGTTGTATGCAGTTGCTTTGAATTAACTGTATATCATGCAAACATATAGCATGTAGTTCACCAGTTATTATCAATTGCATGTACTAAAACCATAAATTGTATTTTCATTTCCCCTAGTATATACTGCTGCTGCTGTATGTGGAGATCATATATTCTAATAATAATATACTCAACCCATATCTTTCCAATTGGGCTTTGGCTTTGAGAAGGTGGCTTCATCTACTGACAACATATTTTTCTATGGAAAAGAACATTGCTCCAGAATGTATTAATTTATTGTTTATGAAGAAAGCAGATATAATCATATTCAACGATTAATCCTACTGTGTGGCTGGAAGATACTATTTTGATACTTATGAAAACAGAAAACAGATATCTGCTAAGCACATTTATCTGGCACTTCCTTGATAAGCTTAATAGCTTACAGTAGGCGGACTCCAAACACACAACTAATTCAAATGAATTTTCTAATTAAATTTCCTGTCTCATTAATTTACTTTGTTACGAACCGCAGAATATACAGTATGCCTATACATCTGTATCCTTTCGATATGTTAGTACATATGCAAACCATTGGGTCAAAGCACACTGTCCAAGACGACTCTTTTATACATGTAGTGGTGTAATGGCAGTGGTGTAATGGCTGAATTGAATCATAATGGTCATTTAGTTAGAGGTATATGAACTTTGTAGCAGATAGAAGTTAATTTACCACAAAATGCTGTTTAAGCTGACTCCAGAAACGCGCTCGAAATTAATGCAGTCGTGCCAACCGGCCCCTGGTAAATTCAATTACCGGGTCACTCTTGGTTGGCCAGGATTTGACTACCGGGCTACCCTGTGGACCCTGCTTGTTGGACAGGATTTCACTCAATACCTCCGAGGGGTCCTTCTGCTTGTGGTTTCCTATGATATCATAAGCGGGGGTGGCAAGGCCTCCCCCTCTGCATTCTCTGTAAAGCAAGTGATAGCTATAACTGGGGGCACACACATGCTCCAGAGCACATAATTGCCCAGATGATTTTGGAACGGTGCTATAAAAGATCATTGAGCATTGTTAAAAGCAAATGGCTGCAGCCGTTCTCAATAGCACTTTGTTACAGCGCACATAATGGTCAAAGATGGGCTCCCTGCTGGGTGCTTTTGCTTCATTTAATTGTCTTCTGAATAAAAACGCTGAACGTACAACTTCCTCTCAAGTCTGCTCCAGACCATAATAATAGTGTTTTCTTTTTTCAAGGGTAGAATACCACAAGTGCTAGTGTGTGAACAACTCCAGCTCTTTTCTCTTTACTAAGTGGTGCTTTGTCAGTATAACTGCAGGATGCGTCGAGGGAGGATAAGATCTTTGCTGATCTTTGTCTTTATTATTTCGTTGAAATACTGTCAGGTCTTGAACATTATTAAACATTCTTGCCCGCACCTCTGCACACCTGCTTCAAAGACCAGCTTTGCTTTTTATTTCAAGACAGAACAGTAATGAAGGCAGTCGTTGTTTAAAGATTCAAACTGAGCCACCTTTATTGCACTTTGCAAGAAGTCTTTTGTTCTTGAAGCATTTGCGAAGCTAGAATATGCAAATGGTAGAACATTGTCATCCTCACATTTTTTATGTAATTGCACTTAAAGTGCTCAGCTTGTCAGGCTTGGGTTTAAGCGTAGTCCAGGTAGCCTGTGCAAATAGTAATTAATGGAATTATCTGATCTCAGGCATGACATTTCTGATCATTAATGGCATGCTAACCAGGAAGGGGAGACCAGTTAAAACCACTCGCTTATATTTAATAAGGCGCCTTGTTGTGCCAAGCAACAAAGCAACATCATTGAATAAAGCACAACTAATGATGACTGGGCACTATATACAGAGCAGTCTGTAAGTATTTGGACGGTGGTACGATTTCTGTTCATTTGGCTCTGTACTCATGAAAAATTGAATTCGAAATTAAGCAATGACTAATGAGGTTAAAATGGAGACAGTCACCTTTAATTTGAGGGTATTCACATCCATATCTGGTGATCCGTGTAGGAATTCCGTCCCTGTCCCTTTATGCATAGCGTCCCCCCCACCCCCCCCACCCATTTCAGGGGACCAAAAGTAATTGGACAGTTGGCTTCTCAGCTGTACGCAATCGGTTCCTTCGTGCAGGTATAAGTATCTAGTCATGATTCTAGGCTATTGACTGCCTTTGTAGTCTGTTATTGCTGTTCATCGACATGAGGACCAGATTGTATAATCTGCCCGTCTGTCTGTCTGTCTGTCTATCTATCTATTACTTTTTGCTTTCTTTTAGAACCATACAGGGCAAGTGCCACTGAAGCTAATAGAAGACAAATGCCACTCTAATGTACTGCAGCTGAAAAGGTATCTACAATTTGCCAGTTGACAAAATACATATTCATTTTGCTTGATCGTTTTCCATTCTGTCCCACACTGTCTTCAACCCCACTAAAGCCAGGGAAGGCCACCTGTCCTGAGTTTAATCATATTCTTTCAGCTTTATTGTCTTTTTATTGTACCTGGTGAGATCCCGCTATGAAGTGAGCACTTGTACATATTTGAGGATGACATATTTTCTGGTAGCCTTAACGACGTGTCAGATTCCCCGTATTCCGAGGCCTCCTTATTAACTGCTCTCTTCAGAGGCCGCAGCGAAAGTGAATGTCTTCGGCGCCCTCATTTAAATGCATTATGTTAGTCTCCCTTCTGATTTAATTCTTCAACTCCCAGATGTATTGAATCCAATTAACATTACCTTCATTATGCGATTCGTGTCAGGCACACTCACACTCACAGTGCTGAAAAAAAGTTCCATCATTAAGAACATTGCTGGGGTGTTTTTCCACAATTTGTTACTCTTTGAAATTTGATGGTTATGCCTCCAAATTGTTGCTGTGAACTTTTATAATTTATATAGCTCTGTGATTATTTTACTTTACCAGGGCATAATTATTATTATTATTATTATTATTATTATTATTATTATTTATGTTTTGTAAAGTGGGTAGTACTGTGGCCTGGGTCCTGGGTTCGATTCGGCATTTTCTCCCCATGTCCGTATGGGTTTCATCTAGGTACTCTGGTTTCCTCTGGTCCAAAGACTAATTGGAAGATCTAAATTTCCCATAGGTATGAGGGTGTAAGTAAATGCTGTGTGCGCCCTGTGAATGATTGTTGACCTGTCCAGGGTGTATTCTTACCTCTCGCCTAATGCATACTGGTTTAGGGTCGCTGGAACCCAGGCCAGGAATAAGCAGGTTAGATTATGGATGGATATTATTTATGTTTTTTTTACTACATTTCTTTATTTGGAGACAAAAACAATGTTTCATAGTACATCACCTGGTGTATGTATCTCATGATGGAGTGACTGTACTAATCTCCTCTAGAGATGTGTTCCCTCACGTTTGTCTGTCCCAGGGTTGAGAAACCACTCCTCCATCAGAAAAAGAACAGGTAGGCCTATGGGGCTTGGGCCATGAATTTAAATCAAAAGATAATGTAACACTGAGTGAAACTGGCCCACTCTGACAACCCATCTTCAAAGACCTCCGAGGTCCTGCTTTGAATGTATTACTCATGGGAAAGTTAGCTCTTAATTGGCAGCCTTGAGCCGCGTCTTAGCGGTGACTTTTTTTTTTTTTTTTGCACATTCTGGAGCGAGATTAATGAAGCAAGAATTCGACTTTTCTGGCTCCTCCTAACTGTGTCATATTCCCCCGTGTGTGCGGGTGTTTATTATCTGCTCTGGCTCGGAGTTACACAGAGTGAAAGAAAAAATATTAAAAACAAAAAACAAGTCCTGCGAGAGAAGTGTTAAGAAACAACAACAGCTAGCCACATTCCTCTGATTATCACGTTAATTAACAAAATTAGTGAGAAGGAACAGTCATAACGCAATTCCTCTGGGGTCAAAATCACTGGGTCTCAGTACAGGAAGTGGTGGCGAAGAAGTGGGACACATTGCTTTCGCTCGAGTCCGTACACAAGAGGATGTTCTGATGCTTGGAAAAAGTTGATTAAAATTATTATTTTTACCCTTGCTCCATAAATAATTTATAAGTATCTAATTACTGTAGGTTAAAAAGGGAAATGATTTCACTTTGCCATAGGGTGTGAGACTAACGATTACATTTCATCAGATTAAAACAATCCAATCATGGTTTTGGTATAGGCTCCATCCGAAAATGCACACAAAATGCAAATATCCTGCTGACAGTCAAACCACTGATCTGATTAGCGAACACAAAATTAAATGAACATCCACAGAGTTGAAGTAGGGAGGTTTACTTATGAATGAGAAATGATCATTCACTTTCAAAAGTTATAGCTAATTGAATCTCATCATGTCCATTATCGTATATATATATTGCAGTGCAATGGTATACCGGCATTTTGAATGATTGTAGGCAGCACATGACCTATTTTACTTTGCTTTATTTTATTTGTGAGATATATTTCAACAGGTATGCGCTCAAATCTACAGTGTCATTTTGATATTGAAAAAATTCTGATTTCCAGACAGGACTTACTCCAGGCTGGCGATCCTGCCTCCGCTGTAAGACCTCTGAATCCTGACCACTGTGTAACCTCCCAAGGTTCTGACACCTCTGCTCCCTGTACAGGTTGCCTTTTGCAGCTAGCATTAGATGCAAGCCTTTAGCACTGACCTACAGGCCCCAGCATGGATCTGCTCTCTCCTTCATCCAGGTTATGGTCAAGCCCTACTCCCCGGCTCAGCTAATTTGGTCAGAAAGCACAGGTCACCTCACATTTCTATCTCTGCTGGGATCTGCAGCTCTTATCTATCCTAAGCAGAATGATTCTCATCGACTGAAGATCCATCTCTTCATAGAACATTTATACAAAATGCTTAACAATTCTTTTTGGAGGGCAATTGCTCTCTTACAGCAAGCTGTTATCTGGAATGTTTTAATGTGATAATTCATTTGTATGAGTTGATATGGACCACTGCACTATTAGTAGCCTACATGTACTAGCATGTGAACTTCAGGTGTTATTAGTCATGTGTAAACGGATACAGTTAGAAACACATAACGGGGTCCAAGCAGCATCAGTCAACAAGCACAGAGACATTGATGGTAGTACACATGGACAAAATTTCAAAATGATTGGACCTTGTTAAGTCCATTTAATGAAATACAGGGAACCCACAGAGGCACCTGGAGGAAATGCAAGCTCCTCACAGAAAGGGGCCTGACTGAATTTGAACCTGGGACCTCCTTGCTGGAACCATGCTAATGACTGGACCACAATGCTAGCAGTCCTACCAATGGCAACAGAGAAAGCTGAAAATTAACCATTAAAATTGGCAGCCAGGATTGTGTCAGAAACAGGTTTCATTTTTCCCTGTAATAGTGCCACCTTTTGACCCAGTAGAACCAAAGTATAAACCTTGGTTTATTTTGGCAAAAACATTTGAAGCATGTGGTTAAATGATTAGTCCCAGCATACACTATGTCATCGGGAAAATACATTTTGTTTAGCATAAACCAATCTGGGGAAAAATTAATTTTGATTCTAGACCAAACGGTCCAGGAGTTTACAGTTTTTGCTGCCATTCAGTTTTAGCAAAGAAAAAATAAAATAGAAAAAAACCCAAAAACAGTAGGGCTGCAGTATTAATTTCACCTCATTATTGTACAAAAATACTATTTTGTATTTGAAATCATGCTACATCTGCATCATATTTAAATTAGCTGCATGAGAACAAAATAGGCCATTTTGGTCACAACATTTTCCAGGGTACGTTCAGTGCATCTTTGTGCATCTCTCCTATGCATTTCTCGTGAATGGTGTAATTTCTGTTACCTGTACTCTGACAGGTACAAAAAAGAGACAAGGGGAATGTCAAAAGCGAAACAAAAATCCAGTTCTCGAGGAAGGATCAGCTAACGCGCTCAGCTATGCTGGAATGTGACAATGTTTTGGACATAAGTTTATAACCTGCCGACTGGAGATTGTCAGTGACATTTTTGTTCTATTTATGGTGTTCCTGAGTTCCGCTAAAACAGTGAGGGGTTATTAAAGCTTATAGAATTGTTTCTTCACATGTCACCATACTGCCTACATAGGCTATTTCAGGTTCTCACTAAAGCTGGGCTTTCCACAAGGTGACAGGAATGATGTGTGACGGCTGGAAATTACATTGCTGGTAGCATCTGTATGTGCAGGTACATTTACAAAGTGTTTATTGCTTATTACGTTGTCTTTATCACAATCTCCTCCTATTAAGGGCTTCTGCATTGGCAGAATTAAATTGCAAATGAGGCAGAATTGTCAAACCCCTTAACACACCTCTGCCCCATGTATGTCTCACCTATAAACAAAATAATAAAGAAAAAATAACAAATTCAATTTTAACCTTGGTGGAAATGCTCCAGAACAGTGCTGCATTATGATATCTGAATATCTGCATTTCTAATTACTTACCTATTTGATTTTATGTGAAAAAGTTGTATTGTGTTAAATTTTGGGGAAAATATAATAACACAGCCTGGCGTATATATCAGCATTGCATACTGTCAACCTTCAGTGAACCTGAAATATAAAGGGTTTCCGTGTAAAAATTGTATAATCCCCTCAAATGTTTAGAAACTGCAAAACAGAGTGCAATTAAATCCCACACATTTTTTGAAGTTCACTCCAAGCCAAGTAACTGCCATGCACCCAATCATTTCAATTGCACAGATGTAATCAGTATTCAGTGTTCACGCACCCAAATATGTGAGAGGCGTCACTGCAGACAATTCCCATCAAAGAAATGTTCTGCGCAATGCTCCAGCAGTGCAATCCGTCAACGCTCCACGGAAAAAAAGGAAAAGAAGTTGGGAATCAAAGACCTGGAGCTTAAAGGCATATACAATGAATATATAAATTATAATAAAAAGGAATGAAAAAAATTTGAACAATGTCAGTTCCTAAGTCCTCCCCGGATAAAAGAAGTGTCACTGTTTATATATGTTATTTACATCCAACGTGACGAGAACCGTGTACCTCAAGTGCGAGGCCCCCTAATGACGAGACTTAACATAAAACAGGGCTGGATATCAAAACTGGAGCCCCATGAGTTTTAATTAAACTCAACAGGGATCCTGAGTTAAAAGGCAAATGAAGCTCCCTGTGGCTAACGCCTGTCTCAAAGAGGCCTTGAAATTACAAATGGGCACACAAAAAAAAGACACCGGCTTACAAACGTGACATGATCCCTCCTTTTTACTTTCGCAAGAGATAAATAAATAAATAGTAGGGACTACTAAGTAAGGAACTACAGTTAATGTAAAAAATTATTTTCAACACTGTATTTACTTAAAAAACCCCATCCAAAGCATATAGTGATTGGAAGCAGGGGCAGAGCATACTGTATGGGTGCTAGGCATACTGAGAGCCCCAAAACCTGCATGTTTTTGGTTGGAGTTTTTTATTTGTTTATATTTTTTTGCACCCGTATTCATCCAAAATGTGCCACTTGTTGACTCTGCTCTGCTGACTGAACCTGACAGTAGAGCAGGATAAGGTATTAACTCCCTCTATATATCTGAAAGTTTCAATGAATTACAGGCAGTCTCAAGAAGGTACCATTCTTTTGCATTCCCCTGAGAAGCACAAAATTCAGTGAAGAAGAGACAGGAGTGCTCACTGAGTGTAAATTGTATTGAGATGAATTGAGCAAGTCAGTTTACATGTGTTCAGCAACTGTCCTTGGTATGTTCCTTCATTCTTGTCACTTTGTATCCAACTAAATGCATAGTGGGCAATCAAACATGAGAGTAGATAGAGAGAGTCATAACAGAGAACATTAATTGTTGAAACAGAGAATGGAAAACAAGGACTTCTTGCTTCTTGGACGGTCTTGCTTCAAAAAGTCTCAGGGTTTTTTCTCCTTATTTCTCAGCCTCATAATGTCTTCCTTGACTTTTATTTTATGAACTCTGGTCCTCATGTCGGCCAGGGTCTCTCTGTGCGGAGTTTGCATGTTCTCCCCATGTTTGCGTGGGTTTCCTCCGAGTACACCGGTTTCCTCCCACAGTCCAAAGACATGCAGGTTAGGTTGATTGGAGAGTCTAAATTGCCCGTAGGTATAAGTGTATAAGTGTGTGAGTGAATGGTGTGTGTGCCCTGCGATGGACTGGCGACCTGTCCAGGGTGTATTCCTGCCTTTCGCCCAATGAATGCCGGGATAGGCTCCAGCCCCCCTGCGACCCTGTTCAGGATAAGCGGGTTCAGATAATGGATGGATGGATGGATGGTCCTCATGTCGACAAACTCCAATAGCAATCTCCTCAGGCATGTAAAAGCCAAGAGCCAAGACTAGATCCTGGAGGCTCTCTTTTACCTCCACTAATGGAGTGAACACACCTGTATAATCTTGGGAATCTTGGGAATGTGAAGCCATTTGTCCCAAATGCTGTATTATGGCACCCTGAAATGGTGGGACTATACTGTATGAAAAAAGCTATAATTCCTACACCAACATGGATGTAAATGCCCTAAAATCAATGGTGATATTCTGCACTTTAGCCTCATATTCATTGTTTCATTTCAAAATTCAATGTGCTAGAGTGCAGAGCCAAAACAACAGAAATTGTACCACTGTCGGAAAACATAAATACAATGTTTACATTCTCAAAGTACAGCATGTTGTGTTTGTAACACTCCTGAATAGATCTCATCTTTTGGCCAGAGCACTTAAGAATTATGATGTACAGTGAGATACAAAATTGCTTGCCATACCGCACAAAAGACACAGAATTTACTTTCCCTGCCAAACAGTTGGTGCTTTGACTTATGTTACTCTGAGGATTTATTTAAAGCTGTCTTAATCTCTGTCAATTAATCTTGGTGAGAAACCAAACTGTATGAATGTCCTCAAACAGCATTTATTTATCTATGTATCTCAAATGTAAAATAAATCAAGAAATTATCCATTTACTAATGAATCTTACTATACAGTAAGTGGTACTGCACCATGCCTTAAATTGAAATGATTTATAAAGATGCATTAAGATAAATGCCATATTCAGGGACATTACTACACATAGTTGCAAATGAAAGGAGTTTCATCTAAGTCTACTTTCGGTATCTGTGAGCTTCTTCCCCTCTGAACCTGAAGAGAACTACAGTATAGGCAATACTTGATTTGGTGAGTTTAGTTTACACCAATAATATAAATCAAATTTGTTACTAGCAGAATGGAGTGATTTGATAGATACAAAGCTGTAACAATTCGGCAATATGCTAGATGGCCCAAGAAGTGCATGCTGCCTATCAAATATTGGATTTGCTTGTTGTTTCTATGTGCGCAACATCGCACAGTCTTCATCACACACTCACTGGCTAGCACCATTTGTTTTATTCAAAGCATTTAGCTAAGGTAGGCGTTCGTGAAATTGTCAGGGTCCCTTGCTTGGCAATGATCACTTGCAGTAGTAAGTGTTAAACTGCTAAAGAGAACTGTAGAAAAGTTCAAGAAAACTGTATTGTATTTCCTAGGGCCCATTAAGTACCTATGCTTGCAACCAACTCGATACTCCAGTGGTTCCATTGTGCGGCATGGATAAACATTGATGGAAATGCTCTTGAAAGTATTTGTTTTTGTACATGTATTTGTAGTTCATGAATAGTTTGTGTGTTTTCAGTTCATGTGTATGAATTGAAACTCGCCTCAACATTCCCTCTCATTTTAAAATGACTTTTGATAAATACATAAATAAACAAACAAGCAAACTCATAGGTTCACTCTTCATTTCACAAGGAGACATTATTCATAATAGTCCAATATTCAAAGAAACATACAGCACAAAGCTGAACACCAGTCAGTGATTTAGTTCTGAACTGAAGAGAACTGCTAGCCTTGCCAATGACAGTATACATTTTTTTAATACATAAATATAAAAAGTTAGAATTTAAAAAATCTCCAACTGCAGTACATTTACTTAAGATATTGAGGCCATACATGACATTTACTGAACTGTGTCATCTATCTACATGCGGCTTTAAAATTAATTGAATAACCCCTGCTGTTCTATAAAATCCCGCTGTTGCAGGACACCTCTAATACCTAAAAAATGTATGTAATTTTGCTTTATAGGCAAAAGCAGCAACATAAAGAGTTTTTGTGTGCTCACATTTAACATGTAAAAGACAGTATACGATGCAGATGTACTGTATTTTCATTTTCCGCATGGTTTGATGGGGGAAAAAAGCTGAAATGAATCATGAAAATATATTATGCTTCAGGATCACACAGACTCTTCTGGCAAAACAATTAATTTCATTTCCATATACAGCTGACATGGATAGGGTCAATGAAGAGAAATACTGAAATGGACAGATGAGATGTTCGATATGATATCTCCAACCTTCGCTGTCAATTGATTTGACCACTTTGGTATACAATATAATGCTCAATTAAAATCCACATATTTTTCAGTCTTGTATTTAAATGACAATACTGTCATTGAACTTTTGAATATTTACACGGACAGATGGACACTTGCATCATGTCATTAGAAGACATCAGGCATACTAGGAGCCCCAAAATCTACATCAGGCATGTTTTATAATTTAGGGGACACTACTACTAATAACAATAATAATAATAATAATAATAATAATAATAATAATAATAATACTTATTATTATTATTATTATTATTATTATTATTATTATTATTATTATTATTATTATTATTATTATTATTATTATCATGATGATCATATCATTGCTTAATTTTATTCCATATTTTATTTTCATCTCACATTTTCCGACCACATTAATTCTTGTTCCATAAAGACAGGAATGCATTCCACTGATTAGTTCACCAGCCATGCACACATTAAATTAAGTTTGCAAGTGAGGATTTATTGGCAGACTGAATGTAGAATTCTGGGAAGGATACCACATCTGAAAGACCTGACCTGAATAACACTATAAAAATTTGAGCTGTGGCATTAGCCCTTTATCCAAGAGAAAATTAACTTGAATTAACATGAAATGGCAGTGGTTCAATATGCGAAAGGTTCCATATGCAAACAAATATTTTTTTAAAGATAAAAATATGTTTTATCTTTATATAAGTTCTAAAAGTTGATACATTAGATTAGAAGTGAAAATAAGTGCTTGTAATAGACTGCATTAAAATACAGATTCATATGTGACAGGTCTAATAGTTTTTTGTTCTGTACCGCTGTGTTGCTATTGGTGACCATGACAATCATTGATAACCGTGATTAAAACACCAAAACGATACATAATTAATGATACATCATGCTTTATTTTTTGGGGGGGAAAAATAACATTTGTTTTGAGCCACATTGCACATTGAACTAAAGGATATTTTTAGGTGTGCTTCAATGTTTGGCAGTTTAAAGAATCTTGGGACTTATCATATATTCAAGATCTTCAATGAATAACCCATCTGTAACATTGCTTCTGGATGTTTCTTTAATTTTAATTGTGTGCAGCTTGTGCCTCAAGGACTTAAGAACTACGGACTATGAGGGGTTGCCAACAAGAATGCAATTTCTTCTTATCAGCTAATCAAAGGAAATGAATTTGAACTCTGGGGCACAGATTGGTTGGAAGTGATAAGAACGTTAAATAAAAATACACAAAACTGAATCCAATGCAAAGAACGCAGGAATATCTGAACTGCTAATTGAAATATTATGCATATGTATTTATGCATGCATGTATATAAACTATGAGCTTCATAATTATTTTTATTTATTTTTTGGGGGGGGGGGCATATTAGGCATTTTTTCTAGGTTTGTAACTGAAAATGTGGCTAACAGTTGTGGTCAAACAGTGATTTTCTGCTTTCATTGAAGAGTATTTTTATACATTTTGATTTGACCATGTAGAAATTACAGCACTTTTCTATACAGTCCCCTCTAAAAGTTTTGGAACAGCAAGGTTAATTCCTTTGTTTTTGCTATACAATGAAGACAACAAGTTTGAGGTCAAGAGATGTACATGAGCAGACAGATCCAAATTTCAGCTTTTATTTCCGGGTATTTTTTATCTAGATTCGTCAAACAACTTAGAACATATCACCTTTTGTATCAGACCACCCCATTTTTAGGTGAGCAGAAGTATTGGAACATGTGACTGACAGGTGTTTCTTGTTGCCCAGATGTGTCCTGTTAGATTGATAAAGAACAAAGCTGATTAACAGACATCAGATAGGTCGACCATGGAAAACAACAGCAGTTGATGACAGAAACATTGTGAGAGCTGTGAAGAAAAACCCCAAAACATCAGTCAGTGACATCACAAACAATCTCCACAGTGCAGGGGTGAAGCTAGCTCAATCAGCTGTTTGAAGAAGACTTATAGCAATATAGAGGCTATACCGCAAGATGCTAAATAATCCTCAGTAGTAAGAATCGGAAGGTGAGATTAGAATTTGCAAAAGAAGTACACAGATGAGCCACAGAAGTTTTATGGACTGACGAGACCAATATTAACTTCTACCAAAGTGAAGGAAATGCTAAACTGTATCTGCTCATGATCCAAAACATACAAGCTCATCTGTGAAGCACAGTGGAGGAAGTGTCATGGCTCGGCCTTGCATGGCTGTTTCTGAAGTGTGCTCACTAATCTTTATTAATGATATAACTCATGATGGTAGCAGCAGGATGTATTCAGAAGTCGACGAAAACATTCTGTCTGCCAGCTTACGGAGAAATGCATCCAATCTAATTGGGAGGAACTTGATCATACAGCAAGAGAATGACCAAACACAACACAACAAAGGACTTCATTAGGGAGAAAACTGAAAAGTTTTAGGCTGGCCAAGTCAATCACCAGACATTCATCAAATTGAGCATGCTTTTCACCTGAAGAGGAGATTGAAGGTGTAGGAACTACAACTTCCACATTCCCACAGGACAATACTGCGACGTCCACCCCGCATGACGTCTAGCTTGGTTCAGCCAATCCCGTAAAGGCGGGAGCAATAAACTTTCCCGTATAAGAGCAAGACAGGTTCTTGGGATCTCTCTCTTCTCTTCCCTTTCTTCATTCCCTTCCTCGACGCACCCTTTTTGGCCATTCGCTTCGGCTCATCTGCTCCGAGACTCGGACAGAGGCTGAATGCTGCACAGCGCACTACCAGGCCTACGGACACACCTAGTTACCTTGCGGTAACTTCGTGACCTATAGCGAGTGGAAACTGGTGTACGCGGAACGCTACATCAGTTTACCCCTGCAAAGCTCACCAAAGAAGAACAGCAACAAACATTTCCACCCGGAAAAGGGACCAACGAACATCCTTCCAGCAACCGAGCGGACCAGACAACAACGCGTGGCTAAGACGGGAACGCCCCAGCTTTGCGCACCTCTCCAGGACACGCATTTACAGCACCATCGCGGCTCCTATAAGGACAGCACGTCTTTTTGGATCCAGCAATGCAATAAAATTGGGCAGTCCGGAAATAAAAGCTGAAATTCTATTTCTATTCTATTTACAGTATCTCAACCCCAAATGTATTCAGTCAAAAAACAAGTAATTGGCCTTGCTGTTTAAATACTTTTGGATGGGACTGCACTCCCTTTCAGGGCACCATCATCAGAAACAGCTGTGAACAAGAAATGGCTTCAAGGGTGTTTCTGATTACTTGGATGTGTTCAATTGCTTCCATAGTGCAGGTTTAAGAGAGCTCTCAGTGTTTTGATTCTGGACTTTTGATTGCCTTTGATTGTTATTGGCATTTGTCAACATGAGTAGCAGGAGTGTATCAATGAAAGTCAAGGAACCCATTATGAGGCTGAGAAATAATCTCCAGTACTGTGCAAAAGGTTTAGGCAGATGTGAAAAAATGCTGTAAAGTAGCTTTCAAAAATAGATGTTAATAGTTTGTAAAACAGCATCAGTTCGTCTAGGTACACTTGCACAAAGTCAGGGATTTTGTAGGCATATAGGCAGGTGTGTGATAAACCAATTATACCAACAGGAGCTAATCATCATCAATTTAATATGTAGGTTGAAACACAATCATTCACTGAAACAGAAACAGCTGTGTAGGAGGGTTAAAACTGGGGGAGGAACAGCCAAACTCTACTTTCAAGGTGAGGTTGCTGAAGACAGTTTAATGTCAGAAGTCATACACCATGGCAAGACTGAGAACAGCAACAAGCAACAAGGTAGTTACTGCATCAGCAGTTTCTTCTGTTCATTCACTTCTTCTGTTCATGCATTTTGTTAATTGATACAAATAAACTATTAACTTTTCTATTTTTGAAAGCAGTCTTATTTTACAGCATTTTTTGCACACCTGCCTAAAACATTTGCACAGTTCTGTATATATTAAAAATTTAAATTAGAATAATAAAATATAGTCCAAATAAACAGTCTGAGACATAGGCCAAATCACAGGCTTACAAAAATAAACCAGTCAAGAGCATTCCACTTTTTAGGCCTGAAAAACCCCTTGGTTGCTTTAGAAGTGTATTTGGGTTTATTGTCTTGCTGCAAGGTGTAACACTCTCCAATGAGTTTTGAGGCATTTGGTTGGTTCTCATCAGATCAGATGTTTCTGTACATTTCAGAATCTTGAGTACCAGACATTTTGCACAAACTATTGCACATGAACTAATGATGCAACAAGACACAGCTTACTCTTCGTCCCCCGAAATCGACGGACTATGCATAAAAGGGTTGATATTGCTACATGGTTCGCCAAATGGGGATGCAAATCCACACTGCATTTAACCTGATTCAGATAATTTCATCTGAAATCCAATGTGCTGGAGTACAGAACTCTGGAAACTGGGAAGAACCATCCACAATTGCTCTCTCTTATCGTATAATCATATTTCCCAACATCTGAAAGTTAACTGTCCTTTATTATACACTTCCTGATCCCCTAACTGCTAATAAAAAAAATATTTGCACACAATATTTTCTCAGAACTTCGCATTCCCATGATTTATGGATCAACGCAGGCACTGAAGTTACATTTGATGATTGTGAATAACATACATTTTTTATCCTCCTGGCTACTTTATGGAAATGAAACACAAATGAAATTGCTGCTGGTCATGAAGAAAAAAAAAGAAGTAACTTTCTCATAAGTTAGCATAGCTTTTTATCTCACTTCCATATCAGTTTGCATGCATACTTACTGTGTGTGTGTCAGTGTATGCATGCGTGTGTGTGTGCGGGCGATTATAAGGCCTGACAAACTCCCCATTTTCCAGAAAGTTCGGTGGAATATAGAATTTCTAGAATTTCACATGAGATTCCAGGTACAGAGAAGCCAGAAGACTTTGTGCTATGGCTGTGCATGCATTAATTCAGTGTGCATTAACTGCTTGTCCTAAAAGGCGTGTGTATGTCTGTGCATTTATGAGGCCTGACGAACTCCCCTTTTTCCAGAAAGTTCTGTGTAATTTAGAATTTCTAGAATTTCACATGAGATTCCAGGTACAAAGAAGTCGTAAGACCTTGTGCTGTGGCTGTGCATGCAGTAATTCAGTGTGCATTAACTGCTCGTCCTAAAAAGGCTGGTTGAGATCCTTGATTTATGTGACTGAGGGAGCGATTAACGCACCCCGAGAGTGGAAGAGCAAGACAGGTTACGCTGGCTTCCTGGTGGGTGGAGGGCTTGGTCCGCGGTGCTCTTATGCGATTTACATGCTAATCACCCGCCCCCGTATTATCTGCCCTATGACTTACTGGAGCCTGACAGTGGCGCTTTAAATGTCCAGATTTAACTAACTGTGTTCTGGAAAGCTGACTGAATTCATCTATCTTGTAGCAATGGAATACCTACAGTATATGTATTCATTATTTCCCCGCTGCATGGGATTTTTACATTATTTATTTTATTTTTATTTTGAGAATCAACAAGGGTTGCTGTGCAGTGCTGGTTGCTGTTTGATGTTCTCCAGCTTTATCTCATGTCCTTGTAGAGTATGGGTAGGGCACCGGACTCAACGTTGAGATTTATATTTGACGATTTAATTCCAATCGATTGCCTGTTTTTTTTATTGTATGGCAGTTGATCAAGTGTTATTTATCATGTTATATACTTTTACTTGTTATAAGTGTTATTTATTTAACTTCAACACTAATATGAACTCTGACTCTGTTTTGCAAGAATAAATAATTTAATTAACAAAATGAGTCGATTAAACCTGTTACCCTCTGCCAAGAGTAAAATCACTAATCTAGAGTCCAGGCAGTCTAATGATCTATGCCATCATTACTGTATTAAGTTTATTATCTTATCCAAAGTGGCTTATACTGTACAGAATCCATTTTTGCATGCATACAGAATCTCTTCAGGTTAAGGACCTAGCTCAAGGGCACATAGGTAACACGCCCAGCTGGGAACCCACAACCTTTAAAACCCCAGGTCCATAACTGTTTATTATAATACACTGCCTCCCGACTGAATCCTGCCCTGTCTGTCACAGGTACTCATGGAGAATTGAATATTTATTTTCTTCCCCCCAAAGAAACCATCTCAGTCATAAGGTACCTTTAATACTGATGTGACACAAGAAAAGGAGCTCTCCTGTGTAGATATGCGATATGTCTGATTAAGGCTAGTTATAATGGTTCTTCTGTTTCTCTCCCATGAGAAAGCCGCCTGAGAGGGCTTTTTTTTTTCCGTGTGTGTGTTTTTGTGTTGTCTTCCCTCCGCTTTGTGCCCTTGGTGTAATTGACGGGCCCCAGCGCCCTTCAGTTTCATCTCTGCGAAATTCAGTGTAGCCTACGCACGGAGCGCCACGATGCTGTCTGTGTAATTAAGTGCGACAGATGTGAAATGAATTGTGATCGGTTTTACGTGTAGCCGAGCTCGCCATGCGTGCTAATGAACGGGCCCTGGCTGGAGACGCCGTCTGACGGTGGGGGACCGACGCTCGGGGCCGCCCGTCGCCGATTGGTTCTCTCAGGTTCCCCCCACCCGGCTCTGCAGCCTACTCCGCTCTCCCCGGGCTCCAGGGGGCACAGCTCCAACCACAGGCCCTCCCTTCTGTCGTTTGCCATTTCCCATCCGTCTCCCATCAGACCGGTGTTTGCATTCTGGAATATAAATGCCTTCCCCTGCTGGGGATCAGGGGACTTCCAGCGGGGCTTCACATCAGAGCGAGAGACGGATAACTTCAACAGTGTGTTCTCACAAACGATGGGAAGAGGGTATTTATGAATGGTTTTGTCACTGGTTCTGAGTGTCTGTGTGTATGTCTATGCATCTACATGTTATTGTGTGTGCATGAATCCAATTTAAAATAGCATTTATTTTCCTAATTTATGAACGCATGCACACAAAAATCTCTTCTCCGCCAAACATTATTTTGTCCTATTCCAATTGTTATTTTAATATGAATATTATAATTCATATAATGCACATAATTTTCAGGATTACCAACCTTCCTTGAAAACCAACCAAGCAAAGCAATCAGTTGCACATACAGTCCCTTTCAAAAGTATTGGAACAGCAAGGCCAATTCCTTTGTTTTTGCAATATACTGAATACATTTGGGGTTGAGATAAAAAAATGAACACAAGACAAGAGTTCAGATTTTCAGATTTATTTCCTGGTTCTTTCTCCACCTTTAGATAACTTTGGTAGAGGTTAATCTTGGACTCATCAGTCCATAAAACTTTGTTCCAGAACTTTTGTGGCTCATCTGTGTACTTCTTTGCAAAATGGAAATCTCGCCTTCCGATTCTTACTACTGATAAGTGGTTTGCATCTTGTGGAATAGCCTCTATATTGTTGCTCTCTAAGTCTTCTTTGAACGGTTGGTTGATTCACCCTTGCCCTGTGGAGATTGTTTGTGATCTCACTGACTGATGTTTTGGGGTTTTTCTTCACAGCCTCTGCTGTTGTTTTCCTTGGCCGACCTGTTCGATGTCTGTTGTTCAGTACGCCAGTGGTTTCTTTCTTTTTCCAGACATTCCAAGTTGTTGTAAAAGCTATCCCAAATGCATGTGCAATGGCTCTGATCGATTCCCCCTCTTTTCTAAGCTTCAAAATGGCTTGTTTTCCCCCCGAAGACAGCATGTCGGTTTTTCATTTCTCACTCAAATGCAGTCTTCACAGGCAAAACCCAAGGCTAAAACCAAGAGTAGACATTCAGAACTATTTATTGTTTAACCAATCAATCTAACAGGACACATCTGGGCAACAAGAAACACCTGTCGGTTAACATGTTCCAATACTTTTGCTCACCTAAAATTTGGTCTGATACAAAAGGTGATATCTTCTCAGATATGGATAATACCTGAAAATAAAAGTTGAAATTCTGAATTGTCATATCATGTACATCTTTTGACCTCAAACTCAATTGTCTTCAGTGTATAGCAAAAAAAAAAAAAAAAAAGGAATTGCCCTTGCCGTTCCAATACTTTTTGAGGGGACTGTGCAATGCACACATCATCCAACCACAGGTTTTCACAGGAATTAATTTCCTCACCTCAACCCTCATCTCTCCAACTTTTTTCAATGTTGCTCTCAAAAGTTTTTCCCAACACTGTGATGTTTAAAAAATTCAAATTTGTTTTTAGAAAAAAAAAAATGCATTTCACTGAAGTTGTTTATCTAATCAAGCCTTTCCATAGAAATTTTCCCCCTTAATTTCAACAGATGCAGTTTAGTACATTTATTATTTCAAATAAATAAATATATTAGCACCAGAGAGACATAGCGCTTGGTAGCAGGTGGGGTAGCAGGTGTGTGTAGCAGGGAGATCACTTGGAGAGCCAGTGTAAAGCACACCCCTACAAGCATCTGTGTCAGTTTCCTCCTACACAGTTTAAGTCAAGACCACGGGAGAGGTGGGAGGTCTCCAACAAACAATGCAATAAAGGCGTGCTAGAATAGATGTGAAGTACAAAGTAGCCCTCTACAAGCCCTCGTGTCAACAACTCCCACACAAGGTGACCGGGGAATGCAAGAGGTCAGTCAACAACTCAAAGCAGCTGAGGCAGTTTGCGGCTACAACCCACTGCACTGTGATGAGCACAGCTCCTGTTTTTTGGTAGTTTCCATCTAAGGAGAAAATTTTTTCCAATTCCTATTCACATTTAAGTCTGAGCATTTTTGTGTCTCCCACTCCTGTGAAAGACCGTTTTTTCCAATTTGATTAATAATGATTTTTATCCCAAAATAAACCACATTTGGAAATTGAGCTTGATATTTAATTTAGATTTAGACCAAATTTTAATAAATCACTAGTAGTCTTTCCTGACAGTCACTTGCTACTCTTCACCTTGTGTACCTAATTTCTCCTTAAAGGCGCTTTGCTTTGGTTTTGGGTGTCATTTTTATTTTGTTCCGATTGTAGACAAACTGTAGCCAAAAACATTAAAGTGATGAAAACACACATTTTACTACTAGCTAATGGAGGTTGCTTCATTTACATTACTAGCACTTACAAGTCAGCCGACTTGACTCGGTTAATGTTAATTCAATGAGATGGGCAAGCCGACTCATATGAATCTTTTAGTTATAGGCTACTTTATATGCTTAAAATGAGCCAAGATTTGGTGATTATAACAGTCCCCTCCAAAATTATTGGAACAGCAAGACCAATACCTTTGTTTTTGTAATACACTGAATACATTTGGGGTTGAGTTAAAAAGATGAATATTCAGAATTTCTGCTTTTATTTGCAGTATTTTCACCTAGAACTACTTAGAACACAGTGCCTTTGGTATCAGACCACCCAATTTTTAGGTGAACAAAAGTATTGGAACAGAGAGTACTTAAGTAAATGAAAGTAAATAATACTGAATATTTGTAGGCATATCCCTTGCTTACAATAACTGCATCAATCGACCCATTGACATCACCAAATGTTGCTTTTGTTATGCTTTTCCAGACTTTTACTGCAGCCTCTTTCAGTTGTTGTTCAACAAGCGGCCATAGCAACCTATTCATTTTTGTGGTAAAACACAGGGGTTAAACCTGGCCTTGATCACATGGCATCCATTAGAAAAATAATATGATGGTGCCTAGTCAATATCAGTTTTTATATAAAGGTTGGATGGTTGACTGTAACAGAAGAAAACAAAGATCGAAAGGGGGGGGGGGGGACTTCACTGCTGTTGCAACCCTCTGCATGCCCTCTCTAGGACTGGTTTGAATTTCAAATGTAGCCTAGTTAGCTATAACTTTAAATCCTACTAATACTCATAATTTATGCATTACTTACATAAAAGCAACTTACATAAAATAAATAAGCTAACAACGCAACTAGCAGCTAACAGTCCTATAGCCTACACCTACACTCAGCAGGTGTAATCACACAGTCACTGACCAACGGTAAAACATATTTTCTGCCACAGCATTATTCTTCTGTAACAACATGGCATTTTGCAACTCGGTAAGCAAGTAGAGGTTTCATTTATGGATATGGTATTTCGGTAGCAATCTTGCTAGCATACTAGCTACGATGTCAACTGGAAGTTTGCGTCGCTCATTGTCAACTTATCTTCGTATTCGTGGGAAATTCCAACCTACGACTGAATGGAATGCAGCTGTGTTGAGTTTTTTGTAATGATTTCACAAATCTGTGCATAAAATATATGGTTAACACTAGTCACATTATAGGTTAGTTACTGTGCAACCGTGTATAATTAGCAACTAATTTAACTAAAAACAAAATATTTCAAGAAAAGGGTAGAAATGGTAGGCCTAGGCAAATTAAGTCCATCACGCCAGCTCATATTTTCCACCTGATTTTTTGTGTGAAAAACAAACAAAAATCATTATGGATTATGGGTAATCTTGCTATAAATGACTGCTCCGCCTAGCAGGCCAAATTTTCTCTCAGCTGGCGGCATTCTTGCCACAGAGGCAAAATGCCAAATGAAACACGAAACCACTGTATGTTTATGAAGTATGCTCATGGATGGTTTATGAAGCCATTATGTTATGTTCATAAAGGTCTTATATATGATTCGTAAAGTCTTTCTTAGCAACACTTTGGATAAAGGGTGACCAAAATTCTCTTTAATAAAAATTGAAAATGTTGCAGATTAAATGTACAAATGTATGGAGGTCACTGCATATGCCATGAAAAAGTATTTGCCCCATTCTTCATTTTGTATATATAGTGCTAAATTTGCCAACTCTGCACTAAATTGGAACACATCCGAGCTTTACCCTCTGCCAATCACAACTGACAATATGCAGTGTATTTTAAGACCATTTCTATTATTGCCAAAATTATTGCATATGCAATCTGCCCCTCTGGCTTGTCTTTATGGAAAACAGAAATTGTGCTCCAGGCCAAATGCTGTCCTTTTACAGTATGAGCTGAATTCAAGGAAAATAAAAATGTGATGAGGTGTTTCTGCTGAAATGCATCCTTTAGCCCCAGTTGACTTATAGTCATGCTGTGGAAAGGTCTGAGTCCACAGTAAGGTTAATGATCACACAGGCATTTGATTACATAACAAAATGGAATAAGTCATGCAGCTAGACATTTTAAACATAATGAAATGTAATCACTGTAAATAAAAACTGGCCTTGTGGCGGTCCAAGCCTGGAAATACACACTGAGCCCATGACTTGCATCAGTGCATCAATCACTGCAAATTGGAGGATAAGGCATGGAAGTAGAACAGAAGGAATTCTTTTTAGATATAAATATTATACACAAGCAAATAAATATTTGCTTGTGCATTTGCAAAATAAAAAAGTATCGACAGATTCTGAGGGGTATTAAGCAATTATAGTGTTGAAATAAGCTCATAGAATTATGTAAAATTCTACATACAGTATACTGGACGCAGAAGTGAATTTCTTCAGCAAATATTTAGATGCATGAATGGGTAATGTGTAGAATTTAAATGCAGATAATACTAGATTTCATAACATTATTTTCTGTTTGGCCTAGGGGTGTCACTTCCAACCATTTAGTCACTAAATGCTAATATGAATTCTAAGCATTTAGGAAAATCTAAATGATAAGGGGCCAATTGCATCTATTAAGCTAATGGGTGAATGAGAAGTTAATGCTTCTTATTCACCCATCCACACATACATACATATGCACACACCAACAGTGATTGGCTGCCATGCAAGACACCAGCCAGCTGAGGAGCAATTGGGGGGTTTGGTGTCTCGCTCAGGGACACTTCCGTCAAACCGGCAACCTTCCAACTGCCAGACGACTGCTCTTACCTTGTGAGCTAATGTCACCCCAGGACTAGGTTTAATCTGTGTCTGTGAAACTGAGAAACATCACCATTATGAAAATGAAGCATAACCATTTCCTTTTACAGTGTTATATTCTCACTGTGATTGTCATAGGCTCATGTTTCAAAGTGCGAGTGCTGATCTGGTGTCAGTTCTGAAAATTGAGTGAGGTTGTGAAATCAGCTCTGAAGTGATAATGTAGGCGTCTGCTTGCGTATGCAGCAACAATCTAATTGACATTCCTCAAAATGCTTTGCAAATAATGAAATGGGAAAAGGGCTTACTTTGAGCGGATTTCAGACAATACTATTAACTGTAAACTAACATACTCCAACAGTGCTGGAACAATGCATAATCATGCTAGATATAAACACTGAACTGTTATTGTAAAAATTAGACATGTAGAAGCTGTTATCAAGAGTGCTGCCACATCTACAGTAATTCTCTGGAAACATGAGAGCATTCATTGAAAAGGTGCGGCAAACTTGGCCAGAAAACGTGACCAGCAGTGTTTCTTATTAAAGGGAAGCTTGACCTGACCTTTTCTCTGTTGAAGAGAATGGTCTTCCGAATATATATCTTTTTTAAGATTCTGTAACCCAGCATCTTATTACTGTTGTATCCTCTCACTGCATTTGAAGCTGGCTTCTCTGTACTACCCATTAAATGGTGCTTCCCCATGACCTGTGCTTTTATAGCCCACACTATTTGCTTTTTTTTAAAGTCTGCTCTGTGGCTGGTTTTGCAACTTTGCGTGTAGCAGCATATATTGGCTTTTGTTTGAAGAAGAAGATATACTTTATTGAACCCTGTGGGGCAATTTCTGCGTTTGACCCATTCTAGTTACTTAGGAGCAGTTGGCAGTCACCATGTGGCACCCAGGGAGAAACGTGGGGTTAAGGGCCTTGCTCAAGGCCCCAACAGCTGTGCAGATCTTATTGTGGTTACAGCAGGGCTTAAACCACACACCTTCCAGGTCCCTGGCAGTCATGCACCTATGCTACAGGCTGCCTTTTTGCCTAGCATTTTTAAAATAAAATTAATTATTCAAATGAAGTCACTTAAAAGCATTTAAAAGCATCATCTATCCGTTTAGTGATTTCGATTTTATAACAAGTTTATAACAAAATCTCACATATTTATAACGGCCTGCCAACCCCTGCCCCCAACACAACCCAAAAAGCATATTTATTGTTTATTGATATATTTATTTATTTATTTTTGTTCTGTCTATTCAGTCTGGTAATTGTCTGATTGACACATGCACTTCCTCTCTCCCCTGGGTGAACAGCCTGTGTGCCAGGCTGGCAAGGGGATAATCAAACAGTCCGCTGGACCTGGGCCACGTGGGCGGGTCACTGGAAATGGATGAAACGTCGAGAGCAGATGCCACCATAAGCATACACAGAGGACTCGAAGAAGAAGAGCAGGAACAACAACAACAAAAAAAGCTGAGCTTGTGGTCACTTCGTAGCGCCTGGAGGTTCTCATCATTTACCATCTGCCTGTCCATCAATGGTGATATCAACCAAATACAAATAATAAATGCACTGCTACATGAGTGTCAGAAAATCAGCATAACAGGGGTTTTGTTTTTAATGTGTTTTTAATACACGCATTTTGTTATATGAGGATAACCAAGTAAGAAACTTTTTTAAAGAAAATCTTGGTACCAAGATTAAATCTTTGGCCATAGACTACAGAAGTGAATACTTTATTTGACAATTTAGAGGAAGCAAATTATGGAACTTTGAAAGTAAAACTGAAGAAAGGTTGGAGATTCAACTCCAATGATTTTTTAATTGCAAACTTATTCAGCATGGCGTTTCAGCTCCAAACAGCCAGAATAAAAATTGGTGTTACAAGTGATTGATGATAATTGGTGGCTGTTAGGTCAACAATTGTGAAATTACCATGACATCAACACCATTTTAATAGTTTTATTAGACCATGTGTTTGGATCTGCAAGCAGTGATGTACCTAATTTCAGCCAAATTGCCATCTTTATTAAGTGCTACTTATCTGAATAGTATTTTCAAGAGGGAAATGGAGATTCTAGCTTGGAAGCTCCACCCTGTGTTTTATTTGATCTCTTAATGAAATTTAAGTGAATGAAGTGTGCATTTGGTGGTTTATCCACAAATCCACCTATTCTGAACTCTGGAAAACTGCCCCAACTCAGCAGTGGCTTTTTCTAGTATAGTTATTTTTCCAGAAAACTTGCCTAACAGACAGTTAATCAGATCGTATGCCTCCAGAAGCAAGGGGTAGTAGCTTTGTTCCAGTCTTGATGTTGATGGAAATATGGCACATGTTAAACGCCGGGAGTACCCCCGAGGTGTTGGAGGTCACGCAAGCTCGAAGTTATGACTGCTCACAGCAGTCTTCTCATCTGCGCAAACAAGACAGGGGCGAAGCTTCCTGCTTAACCTTCAACTTGACACTTGCAAATTGGATATAGCAACCAGTGAAACACGCAATATGACACCTCTGTCAGAAGATGATGTCGTAATCTTCACAGTTTTTCAAGCCCCCGGGCTGTTGGACAGCCCTGTTCAGAGGACCGTGTCTTTGAGGGGGGCGGTAATCCCTGAGAATGTAAAAATCCGGGGCGGTCAGGGAGCCCTCGGCATCATTCTCGTTGCGTAACTCTTAGGGGGTTAGGTGAATACCCACAACAGAGAGCCACATCACAGATAGTTTAACACACAGTTTAAGCAGACGCATTCTTCATCGGATTTTAGCTGCCCAATATGTTATGATTATGGGGTGAAAAAGGAAACAGGTAACCTAGACACCGGCATTCATTTTGGGTGACTAAAACCTCCTAAATTTGCAATTCATGGGCTTCTCCTAGGAATAAATTTGAGGAGCTTAGCATAATGTTCGTGCTCTCTGCAGACACCCAACAATGGTGAGGGGTATTACTGCTAGAGAAGATATGGCAGGCAGAGGCTCCAAGCCATTGCAATCATCCACTTTGCGAAAATTGCCGGGATTGTTTTTTATTTATTTATTTTTTAAGGTGCAAGATTCCCTCAGGAGGTTCTTAAATACACTTTGGTTGAACTCTCCGGTGGTTTGTACCCATTACTTCAGGATGTAGAAACTCACCATGATTGAACGTTATTAAAATTCATAAACTCCTGCAAGATGCGGAGCAGCCTGGTTTGCGTCAGGAGCATTATTGAGCTCTCATTTTGTCTCATGGGATGCCCCAGTCTTCCCACCCCCCACTACACTGTACACTCCGATCAAAGTGATGGAATAAAAAACCAACTCCTAGAAAATGCAGTGCTTAATCTTCCCTACTTTTTCCATTTGCATAGTGTGAGCGATCTGCTGATCTCCACTGGTGCTGTATTTTGAAAATCTATTAAGTCAAGCTCGGGCAGAGGCATTTTTTGCATGTTTTTTATTTTTTAGATGGAGGAAATTTTCTGGGCAGGATTCTGCATCAACACAGTACGGAATCAATAGGCGAGACAAGGCTCTGAATCCGCATTTAGATTAGCGAACGGTGTAAGGTAGAAAACTGCTGCACTGAGAAAACGTCTGCCTCCCGCGGGACTCGTGGGGCAGGCCTTTTGTTTCTGCTGCATGGAATGTTCCGGAGATCTGTGCTGCATGTGATCATCAAGAAGGAGAGAGCACACATCATATTTTATAAAATGGGGTGGGGGAAAAAAACTTTTTGTAGGCCATCTTTAAATTTAGAATTGTATTCAGTACAACGTGGGTCACCTCAGCAAACTCCCACAAACACCCTTGGTGAGAACTAGAAAATAAATGTGACTGGTTCATATCAATATAATCGCATCTGGGCTAACATATCAGGGCTTCAAATTTGACTAAAGATGGGGGGGGGGGTTATCCATTTCAAGTGTACCAAAATGAGGGAAACGTTTAACAAACAAAACCTGGACAACGTGCAAAAAAAAACTGCACGTAAATTTCCTCACAAGTATGCATATAAAAGCTGTGCAACTGTGTGTGAAATGCACATTAACCCTTGCACCACCAGGGAACCTGTAGTGTACATATCAAATGATGCAGATAATCAGGAATATCACACACTGTTGCGTGATGTTATGGTAAATTTACTGGAAATCAGAAGGGGAATATATTTTCAATCAGATATCAGAAAGAACTCCACGGACAGGAAACAAAAACTACAGTATCTTCATATTTACCTTTCTCCTTTTTCATCTACAGAGTCAGATCCCCGGAGGTTAAAGCAGCAGAAAGAAACACGAAGTCATCATTGGTACAACCAGTTGCTATGTTCAAAATGTGTTCAGTCTCAATAGACATGTGAAGAAGACGAAAATGGAGTGTGCGTGTGTGTACGTGTGTGTGTGTGTGTTTAGTTTCAGCCATAAAACATCAATATGTCATCTGCAGGCTGTCAAGTGCATGTCTTTTCATTTCACCTGGCTTCTAGGTAAACATAAAATACTGTGGAAATAGGTGGTAGTGATGGCAAAAAAGACATTTCAAATATAGTATCTCTAAAAGCAACCTGCTGAACCCCCAATACACTTTCATACTTATGAAGTATAACCACGTTGAGGACTATACACAGTTTCTTTCATGTGCATAACTTCAATAGTTTTGCATTCATCAAGCCTGCCACTCAAGTCCTGACAACATGGCAAGATTGAAGCAGAACATTTTTATTTGGCACAAAGCTAGCTAATAGATTCAGTAGGTTCATGGGTGCCAGGTTATTATAAAACCAAAGGTAAATAATATATATTTTTAAAACATTACCGTGACAAGCTCAGCATAAAATGTCCACCAATGCTGAGCAGCACAGTAGATATAGAAGACAATTGCCTAGCAATGTGGCTTTTAAAACAAAATAAGAAAATCACAGTGAGAGGAATTCAAACCAGTATTCCATCCTTATGTCCTGTCAGGCGGCAGTGGTTTAGTAACATGGTGACAGCGTTGCCAGTACGAAAGAGCATTTCCTCCCCAACACACTACTTGCCATCTCAGACACTGTGCAGTCACCAGCATGAGACGTTAGCATCACAATGGTGTACCATAGAGCTGGGAGCATTACAACAAGAAAAACCACTACAGATACAGTCTCCAGTCAATATCAAAATCAATATTTCCTTGTGACCAGTTCGTCCTGACAAAGATAATTAGAATGAAAATACAGTCTTTGGGGTGCAGACTCAGTGAAATATCGCTACATCATTTCAGAGTGGAGATTTCCTTATACTTCAGATGACCCTTTGGGATATGTACTGTTTAGAGAAGACTGTTGGGAAGAAATCCTTTGTATTCTGCATACATGTGTCCTGCCCCAGCAGAGAGTATGTAGCTACGTATGTGCTTTGAGGAACATTCTTAAGCATGTATGTTGTTCCCTGAGATTTTGGATGCGTTTTTCTCCCTGTCAATCTGCTCACCCTGGTTTCCTTAACAATACACACATTAATGCTAGCTGCCAATGACGTCTCTGCATTGGTGTGCAATTCAAAACATGCAAGATGCAAATCCAAAATGGAAACTTGCTGCAAGAGAAGAAAGGTAACGCAAAATGCCAAAACAAATGTGAAAATGAATCGTGCTGCATGTTATAGGGGCAGCCTGTAGGGCTAAGGTAGTATATGACTGGGACCCAGAACGTTGGTGGTTCAGACAGGGACCCGGAAGGTTGGTGGTTCAAGCCCTGCTGTTGGGCCCTTGAGTAAAGCTCTTAACCCCACATTGCTCCATGGGGAGATTGTCCCCTGCTTAATCTAATCAACTGTAAGTCACTTTGGATAAAATAATCAGCTAAATAAGTAATTATTATATAACCTATTACAAAAGGGAAATGCCCTGCAAAACAAGTTGATACAGCGGAGGTGCTCCATGTCTGCTGAACCTTGAACTCTCCTCTCATATACTTAATAAACGGAGTGGAGAGGTGTCATAAGGATGGGAGCTGGTAGCCTGTCGGTTCATCTTTAAGAGGTGCTAATGCACCCAAAGGACCTCGCTCTCTCTCAAGCCCACTCTTCATCTGGCAGAATGAAAGTACTGTAAGTAATGACATATCACAGACCAACTACTATTTTCTTTATTTATTGATATTTTTTAACATGCATTACATAGTAAATATTATTATTTTAGTAAAATAATTCATTAATGAATTCCATCAATGTTAAACAAGTTGATGTTTGACATTTTCAAATAACTAGATGTTGGCTGGATGACTGTACCCCTGATCAAATAATAATATGCAGTGGAATTTTTAGAATAGAAATTTTCCTAATAAAGTACTTGGTGAGTGTATAATTGCATAAAACAAAAAAAGCCATGATTTCTATACAGAAAGTTCTAAGAAAGATTCAAACTCTCTTAGTAGTAACAAGCTCTTAATTAAATTAAATTAAAGGCACACTTTTTCTTCTTTTCAAAATGTTCTAACATGCAACTTCATCACACACAAGGAAGCTACAATATTCAAATTGAAATCTTAAACTATATGGCTGAAAATATACTTAATCGAATATATTGTGTCTAAATGCTACTAACACATGCTAATTTATCTCTGAGGCTGTACCTTCATTTAAGGATGCATCAATTTTAAGTTTTATGCCTGAATGTTTTACACCTTTGTTTTCAAAGTTAGGTTCATAAGCAAGAATATATGGAAGGCAGTTAATGAGAAAACACATTTCTTTAATTGTTTTTTTCATTTTTTTTTTTCAAATTTGGAACAAATTACCATATATTTTGCTTTAATCAGTTATTAAATGACCAAAGTAGCTTTAGGTTTCCTCCACATGGTTCCATAAGTGCAGTCTAACATCTGAAATTACAAGCTGCATATATATTAAATTAGAATTAATAAATGATAGTATACGATCCAATAACTTTAAACAATTTTGTGTACGGGCATAGAGTCATGGGATAATTCAGTTACATATTTAATATATACCAATTTTAATTTTAATTAGACAACACATTACATACCCCCTCTTATAAGCAGTTAAAAATAAAAAAGGAATTTCAAAAATTGAAATGAGAACGCTTCACTGTTCTGGCCTGGATCATGACGTGATTAGAGTCCATTTCAGTTCTCAGTTCTCATCATTGTCCAGTTTACTAGAACCTTCATATTTGATGATTGTTATTAAATAAATAATACACATACACATACTATGTACACACACACACACACACACACACACACACACACACACATTTTCTTAGTATTCAAGACTTGTCTAAACACTGATGAAACTGAAATAACTATACATCCTATAAGGTGGACAGAAATAGAAGAGAATTGACAGGAATGTGTAATGGTCAGATGAAGATGACGTGGATTAGGCTTGGAGCTGAAGATAGTCGGTGGATTTCCGCTCCGGTCTGCTGCGCAGCGGTGCTGGGGGCCGAGCTCCCCGGAGGATGACGGATTAGGCGGTATCTCCGCCGGCGATGAGACAGTGTCTGTGGCTGGGTGTTCGGCGGTGACTCCAAACTCCTTCCCACTGTCACATTTGGTGGCAGCCCAGCCGAACATCCTCCTACTAGCCATCTGACATCACCCCCAGAAACGTGTCTGGCCTTTGTGGACTGCACCATCAACTGCGAGCCTTCTCTGTGCAACAGCACTCTAAATATTACATTAATGATGATGATTTCTCATTTACTCTTGAAGGCCACATATTGCTGATTCTATCTGAACTCATGCTAAAACTCAATGACAAATAAAATGGTATAGTACCTTCCTGGAACAAAAAAGAAACATATATAAACTTTGATTTAAGTCAATTCTAATATTTTTTTATGGTGACATCATCGTTATTATCATCACATTATTATGACAAACCTGTCATGATAAATCTCCAACATCTGAACTGCTAGTTTCATGGCAAATACTTAGCTCAGAGCACTTTGCAGTTTTTAAATTAAATGTCCACTTGGAGTGATAATTTAGTTGATCCAACATTTCATTCAAGCACTTTTAAATCCTCATTCAACCTCTCATTTTTACGAATTAGGTAGACTAGCATCATATGGTGGCTGTGCAAATTTAACATCAGGACATAAGAACATAAAAATCTTTTTTAATGTTAAATTTGTTTCCGATTTTTTCCCCAATTTTCTCACAATTTGGTTGCCAATTATACCCTATCTGTTTCAATTACCCATGCTAATGACTTAGGATACACCATCTAGCCCTCATCTTTCAGCAGCCCGGTGAGATCTAGTGATGCGTAGAACGACACCCTTCTCCACGCCGCATTATTCCAGCCTGTGACCGTGATTCCGAGGTGATCAGGGCGCAGCTATATATACGGCAACCCTACTGACCCTGCCGAGTCCCTCCCCCTGCCCTCAGAGCGGCGGGCCAATTATGCCATGTGAGCCAGCCAAACACGGCTTTGGCAGGACCAGGACATGAACCCCGGTCCTCGATGCTCGCAATAACACTTATTAAATATAAATGAACATTGCCTTTCCCCAAACCCGCTGAACCCTCCTGCATGATTAGTATCGATTTCATTTATTTGTTGTATTTACACCAAAAAAGGAGTCCGAAATGTTTTTTTATTTAACTACTAGTCCAAATCAGTGTAGTTGTCATGCCCATCTCTTAAGCATATGTCCCCCTTCTGCAGTAATTTCAGCTCTAACATTACCTTTAAGCACCCCCAACGGACATTTGATTTTTAAACTGCAGAAAAGCGTACCTGTGAGCACATAATCTGCATTCTGCAAAGAATTGCTCAGAGGTATGTATTTGCCATGAGGCTGGGTTGGAACTGTTGTATATTCTAATTTACCATAATACATTCCTCCAATATTGTTCATGTATTTTGTGCTTTGGTCACATTTTTATGTTGCCTTAATTCTTACTTTTATCAAGAATAGCTCGACCCTGGCACATTAACACCACTATATTATTGTATTTCTTATTGTAATCTTTGCATTGTGCCAGAACAATTACTAATCAATTAGTAATTGACTAACTCAAATGCAGGTAACCAACTATTCTATATGACATCAAATTATGCAAGAACTTTCAGGAGCATTCAGGGTAAAATAACTCAAATTGGCAAGAGGTTATCCAATATCTAATGTCTCTGCTCTGAGCTTCACATGGAAATGGTAGCTTTGAACCTCTGCTAACAACATGGCCTAATTCAGCATGGTCACTGCAGGCCCACACAGATCTTTCCCTTCCACAGTGACCCCCAACCCTGAAGCCAGATGCTGCTGATCGACCCTCACCTGCTGATCGTGACCGCGATTGTGCTCGGCCCATGTCCATGTCAGTTCTGTCACCTCGGGGCTGGCAACGTAGCTCTGGCGTGCGGAGGCCACAGATGGATTAATCCACTCTGAGTGGAAAAGAGACTCACATATGGTGCTACAGACCTCCTCAGTGAGCCCGAGACAGAGGGCGACAAACTAGTGGAGCAAGATGTCTGGAACCACCAGGATGAAGTAGCGGGGAAACTTAGCTGTTGGGTAAACAAACACAGTGTAAAGCGAATAAGGAAGAAAATAAAAGTCTCAGGTTTCTGTGTGGTCTTTATTTTAAGGATGTATGCATGCCAACTCTAAACAGTAGTTTACTTTATGTATGTTATGCCATTCCAAATTGCTGCTCATAACTGTGAGAATGAAACAGTTTAAAATAAGACAGATAAACACGATTCAGAATTTTACCTAGTTGGCCAATGAGAACAAAGTTTGTTTGATGGCCGCAAATGAGCTGGCCAGCGCCTCCGTTATGTTTGATTGGGGGAAAAGTGTCTTATGTCTACTGATAGTAGGGAGGACAACCGAAAAATGTATTTCCGGAAATCAACATGAATATTAAGATTATTATCTCAGTTTAACCTTAAATTAACGTGTGGTGGACAATAATTCTGCTTAGGTTGAATTTTAATGTGACAAAATGACTGTTTTTGTGGCTTTCAAGCGCTCATTTTACCAGCATTCCATCAATGTTAAATGCTGGACCCCGACGGCACCGAAAAACAGGCAGATTTCACTGCCATTCCATTCTTTACGTATATGGAGCTCGAAAATGGTGACACAACAATAGCTTTTGCTGGTTTACTTCACGCGCTCATACATGGCAGTTGGTGGCAGTTCAAACTGTCAAAAGTGTGACTGGAGCCAGGTCAATATTTTTGCTGGGTACTCGGTATGTCCAGCCTTATAAGTCCAAAGTCCCTGGTTACTTTTTCATAGTTTCAATGGATTTTGACAATAGACATGTCAGACTTCAATCATGTTAACGCTCTCGAGCGTGCGTCAAAGTTTAGGTAGCAAATAACAGTGCTGTATCCTTCTGACGTCATTTACATAGCTACAGAACTGTCCGATCACGCCGAATCACTGATAGAAACAGGATGAATTAATGACGATTCAGACAATGTATAACTTTTAAAGATTTAAATAAATCCTATGGTGGGACTTTTGCCATTTATGGACGGTACGACAGAAAATTCCGGTGCCGTCGAACTTAATCGAATGCTTTTATTTATATCGTTCGAATGACCAAGTGCCGTTAAAAAGCAAATTGTATGGCTTTGTGCTATTCGCGTATGCTAGCTACATCATGCTAACATCGTACAGGGACCAGTAAAGGCTTAGAACACACTAGCACTTAGTTATTGTAAGTTCGATCACCTCTACTGTAAAGTAAAAAAGTGGACAAATTACGTTTTCTGTGAGAAATCTATTGGCGAGCTCACGTGCACACACAGCGGTCTACATTCTAAAGCTCCACTTTGCCCTCCCTACTGATAGGCACACACAGTTTCATGGTGATACGTAAACTCATTCAGAAGATATGTGACAACCCCAGGATCAAAAGTTCTGTGGTGTTACATGAGTCTGCTTGGAGATGAAATGTCTGTTTATGAAAAGCCGTACCACTCTGGCCAATCAATGTGGAAATTAACAAAGTTCTTTGACCTATGACCAAGCTTTTCACAGAAACCGTAAAAAACATACATTTTGGGGGTATCCTGTTAAAAAACTGACCTTGCTAACTGACTGAACATCAACTTTTATAGGTGATAAAGCAGCCTAGTAAGTGTGCAGGTAACAAACTGAAAGTATATACTGTTGAATACTTAATTTAACTTCATTTGTGATAATGAAATAATACAGAAATAATGAGAATTCAACAGCAGCAGCTGCCGAATGCCAGCCATCCAATTTCATCTGATTAGCTCCAAGCATCCAAGCGATTGATATTTCGATGCAAATAATTTGGAGAAAGCTATTCACCCAATGAGACCAGGACAGAGAGTGCAAGCATGGTTTTATCTGCATTGAGGCCAGCCAATATTTTTGAGGTAGTGATAGATAAGTTTTGAATTGTAATTCAAAATTAGTACTCTGGAACAGCATGGGATATTACATAAAGGTTACAGCCACTTGGTTCCAAATCTGATCTGCAGTTGGGCAATCCCAAAACATATGCAAGAAGGTGCCAACGGACCCCAGAGGACATTTGGGTATTCTAGATCGACAACTTTTTACAGAGATGAGTCACAAAGATGCTTTACAGAAAAAATAAATACCAGGGAAAGAAATACCAGTTTGTTGGCTTCATTGTGCATTGTCAATTCTGTACAAATTTACAGTTATAATCAGAACAGAAATCAGATACTCGTTTTTTATCATTTAGTACTCTGCTTTGCAATAGTTTTTTAAATAATGTGATAATGATCCAGGTCTTGACATTTGTTTGCTGGCATTTTCATCAATTACAATAGTCATCATGTTGTGTTTATGTAGTTTATTTTAAATTAACCTACCTTATCTGTTTACATGGAAGCCAGGCCATATCTGACTGGTTTACATTTCAGGACAGCATTATAGTAAATATCCTATCCTTTGATAGGATATTTATATACCAAGCAAGTTTGTGACTTTTGCTCCAGAGCAGGTGAAAGGGCATCACATAAAACTAAAATTTTGGACCAATGTGCGGTGGGACTCCGGTGAATTTTCACTGAGCACTTTATTAGGTACACTATACCTATACTGGGTAAGGCCTCCGGCCTCCCTTTGCTCTCAAAACAACATTTTGCTCTCAAACATTTTTCATGCCATGAATTCTACAAGATTCCTGCACCATGTTGACATGATTGTGTCACAGAATTTCTGCAGATTTTTCAGCTGCACATTCATGCTGCGAGTCTCCCATTCAACCACATCCCAAGGGTGTTATATTGGATTCAGCTCCTGTGACTGGGAAGGCCACTGAAGAACATTTAATATTCATTGTCATGTTCATTAAACCAGTCTGAGACAACTTTTGCTTTGTGAGATGGTGCATTATCATGCTGGAAGTAGCCATTAGAAGATGTGGCCATGAACGGATGCACATGGTCAGCAACAATTCTGAAATAGGCTGTGGCATTCAAGCGATGATTGATTGGTATTAATGGGCCCAAAGTGCGCCGAGAAAACATTCCACACATCATAACACCACTACACCACTGCCATCAGTCTGGACTAACTGAGCTTGGGTCCATGGATTCATGCTGTTAGTGCCAAATTCTGACCCTACTATTTGTATGCCTCAGCAGAAATCAAGAATCATCAGACCAGGTTAACTTTCCAGTTTTGGTGAGCCCATGCCAAATCCAGCCTCAGCTTTCTGTTCACGGCTGACAGAAGTGGAACACAATGTGGTCTTCTGCGGTTGTAGCCCATCTGCCTCAAGGTTCGACATGAGTCGACCCAGTCAGGCCACTCTCCGTTCACTTCTAATCAACATGGCCCACAGAACTGCCGCTCACTGGATGTTTTTTGTTTTTCGCATCATTCCGAGTAAAATCTAGAGACTGTTGTGCATAAAAATCCAAAGAGATCAGCAGTTGCAGAAATAGACAAACCAGCGCATCAACAATCATGCCACGGTTTTTCCCCGTTCTGATGGTTGATGGGAAAATTAACTGAACCTCCTGACCCGTATCTGCATGATTTTAGACATTGCACTGCTGCTACACGACTGGCTGATTAGATAATTGCGTGAATGAGTAGGTGCACAGGTGTTCCTAATAAAGTGCTCAGTGAGTGTATTCCGTGTTGATATGCTTGAGACCTTGGATTTGACAGATGGCAAATGCCTTATCTTTCCTCAGTGGTATAAGAGTAATTGAATAAGATTGTCCTTACAAACTATTTACAAAGCCAAACAAACAGGACAAGCCATGGATTGTGCTTTCGGGATGCAATTGATTTGGTGACGTGTGCAGATTGATGAGCGCAGCTCCATATTTGCTAATGACTCTGTTGGTAAACTGTGAGAGATTGACAGCTTCTTTGCCAGGGAGAAATTTAATCAACTTGGCTTAAGGACTTCTGCTTCCACATGATAGAATTCTCACAGTGTAATGATATAAATCAAAATGAAGTCACATTCTTTTCATTTGCGGTGCTATAGAAGGGGCCCCAACAACTCTCTCAAGAGCCACACATGGCTCCGATCCCTCCAATGCCTTTTTTTTGTGCATTCCTCATTGCAACCATTATGTATAAAGCATTCAAATATATGAGCAACCTGTATACCAAAGAGAAAGACCATACAGATATGCTAACATACACTCAGTGAGCACCTGTACACCACCTTGTTAATGCAAATGTAAATATTTCATCAGCCAATCATGTGTCAGCAAATACTGCAGAAAAGCATGAAGACATGGTCAAGAGGTTTGGCAGTTTTTCAGACCAAATGTCAGAATGGGGAAGAAATGTGATCTCAGTGACTTTGACTGTGGAATGATTGTTGGTGGCAGACAGGGTGGTTTGGGTATCTCCTGGGATTTTCATGCACACTAATCTTTATGAGTATGCAAAGAATGGTGCAAAAAAAAGTGAGCAGCAGTTCTGCAGACAGAAACGGCTTGTTAATGAGACGTCAGAGGAGAATTGCCTGACAGGAAGGTGACAGTAATGCAAATAACCACACATTACAACAGTGGTATGCAGAAGAGCTACAGCAGGAGAAGTCAATATAAATGAACTAATATATGAATTGAAATAAAATAGATTGTTTCAGTTACTATTAATTCAATAAATATGTTTATGTATAAGGTGGCACGGGTGGTGTAGTGGGTAGCACTGCCGCCTCGGAGTAAGTGCTCACTGAGTGTATATATATATATATATATATATGCAGTGCATCCGGATTGAGGGAAAGATGAATGCAGCAAGGTACAGAGACATCCTGGACGAAAGGCAGGGATGGGCAAGGCAGGTACGGAAGTCAAGGCAAAGGGGTGTCTATCAAGAATCTCAATCATAAGGCTTACACAAAATCGGCACTTACTATGATCAACGTTCTGACAAAGAAGCATACTGAGAATGAGGTTTAAATAGAAGAGGGAAGGTGACAATCTAGGCGGGGCAGAGAAAAAGGTGGGCTAAACAAATAGACAACAGGTGGGGAAACATAATAGGGTAATAACATAATAACGGGAGGGAGACGAAAACACGGACTGGATGCACAAAACAAGACATGTAAAACATACGGCTCCGGATTAGGGAGTAGACATTTGCATAGTTTGAAGACGTAGTGATAGTTAGAGACAGGTGCGAACACTTCGCTGAAACTAAACGAGTAATCAGGGATAGCATAGGGAGGCGGAGTTACAGAACAGTGCAGAAATACTAAGATTGCGTTAGTGAGTTAGTTACGTGAATATTTCTAAACTACCCAATAAAAGTGATTGTTAGTTATTTAGTTAGACAGACAGTAAGTGTATTAATCGGATTAGTACTGTACAAAACCTAGATTAGTAGTAGTTAGTAAGAATCGCGAGGTTTAGAAAAAATGTTGAAAACCCGAAAAACTACCGTAACCACCCGAATAGTGGGACACGCAGACAGGGGAGTGACTAGACTGGTAAACATTCAGACGCAGACATAACAGGGGAGGACAATAGAGAACTGTAATGGAAAACATAAACCAGGTAACTATGAAAAATGAATAATAAACAAGAATAAACATGAAAACATACAGAACAAATACAGAAACATTACACTGCTCTTGCAATGCTGAATTTGGAGTTGAGATAAAAACGTGAACACAAGACAAGAGTTCAGAATTTCAGCTTTTATTTCCAGTATTTACACCTAGATGTGTTAAATTACTTGGAACATAGCACCTTTGGTATCTGACCACCAAATTGTGTGGTGAGCAAAAGTAAATGGCATCAGTGCAGCGCAATTTGTCCGACTGTTCACCATATTATTTATGAGAATACATTTAATAACATGAAGTATTGTTTAACAATTCGTCTACATATTTGAGGGATTATTTTACAACAACATCTCCGTTTATATTTATCATCCTAAATCATATTTCTTGGGCACTCCAGGGAGCATCAATCAAACAGCTGTTTGTTTATTTGTTGTAAGAGAGGCTTTTATGCGTTTTTGCAAATTAACTCTTCATATATGATACGTGAGAGGTAATATTTCATTACATTACATTACATTACATGGCATTTAGCAGACGCTCTTATCCAGAGCGACGTACAACAAAGTGCAAATTAAACACAAGAACAAGTGCAAAGAGGACCTGAGAGGACAGTATAGTTCCGAGTCCTAGTGTAAACATGCAGAAAATCAGAACCCTTTAAGAGTACAATCAACAACAATCAATTTCGATTTATTTTACACAGTGGTATCTGTTGTGTATCATTTTCGACTTCTCTCGTTGCCAAATGTTGTGTTGCACTTAGGAAGGGAGAGACCTGTATCGCGAGATTCAACAATACAACACTTTAATAAGTATAACAGGGATGAAGCACGTCCTTACAGCAGCCATACCCACCCACAACTCCCGGCAAATATAACTTTTTACATCCTGTTTCATTTCCCGTTTTCCTGGTCTTACGTCATGAGCATTAAAGGCACAGAACACAACAGTATCAATTTCACACCATTTCTCGCGTTTCATCCCATTGCCATCGGAGTCGCAGTTTCTCATTTCTCCAGTTAATGTGCGTACGCATGGGTCAGAGTTTCCGTGGAGGACCGCACATTTTCCTGTCAAGTTCGTTTTTTATAAATGCCAAAGTTTGCTTAGAAAGTGGCGTACGCATTCTTTTGTGCCTACGCAACATTTATAAATGAGGCCCCTGGTGATTTACCTTTTCTCCCTAATGAAGTCCTTAGTTGTGTTGGCAGTGTGGTTTGGGTCATTGTCTTGCTGCATGATGAAGTTATTCCCAATTAGTTTGGACACATTTCTCAGTAAGTTGGCAGACAGAATGTTTTTGTTGACTTCTGAATTAATCCTGCTTACATCAATAGATTATTGAGTCCACTCCAGAAGCAGCCATGCAAGCCCAAGCCATGACATTTCTTCCACCGTGCTTCACAGATGAGCTCATTGGTTTTGGATAATGAGCAGATCTCTTCTTTCTCCACACGTTAGCTTTTCCATCACTTTGATAGAGGTTAATCTTGGTCTCATCAGTCCATAAAACTTTGTTCCAGAACTTTTGCGGCTCATCTTTGCAAATTGTAATCTTGCCTACTGATTCTTACAACTGAAGAGTGGTTTCCATCTTCTGATATAGCCTCTATATTGGTTCTCTAAGTCTTCTTTGAACAGTTGATTGAGATACAATCTCCACAGGGGTGAAGGTTTGTGATGTCACTGACTGATGTTTTGGGGGTTTTCACCACTGCTCTCTCAACAGTTTCTTTTATCAACTGCTGTTGTTTTACTTGGTTGACCTGCTCAGTAAGCCAGTGGTTTCTTTCTTTTTCAGGACATTCCAAGTTGTTATACAAGCTATCCCCAATGCTTGCGCAATGATCGATTTCCCCTCACTTCTAAACTTCAGCTGTCTTTTCTCCCAAAGACAGCTGTCTGGTCTTCATGTTGGTTTATCTTTTCTAGCACAAATGCAATCTTCACAAGCAAAACCCAAGGTTAAAACCAAGAGTAGACATTCAGAACTATTTATTGTTTCACCAATCAGTCTAACAGGACACATCTGGGCATCTCTGCCAGTGTATCTGAGCACAAGAGTAAGACTTTAGAAAGCAATATTTTTTTTATATTATACAGTCACCTCTAGAATTACTACCTTTTATACAAATTAAAATAAATTCATAAATAAAATACACAGATTCTCCGATCATCAAGTATAATGATCCAATTGCTCGTACAGTGGTAGTCCTTGGAAAATGGACATAAATCGTAATGGGTACTTGTTTCTTCCGAGCATTTAACTGGGACAAAATTAATGAATGAATGATTTAATGTTGAACTTAACTTCTCATCTCACCTGCAGATGAGAAAGCGTTTACATTGAGAATGCTCTTTGACAGGGTCGGCCGGGGCCTCTCTGTGTGGAGTTTGCATATTCCCCCCGTGTTCGCGTGGGTTCCCTCCAGGTGCTCCGGTTTCCTCCCACAGTCCAAAGACATTCTGGTTAGGTTGATTGGAGAGTCTAACTTGCCCATGGGTATGAGTGTGTGAGTGAATGGTGTATGTGCCCAGCAATGGACTGCCGACCTGTCCAGGGTGTATTCTTCCCTTTCGCCCAATGCTGGGATAGGCTCTAACCCCCCTGCGACCCTGTTCAGGATAAGCAGGTTAAGATAATGCACTTAGCAGGTGCCTATGTAATGCCTGTTGCTGACTAACTAAAGTGTGTTTATCTAGAAAGATAAGATAGTATTTAAAAATAAGTTAAAAAAAGGCATGAGAATAGTACGTTTCCATAATAACCCACCTGCGCTTGTTGGAAATCTGAAGACCTAAGTCTGAGGTGAGTGAAGAGGATTGATTGATTCATGAAATGTATTAATTGGTACTTTTACTGAACTGACCAAAAATAAAGTCATAAAGTATGTCAACAACATACTACAAACAGGCAAGGGTGAGTGTATGAAAGAGAGAGTGGGTGGGGTGGTTTTACTGAATGCATTCCACAGTCTTTCAGAGTTGCATTATTATTGTTGATACATTATAAGAATGTAGTCCACAGCACAAGTAATGCTAACCTGTTATTGCAAAACAGTACAAAAATGGCTTTAAAGGTATCTGATATCACAGAGGCAGGGACACACAAAACTTCAAAAGAACAGTTAAAGCTCCCCTCTTGGAATTCAAATAGCTTCCCTGGGGATATTCTGAAACAACAGAAGTTAACTTGTGGTCTGTGGGCTCCCATATTTTATGAAATGTAAAATATTGTCACTAGCTACATGACACATTAAACCGCATACATCTGCCAAATGGAGAATAGAAGAAATGAGTTTTGTCAGAAATGCAGTGAAATATTCAGCCACCTTCCTGACCCTTGCCCCCCATCAATATTTATTAAGCAGGAGGGCAGCTGGCGCCCTGTTCTTCCTGCTTTGATTCATAAACAGCACAACCTGTGCCCAGAATTCACAGGATTTTTTTAAGGTCAGTCAGATAGCATGTTCTTAATTTTCTGTGTATTTATTTTAATTATTACCATTTTATGTATTTTTTTCCCAGTGATGATGCATGGTGGTGGCATTGTGAAACTTTCAGGACGTTCACCTCGGGAGTTGGGAAAGGCACCTTCACAAGCAGTGCCATCTCATTTGAATTTGGACAGATGGAATATTTCCCGTTTCTTTTCTTGTTCTCGCTCTCCCGCTCTCTCCCCCTCTGTTTTGTTTATTGGTTATGCATCTGCATATTTAAGCACCAGACTAAGGTTTAAAGGACAAATTTAATAGCTTCAAATGGATTATTTATGTTTTTGATATATATTTGATTGGCAGGCGCATTAATCCATGGTGACTTTGCTATGTTTTTGAACTTGTACATTCTGTGCAATTATTTTCGACAGCCGGAGTTAAACTGGAGGGAGTGAAAAGTCCTTTATCTTTGTAACACCAGAAGTGCTTCACCAAAAATCTCTGGACTCATGCAAACACATTCAGCAGCATCAAAATAGCAATACACTGACAATTCGCATGACCACACCTTTGTAGGAACTACAACTTCCACATTCCCACAGGACAATTCCGCGACGTCCACCCCGCATGACGTCTCGCTTGGTTCAGCCAATCCCATAATGGCTGGAGCAATAAACTTTCCCGTATAAGAGCAAGACACGTTCTTGGGATCTCTTTTCTGTCTCTTCTGCTTCTTCTCTTCTCTTCACTCTCTTCGCCCACTTCTTAGACGCACCCTTTTTGGCCATTCGCTTCAGCTCATCTGCTCCGAGACTCGGACAGAGGCTGAATGCTGCACAGCGCACTACCAGGCCTACGGACACACCCAGTTACCTCGCGGTAACTTCGTGGCCTATAGCGAGTGGAAACTGGTGTACATGGAACGCTACATGAGTTTACCCCTGCAAAGCTCACCAAAGAAAAACAGCAACAAACTTTTCCACCCGGAAAAGGGACCAACGAACATCCTTCCAGCAACCGAGCGGCTGACAAACCCAGGACCTCCTTGCTGTGAGGCGACCTCCAGGAAATACACCCCTAAATACACTTTTTTTTTTTTTGCCGTGAGCTAGTGTTAGTCTCTCCCGAGTGAGGCAGGCTTTGTTGAATAAAGAAAGACAGCAGATCCTAGTCTGTCAACATGTTTTGTGTTTTTCAGCCAGATAATTAGAAATTAGGTCACCTGGTTACATAATTTTGAACAGAGGATTTGCATGATTGGCTAAGCCTAAATAGAGAAATAGTGGGAAATACGGTGAGAAATATTAACATTTATGAATTAAAGGTAGTGTTTTTTGTTTGGAAAGCACAGTTAACTGTCATTGAATTAAAATGCGAGACTGAGCATAGTGTGTAGTAATATCACCACTAGACAGGTGATATTATGGCCTGTGACTTGTGAAGATGTTTACTGAGCCATTTATTAGCCTTATATTTGTATACTGTGGTCCTGGCCCAATTACTTTGTTTGTAATCCAACTCATGCCAGCATTTCACAATCCCTTTTAAACAAAGGGCATTTGCTTTTTTTTTCCACATCATCTGCATAACTGATTGATCCTCAAGTCTGAATAACATTTTCACTCATGGTCTCAGCACTGAATTACGTCCCATTAGGAAACCACCAATTAGAAACGTGCGTCCTCGGACTTACTATTCAAATGATCCTGTTCTGGACAATAATATATGGACAGCTGGTTTGATAGCCTCCTCCAGGTTTTCAGACACAACAGTGCTTCTGACTACCAAATTGTTGTTTGATGAATGCCAAACATTGAAAATACTGCCTCTGTCAATTTTTCTGTCAATAAGCCTGTGCACCCTTGAAACATTATCAGAAGACATAAGCAGACATGTGTTGTTTACTTAATTATGTTTCTTTTCCTTCAGATTAAGTGCTATGCTCTTTGTTGAAGACTCTGTGAGTATACTTACACCAAATTTCACAAGACATAGAATAATGCTGTGAAAGCCCGTTTTATTGATAGGCTGACACTTATGGTATAAGGTTCATGGTAATCGCATAACCGTGGAAAAGGCCTGTAAGGCTATCCTTAATAATTGCTGGTATCCTCGAAAAAAAACCAGATACAGTTATATTTTTTTAATAGGCTGGCAGTTGTGCAAAGCAACATGGTGTGCACATGTGTACAAATTTTATATTTCCGCTGCTTAATTTGCACCTCTCAAATTCAGTGTTGCAGTCTCTCTTCTCCTTTCAAAAACAGTAATCTAATTAAGCCCAGACTAGCATGGAGAAGGCATGTCACATTAAAACAATATTTGATTCAATGTTGTATTTTTAACTCACAGTTGTAGATTTTCTGGTCTTTATGAAGAGCCCCTCATGAGTATTTGAATATGTATGTCAGAATTGTAGGCTGTGTGCTTCTAAATTGTGATTCCTCTACTTGTCAAGGAGACCCCACAGGGAAAATAGGAGATAATTTTCTGTCAGTAGAACTCTTCAAAGTCAATGCTCCATACACAATTTACATGTGTACGGGGAGACATTCAATCTGTGGCTGCTTCTCATTTAAATTCCCTATTCTACTGGCTATGCACTTCTATTAAGATTTCCACTGTAACAAAAAAACAAGGTGGGTGTTAATTGTTATCTGTATCACAGGGTTGACAAGAGTGACAGCCAGGGCCAAACAAAACTGTTGACAATATTTTATAAATCCAAGATCTTTGTCAACTGTTGATGCTGAGAACAAATGTTAAATTATAAGCTAACAAATGAACATATTTATTATACAGACACTGCTATAGTTTGCCAGTGCATACCATTGTTGTAAACTATTTGAAGTGGTGCACTCTTGTCAGGATCTTTTTACTCTTCAATCTTTTCTTGCTGTCATTCACAATAGCAGACCCTGGGCTCATGTTTTCCCCATCTTTTTTCTTTTCTTTGCTCCTTTTCCTACTCCTAACTCCACCCGTAGGGAGAGCTGAGAAAAAGAGGCAAGAAAAAGTGAAGACAGGGAGAAAACGTTAATCAGGCAAATTGAATGCCCTTGCTCCTTCAAACGTCAGTTCGAAGCCACTTCAGTTACAGGCATGGATGATGCGTGGCAGATGGGGAGAGGTGGACCCATAGGTTGAATACTTATACAATGCGCTTTCTGAAAAATATACTTCTATACAGGATGCACTCGTGTTTTCTCATGAGGAAGGAAAGTTCAGGAGTTCCTAACTTCTACATCTAGCTCCTAGAAGGAACATTTAACAGCTTGGAATGTCCTTAAAGATGGCAGACCACTAACAATTTATCGGTCAGGAGCAAGGAGGAGAAATATAAGTGATTGGAATGAGCCCCTTCATTACATTACATGTCATTTGGCTGATGCTTTTATCCAAAGCAATTAGACTTTCAGTTGATTAGACTAAGCAGGAGACAATCCTCCCCTGGAGCACTGCAGGGTTAAGTTCCTTGTTCAACAGCCCAACGGCTGTGCGGATCTTATTGTGGCTACACCGGACCACCGACCTTGCGGGTCCCAGTCATGTACCTTAACCACTACGCTACAGGCCGCCCTTCAATAATCATTCCACTGCTCTGCCTCCCCTTCACTGCTCTTCCTGTATCCAGGAATTTGTATGCCCTTCACTGACTCGTAAATATTTCGCTGTATATTTCGGTCTTCTCTGCCACATGGGCTAATGTACAGACCTGATTCAAGCAGGTATGGATTTAAGGGCATTTATACAGTTGAAATAAAGTTTGAAAATACTGTGAACAGAGGCATGACCATACAAAATGTATCTAGCCCAGGAAAGAGAAGTTGCAAGACAAGGAAAAAGAAAGCACTGACCATTATTGTGTTTATAATGAGACATTTATACAGGACTCGAGCCTTAGTTGCAGGAATATTGCATACTAATGCCAGGTTAGCAAGTTCCATCTGCTAGCAAGCCAAATTAATTTAGATTTGATAATGAAAACCTTATTTGATTTTTAGAACCAGAATATAATCTTAAGAATATCTCTCATTGACAGCAATTAGTGTACTTTGGGAGTTCTCTCTGTACATTGTCTGTCATTAAATCAGCAATAGTCTGAAGAACCTTTTGCTGTAGACTATCATGAATAGTTCATTGGAACCTGAAATCTAGATGTAAGTTTCCCCAAGATGTGTCAGGTGGCAAGTGCAGGCAAAGTCAATCAATTCTTATGCCTCCACGCTGGCAATAGCCGTGGCCGGAGGCATTATGTCTTTAGGTCGTCTGTCTGTCTGTCCATCCCATTCTTGTGAATGCGATATCTCAGGAACGCCTTGAGGAAATTTCTTCAGATTTGGCACAGACGTCCACTTGGACTCAGGGATGAACTGATTAGATTTTAGTGGTCAAAGGTCAAGGTCGCTGTGACCTCACAAAATAAGTTTTTGTCCATAACTACATAAATTACAAAATTCCACACACATGTCTATTGGGATAAAATTATGAAGGGATGACATTTTATATCCAAAAGGTCAAATGTCAACTTCACTGTGATATCATAATGTTTTGCTTAGCACTGTAGCTGAGAAAACGATCTTGGGTTGTTTTGTTTGTTGATTGGCAAAGTAATCATTAGTTGATATTTTAGAGTTAGTATCAAGCACTGTTTGAATATTCTTAAATTGTTGTTTCAGTCATTAATTTCATGTGCAATTGTATTAAACATTTTTAATAATCAAATATCTTTCTTGGTCTTATCATTCCACTACTCTGCCTAACTAAATATTTTATTCAACATTTAATGTTTACATTATAGATAACACTGAGGTAAAATTTGAATCCAAACGTATTAACTTTTCCTTTATTTCATTTTGTTCAGATGTGTGTGCATGATAGGATGCCTATAAAATGAAAAGACAGAAACCATTGAGGTTTTTCACAAAGCAGGCACCTTCGGGATCAATTATTGAAGAACATTGCTATTTTTATCAACATACAAATCACACTCCAGTTTGCCACCACTGACAAGATTCAGCCAGCTGTAACAGCAGGTTCAACACCAAAATCATGTTTTTGTTAAAGAAATGTAGAAATATTAATATTCCAATTTGGTTAACTCTGGAATTATTTGCACCCTTGATAAATACGCACAAAAAATATGGCTTCTAAATTTTATTCCTTGAAGGTCAAATATAGAGTATGTCGGATTGTCCTTTCAGTACTGACAAAGAAAAGGCATTTTTGAAACTCTTTAAGCTGCAGACCAAAGAGACGACCTTGAGGCCCCAATTACGAATACCTATACATCGCAGCCAAAGCTATGCAATAAAGGAAGTCAGGTTTGGAAGACATTCTCCCTGAGCTGCTATGGGACCGGGTTGAGCAAATAATATTAAACTCCATAAATGTCATTGCCCAAGCTATATGCCCATGAATTTGCAGACATTTTCATGGATTAGACAACACAGACAGTCAAGCTGAATCATGCAGTTTTTTTGTTCGATAGTTAGCCCTTGAAAGTCCATTTGTGTTTGGCCCCATATTTATGATCAAGGTCCTGTTTAATGGCCTTGTGACATCACTGTGGTCTGGTGCAGACAGATCTGACCCGGTCCCTTTGAAACATAGAACATTCCAGCGATGTCCTTTATCCATTTCCGTTTTCACTCGTTCAATTGAACCACTTGCAAAAGAAAACTAATATTTCTCTGATCCCGATTAATGGATCTAAATACTCGATTGCTCGGTATGCGGATTATGATCTCTGACATCTCCCATTCAAATCCAATTGCTTTGAAGCTGCTCCCAGATTATGGGCATACACTGGGATACAAGGTGTAGTGGGTAAATCAGTTCACATGCTGCTTTGATACCTTAAAAAGAACATTGGACAGAACAATATTGGTCATATTGGCGAATGTACGTCTTAAATGTCCTGTTTTCTAGGGTTGTGCTGCGACCTCCATACATTTCTTTTTTTAATTTAGATGCTTCATCTGAGATGGGAAGGTACACCGTATCCACCATTCCACCATACAAGCCCCAGAGTGCTTGGTGGATTGCTACTTCCAAACTTAAATCAATACTATTAGGCATTCCAGATGAGGGCACTGCAGTTATGGCTCACCACAAACTATTTTGTCACTTATCAGGAAACTGAGCCTTCCTTAATATCACCTAGGTGCTGACAGGATATGACCTTTTCCTCCTTGAAACAAGTCAGCTTACCTCAGATTTGGCTAGCACACCTTAGCTTGGCTGGCTCCAATCTTCTACAGTATACAGATGTGTGGCTTTTTCTGATATGTAGAGAGGCCTGGTACAGGATGATAATGTTTCACCTAGCAACAGTAATTTGTCAGTGATGGATTAATAACGCTGCTTTTATTGGATATGTAATGGTAAACATCTCTCCCCTTTAGAATTTAACAACAATTATTTACTTTTGGAACCATATAAAGAGTAATAACACCTCTATAAATAACGCTGCTTTATTGTTGTTGCAACACACATTGTTTCAGGCTGCTCAATTTTATTGTTCCAATGTGTTCACTTCAACTTCATTTTTTATCCGGAAGATAAATCCCTAGTTAGCAATCACAAGCCGGTGGACTTTTAACAACAACAACAACAACAACCTGTTGGGAGATAGATTGCAGGTGTGCAAAGTCAATGCCATGTTGTGGAACATGCAATTACAGTACAAAACTAAACCACCAGCTCTTTTAGCTTTAAATAAGCTGCAAGACTGAAGATTTTTCACTGAAGAGAAAATAAAGTTCTCGTGTGAGAACTTAATTAAGTTAGTTTCCACACTCCTGTGCTGAGCTGACAAGGAATGGAAGAGCATCTGCTGGAGTGAACTTTGTTAGCACAACAGGGCTTTGAGAACAACACAAGCCACATCCTGAGAGACTTCTCAAAGTCAGCACCATAACTCTCTGGCTTCATCGCATGCACTGTGGGTTTTTTTGTTGTTGTTTATTTGGCCTGCTGGGAAATCAACAGGAAATGAATTTGTTGTAGTTAATTGATGAAAAATTAAACAGTATATGTTCTATAACAGTTTAGTATAATCTGTTTCCAGATAGATTATGCACATTTGGTCTACATGCTGCCTGCTGACTTCTGGATAATAATAATAATAATAATAATAATAATAATAATAATAATAATTCATCTTAATCTGTGTAATTTTGTCATTTACATTAACAAATGCTGACAGAAGTGCTTCACAGAAATGAAATGAATGAAAACAAGATTAGAAATAATGATACATAAATATAAATAGATACATAAATAAATAAACAACTAAAGGAGTGTTTTCAACTGGATCTCAACGCTTGTGTTCACTCTAATCCTTAGAAGCAGGCTGTTGTAAAATATATATATATAAATAAATATATAAATATATTTATTTATTTATTTTATAATAAATAAATATATTATATTAAATTAAACACATAGCTTGACATATTGACATACACATTCTCTATCAGTAATGTTCCTTGCTTCAAAGCTAATTTTCTGGTAATAATTATAGCCTGGGGTAAAACATAAATAAATAAATAATGTGTGTATTCAAGAGTTTGAGCCAATCACATATACCATGCCAAAAATCGGTACACAGTAAATTCCATACAAACAAATAGATCAATTCTCACACTTTGAAGTATGCTTCCTAACTTTTTGAACAGGATCAAAGCAAACACATCATCTTGTATCATATGTAAACACTGAGGTGAATATTCCTTCCTCTCTGTGTCCAAGTTACAAGAACCAAGGCAATGCACATTCATTAATTCATTCATTATTTAATCTATGTTTGCAGGAGGATGATGATTGCCATTTTTGCAGTTTCAAAAATTAGGTTTCAGTCACTCCTCAAGACCCATAGAAGAGTATGTATGCAGTATGGGTGTGTGGTTGATAAGTACAAAGGAACTACAAAGGAATTCTTCAATTTTTACGGGAAAAGTAGGAAAGTTTTTATGAATGGTGAGATGGAACGAATGAGCCATGTCCCTTCTTCTGCCTAAATATTGTCTCTTCATTGTACCCCTTACAACATCTACAGATTTCTAAATGAGTTGTGTGGTCTGGTAGTCCATGTACTGTGGCTTAGTTGCAGTGGTGCTTGCAGAATAAATTCTAATTTCCTCTATAACATCTGCAGCCTAATAAAATTTTCTATAAGGTGGCTGACCAAGCACTTTATTAGGAATATTTTTACTTTATTGCACCTACTTATTCATGCGATTATCTAATCAGCCAATTGTGTGGCAGCAGTGCAATGCATTCAATCATGTAGATATGGGTCAGAAGCTTCACATCAACGTTCTCATCACGTAATGTTCACATCAACCATCAGAATGGGGAAAAAATGTGATCAAAGCGACGTTGACCTTGGAATGATTGTTGGTGGCAGACAGGGTCGTTTGAGGATCTCGCTAGTCTCACTAGTCTCTAGAGTTTGCAAATAATGGTGCAATAAACAAAAAGCTATCCAGTGAGCAGCAGTTCTGCAGACAGAAATGCTTTGTTCAAAGCACACAGGAACAGTAACTCAAATAACCACACATTACAACATTGGTATGCAGAAGAACATATCTGAACACACAAATCATAACTCTAAGTGGATAGGCTACAGCAAAGTCCAATAAAAACCTAATGAAGTGCTCGGTGAGTGTAGATTAGTGAACATCAGAGATTTTTTTTTATTTGAAATAATCAAATAGAATGACATTGTTCTGGTAACAACCGTTTGGAATAAACCAGCCTCCAAGAGCAACTAAGGACACTAGCTGATATCACCATACCCTCCAGGGTGTATTGGAGGATCGAGTTGGCTTCAATGTCAAATGCTATAGTTAGGGTCATGACCACAGAATCAGCAGCCTCCCACAGCACAGAGTGCTGGTCCACACTTACTGAGATAAAATCAGTCTATGAAATACTGGAATTTATGGCTCTAGACTCTGCACGGATAAGGCCTTGCAGATTGTCCTTAAAGAGAAACATGTACCTTAGATAAGTTGCTTAACTTGCGCACTTGATGATGATGCTAAATGTTCATTTGGGGGCTGGCCGTAGCATTCTAACAGATTTTGTGGCCAGGATGACCTGAATAGTACAATGGATCTAATTGAGGTGGCCCTAAAAAGTTCTTTCAAAGGGGCAATAACATAGCTGCTACACATTTGAATGCCTAAAGCACCTACATAATGCAGCACATTCAGTTCTTCGGACATTATTAAGCATTAAGCAGAATTTGAAAGTGAATGTATCATGAATGAATACTAACCTGAAGACTGCTCTGAGCAATACTGAGAGAGAGAGAGAGAGAGAGATAGAGAGAGAGAGAGAGAGAGAGAGAGAGAGAGAGAGAGAGATAATTAAAATATTCCAGATTTGTTTTTATTAAAGGCGCACTCAGCAATTTCCACAGAACGTTCCACAAAATACGTGAATGACAACTTAGTACACCTTGGTGGATCATGGTAGTCATAGTATTTAACATCTTGCATAACCTTGCTTGTTAACCTGGGCAACAACTTTGCTTAGCCCACTGAACCCATACTGAGCCTTTGTTACTGTTGTAGTTCACATAACGTGGCAAGTACATCTAAGGTAGTGAGGCATGGTTTATTTGGCAAAGCCTTAGCAAACTATTCTTATAATATCTTGCCTGATGAGCGAACAATGCAAAAGAATGAAATGCAGAAGATAGAAGATGAATAAGGAAGTAGGGTCGGTCCCACACTTATTTTTCCTTTTTATTAGGATTTACTGTTATTTTTATTAGGAGAATAATTCTATTCATTTGTACCATAACTTTTTGCTTGTTATAAGCCCGTAACATTATATTAGCAACACAATTACTGAGTGGGCCTTTAAGTAATAGGAGTGAATTTAAACATTCTCATTATCTCAATTGAAACTTTTGTAATGTACATACAGTCTCAGTCAGTCCATAGAGAATTTTTAATTGCAGTTTGGTCTCGGCATTATGGGAAACAACCAACTGCAGAGATTACTGGTATCAACAAGGGACTGGCTTACCCGTTTTCTGTAAAGGCGTAGCTAATGAGCCCGACAGATTCGTCTAAATTCCAATGTTCCTGTTCATAAACCTGGTCAACCAGGGAGAAAGCATCAAAGTCAATGAGCCCTTCACATTTATGGCAGGACTGACAAGGCTGCATGTCTGCCAGCACACAGGGACACTGGTAGCTCAGAGCAGAATGAAGCTTGCTCTGTATCTGGACATGGGCTGCTGAACTGATTACCAAGACCGAGATCCAGAGTCACCTAGCGCTGTTTTTTCCCCCCAATCCATAGCACCTGTCCGATGTCTCATTTTCAGATTATCACAAACAAGAAATTGACGATATGCTCTGATATGGATAATTTTGCTCATAAAACAGCTTGCTTTACTTTACTTGACCAGCCCATGACCGCTTCTCTCCATCTGCCATCCCCAAACATCAGAGGCAATTAAGACACCCTGAAATCCTCATACATAAACAATTGGGTTAGGTTTCCTGGTTATAGCCAGGGAGGTTTATCACCACTGTGAAGAAGCAGCAGACACAAAGTAATCAGATGAGGAAGCGCCCGGCATGAAAACCCACAGGCAATTGGAGTTAAGGTTGATTGCCCCGGGCCTATAATAAAACAAGAGTAATTTTATTTTAATTCCCATGTTTGAAATTGTTGAGACTCAACTATGGAGATTTTGGTACTCGGTGGACTTAAAAATATTATTTATAAACAAAACTGTTGGAGGCAGAAGTACATTTACAATTTTTATCGCAGGTATTCAAAGCCAAACTGAATAACCTCCAAACACATAGGCTACCTTGAAAAGAAGCTAAAACAGCAAAAGCCTTTGATAACAATATTATGAATGTTATGCTGTTGCAGAGATCCAAGGGTTGATACCACCAGTTTAGTAAAAAGTATGGAGATTTTATCATTTTTCATATTAAATAATAATTTAAATCATGTAATGTTTTAAGGCATCTACAATATATTTTGCTTGTTCCCTTGGGCTATATTTCCAAGGGGTATTTTATAAAATGAGCAAAATTAATAGCAGACCGAGCTGGATTTGAAGCTTGAACCCCACCCCACCCCCCTAAATAAATGAATGAATAAATAAACCCGAGGAAAGGTAGGCTACATATGCATGAGGTATATTGCCTTTGGATTTCTTCATTTCTTTATTTACTTTTGTGAAACACATGCATGCAAGCACCACAATATTTATGGTATGCATTCCTCCAAACGTACTATAAAAAGTTTCATAAATAATGATAATATAGAGCCCGCACTTGGCAACAGTCATTGTTGCTGAGTGCACCTCAATCACAAAAGTACTCTTTGCTTTAAAAAGAGTCAAGTCCATTCATCATTTTCTAATAAACATAAACAATCTAATTGCATATTCCATTACTATAACATACCGGCTTGGATATACGGCCACAGCGTGATCTCCCTTTTTAAATGGCAGCTCTGTACTCATTGTTATTTAAACCCTGCATTGATTCTCAAGGCAGTGCAGCTTAATGTAAGATCCAGTGCATGTAATCAAGGACAATTGAATAGTCTCACTTGGTGAAAGGAGAGATAAATCAAATTCAGAGTGATAACTGAAAATGAAAAGCAAGCGATAGAGGGGAAAAAAAGGGTTTTTGAATTTACGACCCCGCGGTTCAGAAAAACCGGAGGTGGCATGTTTGCTCCCCGTATTTATTGAGAAATATTCTCTGGCGCATTTTTTCTTCCAGAGATTTGAATTAAAATGTTCATTGCTAGAGCTTATCTTTCATTTCTCGAGATTGAATCCGCTGCCTTCATCCTGCAGCCCTCCCACTAAATCTGCCAAGAGTAAATATTGAACAGGCCTACAAATTCAGCCTTCTATAAAATGTAACATAAGAGATAATTGAATATGGCAGTAAAAAATGAAAATGATCGTGAAAACAAATAAACGGGGCTGCTAAAATATAGAAGTTACAAACCGAGTAGCAAATCATGTAAGCGCAACAGATAACACAGTTTTATAAATACATTTTATTGACATTGTCATGATTACACATTTAAAATAAAATTCCACCACGTGTTAGACAATTTGTGTAAATTGTGTAAAAAAATAAATTACAGCTGTTTTTTGCCTCAGTCTCCAGCACATTAGATTTGAAATGAAACATGGACAGTGCATACTGTCAGTTTTAATTTGTGGTTATTTACATCCATATCAGATTAACCATGTTGGTAGGCCACATAAAACCACTATAGTGGAAGCCCAAAGAATACATTCAATTGTGAAAACAGATCAAGAAAATTCAGATGTGATGGTGTGGCTTAAGCATGTGTAGCTGCCACTGGAACCAGCTGGCTTGTCTTTTCTGATGATATGACAGCAGCAGAAGGAATTGAAGTGCATAGTAATACTGCTAAAGCAACCAAAGAGTTTGTTCAGCACTTCACCCAGCAGAGGACCATAACCACACACATACAGCGAGCTGCTAAAGTAACCAAGGAGTTCAGGGCCAAAAAGTGGAATGTTCCTGACTGGCCAAGTTAATCACCCATCCGGAATCCAACTGAACATGCTTTTCGCTGAAGACAAGAGTGAATGCCTTTAGCACAGGCCTAGCAGAGCATCACCAATGAAGACACTCAGCAGCTGGTGATATCTATGCATCACAGTCTTCAAGCATTGAAAAATTGAAAACAAAGGAGTTGTGACAAAGTACTAAATAAGGCGATTTAATTTAAGATTCCCCGGGAAATGATTCACAGGGAATAGCAGGAGGCTGAACCAAGGCACCTGTATTGTTGTGATATTGAATAGCTGCGTGATCTCTACCAGTGCCCCAAATGATGCACAAATATGCGAAACACCAAAAATTTACATGGATGTAAAATAAAACTGTAAAGTATGAAAGATAGGACAACCATAGGATTTAGGTACAAGTTCTGGATAAACAAAGCTATACTTCCCTTCGCTTATGGCTTAAAGGTACAATAGGTAACATTTTTGTGTTAAAACATTACAATTGTTACCAGACCATTGTAAATCCCTTCCTATCATTGGAAAAGGCTCACTGACATGTCCTTAAATTCGGGTTTCAAACTATACAGTTGACAGCCCGATACTCTGTACCAAAACATTGTATAACTGTCCAATATTTTAAGCTCATTGGTTGAAATTTTGTTATAATTGCCACAGCCGATGGCGTTTCAACATCAGCATGTTTACAGAGAAGGGGGAGGGATAAACAGTGTTGCAGTTTGAAGGTGTTTGTTGCTGCTATTCCTCTCTCAACTGTTAGAAGCCACATGCAAGTATCCATATAAAAAAATCTGCTAAAGATTAATCACTTCCATTGCACTGTGATAAAAGGACCTGGACGTAAACAGATTTTGTGAAGGCATCACGTTTGGGAGGATGCGTGGGTCTGGGGAGCCATGGGCAGAAGGCCGGAGCGATCGCAGCTCTGCGGCTCTCTGAAAAAGCTGACAGACAAGGCCGTTGGGCCTCCGCAGATCTGGGAGAGGGAAGCTGTAATCAGGAATGATTACCGTTACTGCAGTCATGCTCCAGCCCTGACTCAAATCTCACAGTGCAGCAAGGTTGAAATGCAATGCTCAAAAGTCGTGAACGGTAAACATCGGTTCAAAAAGACACCCATGCACATGCCTGCAGATTTGCAAGCAACTCAAACAAAGCAAATAATAATTATAACAAAAAACAATAAACTAAAATAATAATAATATCATAATACAGGGCATTATATGTACAGTGACCGCTGTGTTAGGCAGACCTGTTTTTGCAGGAGGTGTTTTGTTAGAAGACTTAATACTGTAAGCCTACAAATAAGTCTAATAAATACCTAATAAAGTGGTCACTTGGTGTGTATAATAATGTACATGCCTCATGGCCACAAACGCACATGCTCAATTATTGTGTCCTGGTACAGTATGAGTATGAGTTTGTTCCTTCTCATTAGATGAAGTTAATGCATTCAGGCCTACCATGACTCATATTAGATAGCAACGAACAATTAAAACACACTATCTTTCCTCTCAGATGGTGTGCAAAAGTATGGCATGAAGTTATTTTTTCTCATGTTAACACATGCAAATAAAAAAAGATTTTTCATATAGATTCAAACAAACCACAACATTAATGGCATTTGCCAGATGTGCTTATCCAGAGTGATGTACAGTTGATTAGACTAAGCAGACTAAGACAAACCTCGCCTGGAGCAATGCCGGGTTAAGGGCCTTGCTCAAGGGCCCAACGGCTGTGCGGATCTTATTGTGGCTACACCAGGGATTGAACCACCGACCTTGCGTGTTCCAGTCATTTACCTTAACCACTACGCTACAGGCCGCCCTCCTCACAATACATAATCATAACTCTGAGTGGTGTAGTGCCGGGCTGGGGAGGGGAGGGGAGGGGAGGGGAGGGCCTCGGCATCACGCGGTGGACAGACACAAAAAGCAAAAAATTATTAAAGCAAAAGTAACAGAATCACAAAATAAAATTATTTTTTTTTGCAAAGGAAACCAAAACTTAGTGGTGAAAACACCAAACCAAAAGCCCAACTCTCGAGGCCTGAGCCAGGCCTCTTATGTAGCCCACTGATTAGGTAAGTGGGCACAGCTCCAGTGATTACAATTAATCACAGCTGTGGCCATAATTACATGAAGGGCTGGTGCTGCCCCCCTGGTGGACAGCACCCTATAACAGACACAAAATATAAATGAATATCAGGAATTAAAGCCCTTTTTTTGAAACCCTTTTTATACATAGTTCTCCCTTTTTATGGGCGCAAAAGTAATGAGACAAATAAAGATAATCAGAAATAAAGTTGTCATACTTGGTCCCAAATCATTTGCATTTGATGACTGTCTGATGCATACCACCCCTCGACATCACCAGACACTGAATATCTTAGCTGATGATGCTCTGCAGCCCTCTTTAGTTCCTGTTTGTTTACAGGACATTTTGCCTTTTGTCCTTTCTTGGATTCAGGATGGGTGATTAATTTGGCCCAGTAAAACCCCTTGGTTGCTTTTGCAGTATGTTCAAGGTCATTGTCCTGCTGAAAGGTGAAGAGCTGAAAAACTTATTGGTTGCTTTAAAAGTGTGTTTGGGATCATTGTCCTGCTACAAGGTGAATCACATTCCCATGAGTTTTGATTCATTTGGTTGGATCTGAGTAGATGAGATAATTTCTGTACACTTCAGAATAGGTTCTGCTGCTGCCATCATCCATCACATCATCAATCATGTGTAAATGGTAAATGGTTGGGAAAGACGGTACGTGATAAGACTCTTCTATGCAACTAAAGTGATACAATGTGAATGAACGACACAATGTGTGACCTAAAACATATTTGTAAAGTATAAGCATATGCAATGTGATAATCTTAACCAGTGTAGCGAAGTATTGCAGCTGTCTGGCAAAGTACTGGTCTCCTCATCACCACAGCTTTCTGGTCTTAGCAAGGATCTTCGCCTTGTTTTTCCATTTCACCACAAATCACACCCCATAACGACTACACGCATTACCGCCTCCATTTTGAACTTACTTGTAGCCAGAATAACTGCATAGTTACCAATCATCCAGCTCCTAAACAGAAGAAAAATGAATGAAAACAGACAGTCACTCACAAGGTAAAAACAGCTTTATTCAGATTTTCACTGAAAGTCCCAAGCTACAAGTAATATCTGGCAGCTATCATTGCCTCCACTGTCCAACATCACAACATCACTTGAACACTAGCAAAAGGAATTCAACTGAAGTAGTTAACTAGACACATTTCACTGTACCTTTATTTTCGAGTGTACATATAGCTATCAGACTATTTCAGTTGTATATGTACAGCACATTTATCTGAAGTTTATTTGTAGAATGTAAATGCCATTGGCATTTGGTATAGTTACGTCAGAGGTTGAAGGTAATGGGTCAGATGTCGGCACAAAGCGCTTCCCACTAATGAGCAAAACATTCCGAACTACCGTGCTTTCGACACTCCAAGTATGAACTCCAGAACGCTGACTGGAGTGCGGACTTGGGAGCACAGCAGTGCGGAGCACAGAAGTTTGCGGTTTGAGACACAGGTTACAGTGTGACAGGCAGATTCTCCACCTACTGGTGGAGAGGGCACACGCCCCTAGGTTTCATTAATTAATCAGCCCAGGGGACTTGCATGGTGAGTTATAGAAACCTTAAATGTGGGAGAGAGCCTGCTTCCACCAAAGACTGGCAAATGTCATCATCACCTGTTGCACTGTGCGCCAGGATTCAAGCACTATTTCCCAGCTATATGCTGGAAAAATATAACAGAATAATAATGCTTTATTGATTATATCAGTTCTACCAGTAACACAGAGGGAGGATAATTGACTGCCTAATGATAAGATTGTATGGTGACTGAGTTGCCCTCAGAGTTTTTTATACCTTGAACTTTAGCGGGATGTGTTCTATGTCAGAATGCACTGGGGAATAAATTAGCACCTAAACTGCCTGCTGATCTGAATGGTAACTAGAAATTGTGAAGCTGGAAGTTTCAGGTCATCAATGTTTTTATAAGTTAATTAATCTCTTCCCTCAAAGGGAACCTGAATATCATAATATTCTTAGAGCACATTCCATGTGCTGCACTAGGGTATATTGTTGTATTTTACCCATCCTGTTTTTGTATCTCTACCTGCAACTGAATGTTTCAGTTGTATGCCATGTAGCACACATGAAAACTGAACATATAAAAACACTGGGTCTCATTCATGAAACGTTAGTAAGTCTATGTGCAGATTTGCACATAAACGTCCACGCTACTAAAAACCTACTCCGGATTCATGAACGCCGCGGGAAACCCAGATCTGATCGTAAACACATGTGTATGATCATGAATGCCAATCCATCGTAAAGTCAAAGCGCGCTCCCGGTAATCAGCAATTAGCATAAATCCCCGCCCATGAATAGACAATGATTGCCATATAAGGAGGTGTAGACGCATCCAGTCGACCTGTCAGTCATCATGGCGCAAACAAGGAAAGAGAGAGAAAGAAAGAAAAAAAATAAAAATTAAAAATTAAAAAATTAAATTTCCAAAGCGGAGATCGAAATCATCTTGGGTGAAATATATTTTATTGGGTAAAAAATATTTTATTTTCTTCTATCAGTAGTGGTGTTGTGACAGGGACAGGCAAAGCGAAGGCCTGGAAGGAGGTGACATATGCTGTTAATGTTGCCTCTGTAGACAATAGAACCATATCCGAGGTTAAACGTAAATGGTTTGACATGAAACTGGAGGCAAAGAAACGCATAAGCGCACAAAAAACATGCATCAGCCACAGGAGGAGGAGGCTCACAGGCACAAATATCACCTGCTGACGAGCGCATCACTGGCCTTATTGGGGAGACCTCTCAGTCAGGAATTATACCTAACGGAGACACCGACATGCCTCCACTGGAGACAACATCAAACCCAGATGGTAAGGTGATAATTGTTGTATCATAATAAATTCTGAAAACCATCACTGATAGCTTAGTGGTTAGTGTAGTTTAACCTAGGTCGTACAGTCCCACCAAACAAACAGAACATTTGTGGGGGTTTCTCTTCGGATTGAATGAAGTGGAAATGGGAAACCAATAATGTTTTATTGTGCGATATGGTGCGTAATGGATATCAGTGTCGGAATGTAGAGCTATTTAACATTCATTTCAAGAAAGGATACGGATAACGTATAGCCCACTGCAGTTGTATGCATCATCTTCAAATTGTTTGAATCTTAATAGCCTAAAGCTCTGTTTTATACTGTACAGCTCCAAACAACTCTTCAAGGGTTCTGAATTTCTGTATGTTTACATTAGGACTCGGAACTGTACTGTCCTCTCAGGTCCACTTTTGCACGTGTTCTTGTGTTTGATTTGCACTTTGTTGTACGTCGCTCTGGATAAGAGCGTCTGCTAAATGTCACGTAATGTAACGTAATGTAATGTAAAAATAAGTCAGTCTGCAGACAACGTAAATTAAACATTTTTCAAATAAGATTTATTTAATGTTTCTTTCAAATTAAAAAAGAGCCACACATAAAACTAAAAAAAACAAACGTTGTCTCATATTTCTAGCTGGCGAGTGCTCCTCCCATGATGTGGCTCCACCACCTGCTGCCGCCGCTGCTGCTCCTGCTGCACCCAGGTACCGAGGCCGAAGAGGTGATCCGGCTGTCCTTACGGATGAGGTCCTGAGGAATCAAGAAAGTGTACTTACAGCAGTCAACCAAATCAACACGTCCCTCCAAGAAATTAACACCAGCTTGAAGAAAATCTGCAAGGCACTTTTGCGTCCTCAACAATAAAGTGTTATGTTGTCAGTATTGTGTGATATCTGTGTTTATCCTGGGAAAACACTTATTTACTACAAGATAATCAAGCTACTCTCTTTTACTCTGATAATTAAATATAGCCTATTTGTATACATTTTAAAGAGCATGACCTGAAAATGAACTGAGGTAGCCTACTGAAACAGGATGTTGTATATAAATATAAAACAAAATACAAATGAAACTAACTTTTTTCAAAGCTTGTCGGCCTAAAATGTGCACAGCTTATTCAGTCTTAGCAACACTTACCTTAAAATTGCTCTACGAGTTGCTGGCGTGTCTGTATAGCAGCCGCATTTCGAGGCCCAAGAGCTGGTTCCGGAGGCAGTCGTTCCTCTGCATTGGGGACTTCAGGCAGGGGAAGGCCCTGTTTAATGGCCACATTATGCAGGACACAGCAGGCTAATATTATTTTGCACACCTTCCCGGGTGCATAAAGAAGGGTACCACCTTTATTGTCCAGGCAGATCCATCTTGACCCCGTTTGTGCACTCCACAACGGCCTGAGTAGCAGCGTGAGATCACAGATCACAGAATAGTTGCACATTAACGAAATGAAAGTTTTTCCGGTTTATGTAAGCAAATGCATCACAAAGAATGTGTAATCTATTGAGTCGATTTTCATAGATAATTCACAATCATGAACCTAATCTGGATCTTAAACCTGCTAATTGCCAACTAATTTAACTAAATGTGTTATATTTTTAATTGTTTGTCATGTTCATATCACGTGTTTCAAAGGCATCTGCGTATTTTTTACATAACAGAGCGCAATATGAATTAAAATGTAAATTTCCAATAGTGACAAGCATTATAATTCGTTCTGCTCACATTTCATGAATGAGACCCACTGCCTTTTGACCAATCAACTCCTTTGAAAGCGGTATGCCTCCAGAATGTTCCCATAAAGCTGGGCAGAGACCACATTAATCGGCTAGCTTTCTCTGTGGTTTCACTTTGCAAAAGATATAGGCTAGATTCTCAATGGTGAGAATAGAGTATCTGATATAATGCAAGCTTCATGAACCCTGTTAATACTTACCTTTGGTGTGAGTTTAAGAATAAGCTTTTTGGCTTCAGGAATATTTTAAATAGCCTATCTTGTATCAAGTTTAGGTTTTAGGATTTTAGAATGTGTAGCCTAGTTCCCACAGCAGAAATAAACAGATTAACCCTTGTGTAGTCTTAACATTCTGTATACTAAAATAAAGCATCTTCGTTTAATTTTAAACCACAAATCTATTATGGGTACACATTACTTCACTAGCAACTTTTCATTAATGTATTTTTATGATATTGTATCTCTATTTATGTTACTGAGCTAGCTGCATTGCTAAACCCGTCGCAATTTGTTTACTATTTCGACAAGCTGCTGCCTTCCAGACTTCACTGAGGGTGTATACATTTGGCTGGAGGAATGCATAGGCAAATCATAGGAGACTATGATATATATATGATTAATATATATATATATATATATATATATATATATATTAATCATATATATATCATAGTTTATATATATATTAACAGAGGCACAATCCTTTTTTTGGCGCTCTTCTACAAACTTTTAAAAATGTTTTACAGTTTCGCACCCAATTGGAACACGTCCTACTTTTAAACGGACCTCAACGGGGAGTTCGTTCCACCACCATGGAGCCAGAACAGACAGTAGTCGTGAGCGTGAGGTGGAGGTTCTGAGAGGGGGAGGTGCCAAGCGGCCTGTGGAGGCTGAACGAAGAGGTCTGGCAGGGGTGTAGGGTCTGATGATTTTTTGCAGATAAGCTGGGGAAGACCCTTTAACTGCTTGGAAGGCTAGCACCAATGTTTTGAATTTGATGCGAGCCAGTGGAGGGAAGTAAGCAGGGGGGTGACGTGTGAGTATTTGGGAAGGTTGAAGACCAGACGAGCTGCTGCATTCTGGATGAGTTGGAGGGGTCTGATGGCGGACGCTGGGAGGCCAGCCAAGAGGGAATTGCAGTAGTCCAGGCGGGACAGAACCATCGCTTGGACCAGGAGCTGGGTCGAGTAGGGGGTGAGAAAGGGGCGGATTCTCCGTATGTTGTAGAGGAAGAACCTGCAAGACCGGGTCACCGCCGCAATGTTCTCGGAAAGGGACAGTCTGCTGTCCATCACCACGCCGAGGTTCCTTGCACTGGGTGACGGCGTGAGTGTGGTATCCCCGAGAGAAATGGAGAGATCCAGATGGGGAGAGGTATTAGCAGGGATGAATATCATTTCAGTTTTACCTGGGTTGAGCTTTAGATGGTGGTTGTCCATCCAGCTCTGGATGTCCCTCAGGCAAGCAGAGATACGGGCTGAAACCTGTGTATCAGACGGCGGGAACGAGACGAAGAGTTGGGTATCGTCCGCATAGCAGTGGTAGGATAGCCCATGTGCAGTGATCACAGGGCCAAGGGAGCGAGTGTAGAGAGAAAAAAGAAGTGGGCCAAGGACTGAGCCCTGGGGAACTCCTGTGGCGAGGGGCCGAGGTGTCGATACAGAACCAGCCCAGGCAACCTGGAAGGAGCGACCAGAGAGGTAGGACTCAATCCAGTCCAGGGCTGTGCCACAGATGCCCGTTGCTGACAGGGCAGACAGGAGGATGGAGTGATCCACAGTGTCGAAGGCAGCAGAGAGATCTAGAAGAATGAGGATAGAGGAGAGGGAGGCTGCTCGTGCGGCATGAAGTGACTCACTGACGGAGAGGAGCGCAGTCTCTGTCGAGTGGCCCGATCTGAAGCCAGACTGATGGGGGTCTAGCAGGTTGTTGTTAGAAAAGAAGGAAGAAAGTTGAGTAGAAGCGGCTCGTTCTATAGTTTTAGAAAGGAAAGGAAGAAGAGATACCGGGCGGTAGTTCTGGATGATGGAGGGATCCAGGGTAGGCTTTTTTAGCAGCGGAGTGATGTGGGCCCTCTTGGAGGATGCCGGAAAACAGCCGGAAGACAGGGAGGAGTTGACAAGGGAGGTGACAAATGGGAGAATGTCGGGTGTGATAGTTTGGAGAAGAGAAGAGGGGATAGGGTCAAGGGCACAGGTTGTAGAGCGGTGGCAGAGCAGGAGTTGAGAAACATCAGAGTCCGTAAGGGGGGAGAAAGTGGAAAAGGAAGGGATGGGCCTAGAGGGGGGGAAGGGCACAGTGAGGGGGGCGGTGGTTGTAAAGGATCTGCGGATGACTGTGACCTTCTCATCGAAGAAATCAGCAAAGTCATCAGCAGCGAAGGAGGACTGAGGAGGAGGAGGCGGTGCGTTGAGGAGAGAGGAGAAAATGGAGAAAAGTTTCCGGGGGTTAGAAGAGTTCTGAATTTGCGTTTGATAGTATTTTGCTTTGGCGGCAGTGACATCGGAAGACATCGGACTTTGGAATATATATTTCCGGAGCACAGAGTGGAGGAGGGTGGTAGTGGAGTTAAGAAGTATGCACTTTCTGGTTAATGGGATGCACTCCTTGTCATGACAGGCTATTTCTGACCACTTTAAAGATGGCAGTTAGCTATTGATAGCTAACTATCGTGTTAGCTACTAGTAGCTAGCGATACAACTGTACAAAGCTATAATTAAGCTAGACAACTTAAATAAAAATACATTTTTACACCAACTAATGGGTTACTTCCATAGCTAGCTATCTTCAGGCTTTTGTTGCCCTGCTGCTCTAGGATCTGATTTCGCAAAATATCTAAGCGTAAAAAAACAGCGTATCTGGTTAGTCTGTAGCCATTCTAGCCATCCTAGCCATCAAATGTTTATCGGTGTGTCTTGTTGGGTTAGCTGGCTAGCTCTATGCTTTTATGCTTAGCTAGCTAGTCTATATTGGCTTGGTGGTAAAATAATGTTAACATTACTCGCTAATTGTTCATTAAATAGGACAATTTAGCTATAATGGCAACTTCTTGCTAGCTAGCAAAGTTATTAAGTCCTGTAAAGCATATATATTAAACCAACAACAGCAGACTAGTTGTCACCGCCAAGCTTACAAAACGACATTGCCTTAATGGAACGTTATCTCCAGATTTGCAGCTATCAACAGCTAGCACATCCTGACATGAGGCATAACATCTTCTCTGTTCATTCTCTTTCACTGCCCACCACTACATTAATTACATGGATAACTATCATAGCTAGCTATATAGGCAGAGCTAGCTAGTAACTGTCTTTGATCATGCTGTAACGTTAGTTAGTTTTGTTAGTAAATTCTGAATTTACTGAGGAATGAGAAAATTACCTTTATCTCAGTGAAGAAGCAAATCAACCGTTCTTAGTAAAAAATTGGTTTTATTTGGTTTTAAATTTCTTTACATTTAAAAAATATTTTTCTTTGGTTTTTTTTTAAAGACACACTCAATAACACAAACTAATAATTTAAACAGACATTTAAACAAATGAAACATAGACATCGAAAGAATGAAAACAAACTTCAAGAAATTGTGATTACAAAATCAAAAAAACTTTACAAAACTTTACCAAATCAATATCTAATCCAAAAAAAACAAAAGACCGAAAAAGTTGTAACAAAAAAGCACATTTCACTCAGGTTTTACTGTCCCGAGAGGCTTCTGTGTCCCTTCCGTGTCCCTTGGGGGGTGGTCTATATGATAAACTCCTTCCAGTGGTCCACCCCCCACTTCTCTCTAGCGAGGTGTCTGTTGCTGTACATATCCACCACAATGCCGTCCTGGAGGAGGTTTTGGATCCTCCTCCGGAGAGTGACCAGGTCTACCGATGTCTTTTGGTAGACCTCGATGTTCCTCGTCTCCCACTTTACGATATTTATGATCCTCCACTGATGCTGGATCTTGGTAGTCTTGCATCCCCCCGGCGGACCGTAGAGGATGCCCTCAGCCATCAGGGAGGACCTCGGCAGGGACCTGCTCAGGGAGACAGAGGAACAAACAAGGCCCCCAACCCGCCTGGCCACAGAGCACTCCCAGAACAGGTGGTGAATGTGTTCTGAGTCAGTGCCTCCGTGGGGGCAGCGATCAGTCAGTGAAGTCAAGTGCCGGTGGTACACAAATGTTCAAGTGGGGAGACACCTATGGGCTGTCATCCAGGCAATGTCTTTTTGCTTGTTGGTGAGACACTTGTGTGTCACATTTGCCCAGATGACTTGCGGGTCCAGGTCTGCCCCCCCACTCGAGAGCGTTACAATTTGGTCAGATCTTAAATGAGCCATACTCATTTTGTAGCTCCACGAGGTTAGGCCAGCCCTGGGCAGACCTGTCCTGTAGGCAAAGTCCTTCAGGGCTCGGTAGACGTAGGGGGGGTCCCAGCTGTAGGGTATGGTGAGGTCCAGCACACCCAAGCCCATTGCTCTGAGGAAGGGGGTGGCATAGTACCTGGCAAAGGTACCAGAGGCCTTACCCACCTTTACCCACCTTCCCTACGTTCTGGACAAGGGTGGCCAGACCCTGCACCATGATGATGTTGACAATGTCTGGGACCCCCCCGCCCCCGATTCCGCTCCTCCTTGAGGAGGGTGACGCATTTCAGCTTTCCCATGGTGCTCCCCCAGACAAAGCGGAAAGCCATCCGGGTGATTAGCTTCCCGGTGGCTTTGTCTGGGAGAAACACCCTCCCCACATAGAGCAGAATGGGTAGGACTATTGCCTTCAGGACAAGGATCTTACCCGCCATGGTCAACGGCCGTGCACTCCAGCTCCGGATTTTGTTTTGGACGTTGTGGAGGGCTCCCTCCCAGCTGATTCTTCCTCCTCCGTCAGCCTGGAAGGTCACCCCCAGGAGCTTGATGGTATTCCTATGGACAGGGAAGGAAACGGTCAGCTCCTCACTCCAATGTGGAGACAGAAACATTTCACTCTTGTCCCTGTTGACCAGGGCGCCAGTGGCCACACAGAAGTCGTCCAACACCTTGGTGGCACAAGTGATAGAACGACTATATGTGGCGACGATGGCGATGTCGTCCATGTACGCCATCACTTTTAGCCGTTCCCCCCTGGCTCCAGGTAGTGGGTAACCTACCACCCCTGGATTGGCCCTGATGGCCTGGAGGAACGGTTCCAAGTAGATGACGTACAGGAGAGATGCTAGAAGGCACCCCTGCCTGACGCCAGACCTGACATTGAACAGGGCAGAGGGCTGCTGATTGACAACCACTCTGCCCGTTATGTCTATCAGACAGATTTTTGTCCAGTGCAGGAGGGGGCCAGGAATGTTCATTTTCTCCAGCACTCTCTCCAAACACACATGACTCACCCGGTCAAATGCCTTCTCCTGATCTAGGCTGAGAAGGCACAAGGGGGACCTCCGCTCCCTGGAGTGGGTGATTAAATCCCTCATGAGGAGCAGGTTGTCATTTATGGACCTCCCCTGCACACTGCAGGTCTGGTCCTGTCCGAAAACTGATGTTATCAGGCCTTGAAACCTCCCCATCAGCGCCTTCGCCATGATCTTATAGTTAACTGAGAGGAGGTTGATCAGCCGCCAGTTGCGAAGGTCCCCCTTCTTTGGGACAAGAGCTACTGAGCTCTGTCTCAGTGAGGCGCCTAACCGCCCCTCCCCGTACGCAGCCCTGAACACTTCCGCCACGTCCTCCTTCAGGAGATCCCAGTGAGCCTGATAAAACTCGGCTGAGATTCCATCAGGACCTGGAGCTTTGTGTGTGTTCAGGGAGTGCACAGCCCTGGTGAGCTCCTCAATGCTGAACTCCGCCTCCATCTGCTCATCTCCCAGGCACCTGTCCAGGCAGCCCAGGAAGGTGTCCATGAGAGCCCCATCTGAGGGCCTCTCGTTATAAAGGCCCTCATAGAACTCCCTGGCCACCTCCCGGACCTCTGCCTCTTCAGACACCACCACACCTCTGTTGTTATAGAGAGACAAGATGTTATTAGTCTTGGTCCGTGCCCTGCGGAAGAAGAACCGTGTGCACTTCTCATCCTCCTGGAGGCCCTGGAGTTTGGAGCGGAAGGTCTGTTTCTTCTGCTCTTCCCGGTAGAGGGTGGTGAGGCTCTGCCGAGCTTGTGCAATTTCGCTGCTAACATCCAGGCCTCGGGACTGGGGGAGGCTTAGTCTTTGGAGGGCAGCATTGTGACGTTCAAAAACTGCCCTCCTTTTCTTCGCCTTCCTCCTCCCGACTGCCTGGAAGTAGCCCCGCACTCGCTCCTTCACCATCTCCCACCACTCCACCGGGGAGTCAAAGAGATGTTTCAGACTCACCCACTCCAGGTATCTCCAGGAGACGCACCTGGGGGTCTTGGCCCGGGCCCGGGCCCCTTACCCACGGTTATAGGTTTCTCCCAGACCAGAGACACGGTCACCATGTGGTGGTCCGAGAAGTGCACTGCCTTGGTGGAATAGCTGTGCACCCTCAGGCCTGGGGAGAGCAGAAACATGTCAATTCTGGAAGAGGAGGAGCCAGAGGAACTCACAAACATGTGCTGGGGAGGAGAGGCGCCCCCAGCGTCGCAGAGGGAGAAATCCTCAATGAGGGACCGCAGCAGGGTGCTGGAGCGATCCGGCCTTGGTTTGCTGCGGTCCTCATCTCTTAATGCACAGTTGAAATCTCCCCCTACGATGACATCGTGCAGTGTAACAGCGGTGATAGTTTTGTGAAAAGGGAGACTCTCTTGGCCATGCTGGTGGGGCCATACACGTTGATGACCCTGAGTGGGGAACCCCCGACCTCGAGATCGGTGACGAGGATTCGCCCACTCTCCACAATGCTATGTGCTGTTATTTTAACAAAGGGATTTTTCATCAACGTGCCCATCAGCTCTGGCGATGTTAGAGCCAGACCAGAGAGAGTCTCCCATTCTCCATTCCCCCCCAGAGCGCCATCCCACTCCCGAAACGGAATTCCACATTCCTGGAGCAGGACAACGTCTGAGGGGATCTGAGATAGAATAGAAAAAACGGTGGTGCGTTTGTCAGGGTGTCTAATGCTGCGGGTATTTAGTGGTGAGCGTGAAATTGTTTACCATGATGTTTATTGTTTGTGTGTGTCTGGTGATCCGGTATGGTTGTGTGCCATGGAATTATTGTCCGAGTCTGCAGATGAGGAGTCTGACCCCTCCACCACGATGGGGGTGTCAGAGTCAGGCTCCTCTTTAACTGTGGTGACGATGGGTTGGGTGACAGGGGGTGCTGTTGAGGTGGGGGTTACCGGTGTTGTGCTGCAGGGAAGGATTGACAGTGTTTGTGTTGCGGGGAGTAAGCTTTCAGGCTGGGACAAAGGGGGAGTGGATGCTCTAGTGTGTGGAGTGGGGATAGGATGGGGTGGGGGAGGGGGGGCAGTCATTGACGGTGGTGGGGGCGCGGTGCTCCGGGCCCTGTTCGGGTACGAGAGGGGGCAATCACGGAAGAGATGCCCCCTCACCCCGCAGAGATTACAGGGCCTCGGATCAAGGCACGCCCTAGTCTCGTGCTCGCCGCCGCAGTTCCTGCACAGCTTGGGCATGCCGTATAAAAACACCACGCCCCGGTGTCTCCCCAGCGTGATGGTGCTGGGGATGTGACATACCCCCCCAACTGCAGAGGGGTCAGGCTTGAGTTGGACCAGCTATTTCCTGGCCCCGGTCCAGACTCCGTCCTCATCCAGGACCCTCCTGGCTTCATATTTAACTTTCCCATACCTGCCCAACCACGTACTCACATCGTGGTCCTGTACAGTTTCATTTAAAAACTGCACAGTGACCACTTTGCTTTCCGTATTGGACAGGGGCTCAACTTGGAAATTACTGAGGGGAGACCTGTCCTTCTCCTCTCTATAGTGGTTCCAGAACCTCTCCAGGACATTAGCATTCTTAAAGCTGATTTAAAAAATGTTGGCATTTCCTGGAACCTTCACCATGCAGTTCAGGTCGCCTGGCACGAAGCCAATGGCTCGCTGAAGCACTGCCCGGCTAAACTCCAGGCGGGTCATACCTGTCACTCTCTTCTGGCTGTTACTTGGGGCAGCAGCATTGGTTCCCCCCTAGTGGACGCTGGATCGGTGGCGCCCTCTTCAGCTGTGCCGTTCGCCTCTTGCTCCACCAGGGGGCCTACCCTGTCACTGCTGCCCCCCTCTCTGCTGTTCAGGAGGGTTAGCCGGACGGCATTGTGGCGCCGCACTCCTGGCTGGGCTGCTGTCGCCATTCCTGCTGGGGGCCGGAGTCCAGCTGTAGGCAGAGAAAACAAAAACATGCCTAAGGGTTGGTGGCCTGTCCCAGGGGGACCGAACTTGGAGGGGTGGCTGATGGTTCAGCTGCCCCTGCCGCTAGTAAACCTCCCTTCCGGTGGTGGGGTGCCAGGCGTTGGTCCGGTACGCAGAAAACAGGTCCGGATCCAAAGGGCCCGCGGTCTTCGGGGGGAGGTCCACGGATCCCCCTTTCTGCCTGCTCCACACGCCTCGTCCTCCGGAGGGGCTCCGCTGGGTCTGCTGCAGGGGCTGTAAACCAGAGGTAGAGACAGAGGGAGAAAACAGGCAAAGGCCCAGCAAAAGTTGGTGCAGGCCCGGAGACCGACCCTTCTGGGCGTTCTCTCCGGGCAGCTCTTGTACTCCCCTCTGGCTTTCGGAAGGAAAGCGTTCTGCAGCAGTGGCGCTCTTCCTCTGGATGGCGGGAGACTTCTGGCAGGGTGGCCTCAAGGCCTGTCTCTGCCTCCGCTGGATGGCTCTCGAGGATCCTCGTCGCCACCTCAGTCCAGGAATGGTGGTGGAAACCCGGGCTTCCTGACTGGCTCCCTGGATCCTCGAGGCTCCTCTGGTTCCGGCTCCCTCTGGTGGCAGGCTCTGGCAACGGCAGCTCTCCTCCGCTGTTCCGGGATCAGCTCCTTCACTCCTCTCTCTCCAGCCACCTGATGGTCGTTTCCTCCCAACACGCCCTGGGGGTTCCTGAAGTTCGGAGAGAGCTGCGGTCCGGGGGGGATCCGTGAACTGCGAGCCCGCACCATAAATAATATAAATAAAACATGACATGCCAAAGAAGGCGTATTGCTAGATGGTATAACCACAAACCGTATCACTAACCATATATATAATCTAGCAAAAATTATATATACGGTTGGATAATTTAGCAGCTAATTTCAGGCCAAAGGCTTTCCTATCTTTAATCTGTTATTGAGCAAGGTAATGTATGTATGGAAAAGATCCTTTTGAATGTGAATTCATTTTGCCATTCGACTATTTTTGGACATTAGAAATCAGCTGATAATCTTTTTGTGAACTATTGCTTTAAGGCTCCAAGTGCTAGTGCAGTTCTGGGTACATTTATTTCATAACTGATTTAGAGTACATGTAATGTCTATGTGAGCCCACACAAAATATTAATGGGAGTTGCACTGCTAAATCATACCATCCTCATATAATAATGTTATAATGATGGTAGACATAATAAAAATCAAGAAAATTGTATTTACAATTGTATATAGCACTTTTCAAGAAACCAAATACTTTGCAAAATCTGGGGGAAAAGGACAATTACTATGGTGACTAACAATACAATTATGATTATTTTTCTTTATTTATTATTTACACAGGGAGGACTCATCGAGACATCTCATTTTCAAGAGTTTGCTGTTAACAAAAAGCCATACAATATGACAGGAAAAACATTTAAAATAAAACTTTACATTTTACAATAGAAACTAATACAATTTAAAAGTGAAATCTATCAAATCACAAATTCTACAAAACATGTACAAATCTTTTCTGCTGTGATGTTCTCTCTTATTATACAGTTGTCTGAACATCGATTTTCATGGCTGCTACCATTAGCTCAGATATACACTATGTACTTATGTAATTTGGCAGTGATTATCTCTTTTAATTTCTTTTACGGAACACGAATTACTAGAAAGTAACAAGACACAATTGGTACATTTTAAGTACACATAGCAACTAAATATGTACCTAATTGATTTTGAGAAAAACAGAAATTAATGAACTCCTGTGTTCCTCTGAAAGTAATCTATTTGGTTGTTGAATATTTGATTGAATCCTCAGCAGCCTGCCCATGTTGTTTGAAGTAGACCACCATAGTTACAGGTCACGATACTGTCTTTTTTGGCTTTTGCCAATCATTATCCCTTCTTTAAAACATAGTTTTTGGGTTGAATTTCTTGTCTTTTTCGGGTTTTGCCAACCATTATGACATTATCTCTGACTTTAAACATAGTTTTTGTGTTGAATATATATATATATATATATATATATATATATATATATATATATATATATATATATATACATAAATAAAATATAAATTCATGGAATAATAAAATAACAAAACACGCTTTACAACTGTGCTCTTTCATTTCTGTGCACAATACGAACAGTTGAGACCACTCGCGAAGTTTGTTAGGCTCGAAAAACTGATGTGGAACTAAATGCATACAGGCGTGCGTGAAGAGGTTCAGCTGTTTTTCATACCAAAGGTCAGAATGGGGAAGAAATGTGATCTAAGTGACTTTGACCGTGGAATGATTGTTTCAGTATCTCAGAAACTGCTGATCTCCTGAGATTTTCATGCACAACAGAGTTTTCTCTAGAGTTTGCAGATAATGGTGCAAAAAACGAACAACATCTTGTAAGCAGCAGTTCTGTGAGGAAAAACGCCTTGTTAATGAGAGAGCTCAGAGGAGAAGGGCCAGACTGGAAGGCGACAGTAACGCAAATAACCATACATTACAACTGTGGTATGCAGAAGAGCATCTCTGAACACACAACGCGTCAAACCTCTAGGCAACAGCAGCAGAAGTTGAGTGTAAGAAATTAGTCTAATAAAAACAATACCTAATACAGTGCTAACTACCTAATTACGCAGCAGGCATCAAACAGGTTGACCAAAGAAAACAACAGCTGTTGATGACAGAAACATTGTGAGAGTTTTATAAGAAAAAAAGTGGATAGGCTACAGCAGCAGAAGATCAATAAGTCAAAAAAAATAAGTCTAATAAATACCTAATAAAGTGCTCACTGAGTGCACAGGGTGGCAATAACCTTGCAATCGGCTTTATGTTCAAATTGGTATATTACAATTGTGCAAAGAGCAATAGTGGACTTTTCCCAGGCTGTGGCTGCATTAGGCATTAACCTTAAACAATAACAAACGACTAATCAGCTAATATCTAAAATACTAATTAAGTTATCATTATAAATCACCATATATAATCATGAACACAGGCATGCACACAGGTGCATACAAACACACACACACGCGCGCACACACACACACACACACACACAGCCATACAGCATTTCTGCTGACAAGATACTGCATTTCCCCCCCATTTGGACAGAGTTTATGCCATTCTGGTTGTCAGAAGTTAGTCAGAAGTTTAATCTCGGTGGCATTAAAATGTGTATTGACTGTTTATGAACTTGCAGCAATTCACCACCATCCCCACCCCAAGCAATTTCACAGCTGTTTATTTCATCACAGTGGGAATATGGATGTTGCATTTCCGCGCATTCATATTAAAGCCTTAAAAATCCCCATTCATTATTTGAATTATCAGCCAGACAGTTTGATTAAAGCACAGACAAACATTTCATTTCAGGTTTTCTTGCTTATTTTTAAGGGAGGGATGTACTGAATGGTTATGCTGTTGTTTTTGCTCTTTTTTGGTTTTTATAATTCCATTGTGAAATGAGCATGAAAAACCATTAGAACATCATGCAGGCCGTGACAAATACAAATGTGGAAACAGACTTGTTTACAATCAAGGAAATATGTTAATAGCTTTTGCAGGGTGGGTTAAGCCAGCAGAAATATGAAAGACAAAAATATTTCAAATTCTAAACATTAGCAAGACAGAATAATTAATTCCACTGAAGGTCCATAACTTCAAAATGTACGAGAGCCCTAAAGTAAGGGCAGTAAAGTAACTGATGACATCCTCAAATATCAATACTAGAAGCAATAATAACCTTTCAAAAAATAAATGAGAAATTATTTCAGGAAAAGGAGCTATTCTAAAAAAAATTATATTTATTTCTGAAAGTTATTACGAGTTAGTTACCTTGTTTGTGTGAGATAACACAAGTATGCTACCATTTGTATTGTTGTTAAATGTGCATTTCAGTGCAATGTTGGTGACAGTCTAGTTTCTGCATGATTAAAGTTATTTTAGATTGTGGCAGTTGGCAGTTGCCATTTTCTTTACAAAAACTCCATGCTAGGTTACCGGCAGCAAGTGAATGACCGGCACTTTGATGTGGATTGCTCAATCAAGAAAATAAACAAAACTAATTTTGCACATAGAATCATTTAATTTAATCATTTAGCCTATTAATTAATTGCAATTGCTTCATAATTGGATGAAAGAGGTAGGGAGGAATGCTATAATTGTGGCGTGGTCATAGAAATTATACAACTCTGCGGGGCTATAGTAACACCTCTGACATACACTCAATGAGCACTTTATTAGGAACACCTGTACACCTACACATTAATGAGGTCCGAGGAGAATCGCCAGACTGGTCAAAGGTGACAGGAAGGTGACAATAACGCAAATAACAAAATTACAACAGTGGTATGCAGAAGAGCATCTCTGAACACACAACACATCAAACCTCTAAGTGGATAGTCTACAGCAGCCGAAAACTCCAAAAAAAAAAAAAAACCTAATAAAGTTCTCACTGAGTGTATGTTCGTTTTTTCATTGAAACTGAGACTTTGTTTTGCCTAGCATATATTCTGGACAGACCACATTATGGCGAAATCACGCAAGCGAATGGGTGAACTGTTTGAAGGTCAGTGCAGCCCAACTACCTGAACAGTACAGACGCTCCTTCTGGCTGTATATTGCCATACTTGACAGCTTGCATCAAAGGACTGTGGCCTAAAGTGTCACAAGCCTGATCAAAAATGCACAGCTAAATGTCTGTGCTTTGGTTCATAAAAGCCTTCAAAGTAAAAGTTAAAAGAAAAATATTCCCTTCATAGCAGACACGTACATAGAGAGTACCATGATGACTGTAACTGCTTTAATAATTCTGTTGCAAGAAAGAAAAACTGTTGAATTTGAATTTTAAAATCTGAAAAATAGTCATTAAACTCCTCGTTAAGATAAACTGAGTTTTAATAAGAACTTTAATTGGTTATGGCTGTATCTCCACTCCACAGCCCCCCCCCCCCCCCCCCCCTGCACCCCGCCCCCCCACCCCTGCTCATACACACACACACACACACACACACACACAATTCTCCTATTGCTTCCATGAAGCCTGCAGACTACAATTTTAGGCCTATACAGGTCTATTGGCAATGCAAAGCAACAGTAAACAAACTCCTGGAATAAAGCTTTTTTGTGTGGCACTAAACCGTTTCATTACAGCCAATTGGAATGAAACCCAATTATAAAAATAAAAGTCAGATTAGGCAAGTGCAAATGGATTTAAGTCACAAATCTTCACCTCAGAGTAAACTTGGAATTTTATGTCTGTTTGTTCCCAATTCACCATCCCTCAAAGAAAGCCTGTTTTCAAAGGTCTTATTTAAACTTCAAATAGACACTTAAATACATTCTACTTCAGAGCCAATTATTCAGCACGCTCGTGCCATGCTAACTTCTGAGCTTCTGGGTTTTTTTTCTGTGTAACCCCAAAGCCTGAATCCTCCCACCCCCCCCCCCCCAGCCACCCTCTTTTTCATCAGTTTATTTCTGTTTACCAGTCCTTCACAAGAAGTAAAGAATGACATTTTTAATTTTGTTGAATTCTTTTGGTGGAAAAACAAATGATGCAATTTGGTTGTTATTTCAGAAACTGCGGCTTCCTTTAGAGCTCAGGTATAGCAATTGCGCACGTCAATATACCATGCATTTAAGACACTTGCGGTGAAAAAATCCCTTTGGTTATTGTTATTGTTACAGAGCCAGCACACATTAATCACCATAGTTCTCAACTATAAACTTGAAACTGAGGGGTCACTGGCCTGAGCTAGTGGTGCACGTATGCTTGTTTGTTCAGCAATATGCATGTGATGTACCTGTAGTTTCCCTGCCCTTTTTTGGAAAAAGTTTGATTGTCTGTGTGTTCTTACGTTTGCAACATATTTAATGATATTTTATCATAACAGAAAGCAGTAGTAAGCATCAATGTCATATCTCAGTAAAGCTCAGGCTAATCAATAGAGCAGGGCAGGCAGACATGATTCAATTTATCTGTGCTTCCCCATTACCGTTGGAGCACAAGGGAGTTGTTGTCCTCTCAGCTGACGTCATAGATGGCTTAAACAACATGGCTTGGCATGTCTGGCCCCTCACCCCTCTCTACATTCCGAAAATAACTCACACAGTCTTTAATAACCGTTAGCAGCCTCTCTGTAATTATAGCCTAAATCAGCATCCCACAGGACTGCAAAAAGCAATTAGTTAAACAATTGAACTTTGCCACAATGAGCATTAATTTTGGATGCTAATTAAAAGCCACTGTCTAGCCAACCAATAGTTTTTAAATACCAATGGTGTTGTGGAAGACAGGAAAATCCTACAAATGGAATGCACATAATATTTCCACTTTCTCAAAAAGATCCTGCTGATATGTAGATGGCCGTCATTAATTAATAATCAAGATTTAATGATAGCACGCTATCAAAGGATTTTATCCATGTGCACCTCTGTATGATGACAAATGTGAATAGCAAATCAACTAATGTAAGTGATGTCTTCTGATGTTGTTTTCATTTGATACATTACCGTATACACAGTAAATATACTTATGGCAATGACAAGGTACACCTTGTTCTTCAAGGATCAGATTTCCCAAATGTACCCTGAAAGTACTGTAATGTTCTCTTTGGGTACAAAGTATGTTTTCCAAGCCAAAGTTATATATAGCTGGCTAGGTAAACAATTTTATGCACCGATAGAGTACTGCACCAGTGACAAGCATGTACCTTTTTAGGCACTGCGTAGGAGTCAAAGGTTCCAAAGGAATTCCCATAGGAAATAATTTGGTAAATAACATGTAATAACACGAAAACACCAGTATCTCAAAAAGTGTGTCCGTGTGTGTGCGTGAGTGTGTATGTGTGTGTGCGGGTGTGTGTATATGTGCAGAATTTAAATGTATGAATTACCAGGTGGCCAAAAAGTAATTGAATTAAAAAAATATAGGAATCAATGGTTTGAAAATAATTGCTATTGGAACAATGTAAAATAAATACATAAATAAGACACCACAAACCTCCAATCGGTGAGTGTTTAGAACAGATTGAGGAACACGTATTTTTGGGGGGATATTGACAAAAGTCAATGCTTTGGGTCAAAGATGACCACCCATGCATATAAAGGTTAATAGTGCCTGAGAAAAGCAGTGTGTGAACATGCTTTTTACTCCAGCGGATGAGTATGATGGTATTGTGAGCAGTGCCCTGCTTGTGTGAGCATACTGTATGTGTCACTTTTCTGTTAGCTGTGGGTGGGACTGTGGGATGCAGCCGAAGGAAGAATGTATCTTGGGAAGAGGCAGGTCTTTCAACCCCATCCACTTCGCCCCCTTGTGGTGGAGTCCTCAGCTTATTGTTGTCATATAATTTCATTCATATTTATATCATATAATTTAACTCGACAATATATCAACAGCAGTGTATATGCTTATCAGCCACTTATTTGCAAAGCAGGGCAATAAAACCCCAGCCAATTATTAAATACAGACATATTTATGGAACCAAATATCCACCAAATGAAGACTGTTTTCTGACTAACGTTGTGTATTTTGCCATTTTGCAGAACAACATTTTTGCCGGGACTATACCTAAGCGAATGCCGTCTTGAACTACTTCTTATTGTTGAGTAAATGCATTGTTAGGTCATTTCAGTACCAAACTAATGTAAAACATGGCAAGCTTCTTGTACAGGGTTTCCTACCCTCTCCAACAAGGTATGATGTGTCACATTCAGGTGACAGACAGTTTCAGAATAACACTACGTTCACATAGGAGAATGAATATACAGATGTGCGTAATTACAGGATTTGGTAATGCTATATACAAACCTGTAATTGTACTGGTTAATGGAGCTAACTGGGCTGCCTAATGCCTGCTAACTGGGTTAACCTAATTTTCCATTTCAAATATGGTGTAGTTCGGTTACTTTAGGGTGAAGAGCTGGATCTTAGCAGACACCATAATTCAGCTCTGCACATTTGTTCATTTGTGTTATTCTATTTAACTTCTTCCAAAACCTTCTTTTCTCATCAATGGATCTATTTGTTTTCTTTTCAGTTAGCATTTCTGCTTAATTTTCCGGTTTGGCAGAAAGCCAAGCCAAGACATTCTAGCAGAAACTGACTATCTACAGTACACACAAAATTGCTTCTCAGTGGCAGAAGGCATGGTGAAATGTTGAGGTTGATTTTAAGAAACAGATTGTGTTTTCCTCAGACAATGTGAGCCAGGTGATTAAGGTTCTCTGGTGTGAAAGTTGGAAAGACAAAATTTGTGAAACATACAATAGATTCAAGCAGCTTGTGAATGCATACTGAACATTATCGTGACAGGTTCATAGTGCAGGCAGAACAATAAATCATAGTAACAGACTTCCTCGCAGCATGGAACAACTACAGTCAACTGAAAGAGAAGGCAAATAAGAGAGATAATAATAAATAATAAATTCCAGGATATTGCATCTCCATACAAGCAGGTAACACATAAATGCGAATTCATGAGATGGAAGATAATACTCCAACCAACAATGGTGACTGTTCTTTATATCACTGAAAATATAAAGGTCAGTATGGTCCCATACTGACACATCTCAAAGGTGCTCTATTGGATTGATATGGTGACTGTGGAGGCCAATGGAGTACAGTGAAACATATTCAGCCAATACATTGCATATGTTAGCCTATTATTTATTTCCCAACTCGATCACTGGACTTTCAAACAGTCACAAACTACATAGAGCATTGCATAAAAATACATCCCCCAATCAAACGATTGAAAAACACGTGAATCCCATGATGTAACCATACAGCCCACATCTCTTCCATAGTAAGTAATTTTCCAAATCAAACGAATTTCGGAAACAGACCCTCACCAACCCTACTTAGCCTATAGGTTTTGGAGATACATACGTACAATCCCCTCCAAAGGTATTGGAACAGCAAGGCCAATTCCTTTGTATTTGCAATACACTTAATACATTTGGGGTTGAGATAAAAAGAATTTCAGCTTTTATTTCCTGGTATTTACACCTAGATGTGTTAAACTACTTAGAACATAGCAGCTTTGGTATCAGACCACCCCATTTTTAGCTGAGAAAAAGTATTGGAACAGAGAGTAAATTAAACTAAGTAACACATAAGTAGCATATCCCTTACTTCCCTCACAATGTATCCCTCACAATGTTTCTGTCATCAACTGCTGTTGTTTTCCTTGCTCAACCTGTTTGGTGTCTGTTGCTTAGTTAGGTAGTTTGCACTGTATTACTTACTGTATTTATTAGACTAATTTTTTACCCTGATCTTCTGCTGCTGTCGCCTATCCACTTAGAGGTTTGATGTGTTGTGTGTTCAGAGATGCTCCATTCTGTTGTAATGTGTGGTTATATATATCACTTTCCTGTCATCTTTGACCAGTCTGACCATTCTCCACGGTCAAAGTCACCTAGATCATTTTGTCCCCATTCTGATGGTTGATGTGAACATTAACTGAAGCACCTGACCCGCAACTGCATGATTGTATGCATTGCACTGCAGCCACACAATTGGCTGATTTCACAATCACATATGGTAAATGGTTGGCATTTATATACAGCCTTTATCCAAAGCGCTGTACAATTGATGCTTCTCATTCACCCATTCATACACACACTCACACACCAACGGCTATTGGCTGCCATGCAAGGCACCGGGGACACTTCAACACCCTCAGTGCGGGATCAAACTGGCAAACCTGCTAGCCAATGTCGCCCCCACATAAATAATGTACAATGTACAATATACAAAACATTTGACATTGGACAACCAAATACATATGTTTCCCAGCAGTCTGCATTTCAGAAAATAAGAAAACGGACTACTGCTTTCAAAGAAAGTATCACAGATTATGTAATTAATACTGTTTGGAATACATTGTCGTCACTATTTGTCATGGTCAGATGCTGTCATTTAAAAAAAAAATGTTTTTAAAGTGTAAGCATGAAACTGATATGTTTGTGGACTTGGCAGTATAAAATAGACCAATGTTCCAGTTGGAAATTGTTTTGATGCTGGATTGATAATGTTCTTGCACTATGTTCTCATTCAGCTGTTGAATTTACTTTAATTTAGCCTTTAACTTCTATCACCAACATTGGGGGAGAAGGGACAAGAGTTTGAATATGGGCCAAACATTGCGGGGATAGATAAGGCTTTTTCAGAAATTGGGGCGACATGCAAATGACACCTACACACCATTGCACCACCACCAGCCTGAACCATTTATACAAGGCTTCATGTTGTTTACGCCAAATTCAGATGCTAATACGCTCAGTAACCACTTTATTAGGTAGACCTGTACACCAGCCAATATATTATAAAGCTGAGCTACAGTATTGGTTTAAAAAATGACGGCATTTAGAGTGGACCAAATTCAATTATGAAGAATCTTCATTTGAATTTTTAACTAAAAATTGACAGTAAATGATGAGGAAATTTCAGCCAAAAGAATTTACCTGTTGGCTACATCCAAAAAGTCAGTGTTTATTGCTGAAAATTGCATGCTTTCACTAAGTATTGTGAGGAGGCATAAGCTTGGAACATGAGGCTAGTTATTCTTCATTGCAAACTCAGGAGGTACCACACCAAAGAGCCCAAGCCTCTTTGCTTTAGACCTGCCTTCATCCCTAATGTTTTCAACTCAAAGTATGTTTTTTCCCTCTGAACTGTCCTTCACAACCTAAACCTAAAGCGCACTGTATCACAGAGGACTGTTATACACGACCGCCCCTGTAGGCAGCCTGTCTCCATAAGTGACAATGGCTTGAGGAGCTGTCTAAAATGGAGCCCGGCTTTTGTTTTCCCTTCATCAATATTAAGCAGCCTTCTTCTCTCACGTCGCTTGGCAGCTCTCGGCCCAAAGTGTCCCTAATACCGCCGATGCTGCTGTGTGCAGGGAGCGCTCCAAAACTCTGGGGACGGCCGCAGGTAATCGTCGTTTTATCTGGGATTCTTCACCCAGGGGATTAGCAGAGTTACTAGGACACACTGAGCATTTGGTGAACCCTCGCTAACTTAGCCCAAGGGCGTTGTTTTCCAAGAAAAACAAGTTTTCCTCAGCTCTTGCTGCTGCAGTCAGCACACATTGTGTTCTAAAAACTTTTGATTAAAAGCAGGTGTTTCAGAAAAAAAGAACAATGTTCACAGCAAAATGGCACCTGTAGTAAATAGCAGAAGCATTGCATCTGGGAAATGGTAATCATACACCAGTATTTTTATTGCAGCAGAGCACAGCATGATAAAGGAGAAGGTAACATGATTCTTTTTTTCCATATATCCTAACAATAAGGAACAGCATTTTATGACACCTGTCAACTTTTCATGGCAAATTAATTGTGGATTCATCATCTGACAAAATGGAATGAGCCTGAGAATTCAGAAAAGACTACTGGATTGTCTTCATGGCATTCATTCTGAATGACAAATTTGTATCTGCTTACTTGTTATGAGACAGGCATTCATTCAATTGTAATACTGTGTTTATTTACTCTGAGTTAAGAAAATACTATTTTATGAAAGAATCAGTTTGCTGTCTCAGGACCAACTTTTTCCCCATTGACCTCGCACATGAACACACCATGATTTTATTTGTTCAGGTTTGATGGATATTTAGACCATTTTTAGCATTAAAAAATGATATTAATTAATTCCTTGTACTTGGGGTTGTATCATTTCTGCTTTAATAAAGCCCAGTCTACATCAAACAGCTGACTTGAGACAAGACTAGATGAGACAGGAGAAAACTCAGAATGTCCAAATTCCAAATACCATTGCCGGCGTGTCTTCCCACAGTGCATCCTGGAGCCATCTCTTCCCCAGGTAAATAGTGAACACATACCCAGCCATCCACATGCCGTTCCTCTCGTAACCATCATTAAAATATTCTGCGAAGATTGAACTCTTTGGTGTGAATGCCAGGCGTCATGTTTGGAGGAAACCAGGCACCGCTCATCACCTGGCCAATACCATCCCTACAGTGAAGCATGGTGGTGGCAGCATCATGCTGTGGGGATGTTTTTCAGCGGCAGGAACTGGGAGACTAGTCAGGATTGAGGAAAAGATGAATGCAGCAATGTACAGAGACATCCTGGATGAAAACCTGCTCCAGAGCGCTCTTGACCTCAGACTGGGACAACAGTTCATCTTTCAGCAGGACAACGACCCTAAGCACACAGCCAAGATATCAAAGGAGTGGCTTCAGGACAACTCTTCCTCGGACCATTGTCGGTAGATGCTCACCACTGCTGACCGGAAGCACCCTACAATCCTTGCCGTTTCAGAGATGCTCTTATCTAGTCGTCTGGCTATAGCGATTTGACCCGATTTGACACGCCAACTATGAGAGCCAACTGTTCGCTTACCACCCAATATATCCCAGACCATGACACACACTGTTGTTACGAGATAATCAATGCTATTCGCTTCATCTGTGAGTGGTCATAATGCTTTGGCTCATCATTGTAAAATACAACTACTTTTTTCATAGGAGTGGCTTTAGGACAACTCTGTGAATGTCCTTGAGTGGCCCAGCCAGAGCCCAGACTTGAATCCGATTGAACATCTCTGGAGAGATCTGAAAATGGCTGTGCACCGATGCTCCCCATCCAACCTGATGGAGCTTCAGAGGTGCTGCAAAGAGGAATGGGCGAAACTGCCCAAAGATAGGTGTGCCAAGCTTGTGGCATCATATTCAAAAAGACTTGAGGCTGTAATTTCTGCCAAAGGTGCATCAACAAAGTATTGAGCAAAGGCTGTGAATACTTATGTACATGTGATTTCTTAGTTTTTATTTTAATTTGCAAAGATTTCAAAAAAACTTCTTTCATGTTGTCATTATGGGGTGTTGTGTGTAGAATTTTGAGAAATAAAAATGCATTTATTCCATTTGGGAATAAGGCTGTAACATAACAAAATGTGGGAAAAGTGAAGCGCTGTGAATACTTTCCGGATGCACTGTAGATGGTACTAAACGTTGACACACAACTAATGCAAGTCATTTTGGCTCATATTTCCCAACTGAGAATGATGATCAAAAGCGCATTTGGTATGGCAATAATCTTAAATCCATATCCAGCCCTGGTTTTCTTTAGCTAAAAAATTAATGCTACTGATTGACGATCCCTGATGTTGAGGGCCAACTATTATCAAATTACACCTACAGTAGATGGAGAAGTTTGGAAATTAATACACACACAGGTACGAAAAAAACATTGTAGGCTGGAAGTGCACTTCAAAAAATACACAGCAGGTCTCTGTTACAAAAGTGTAACAAGCCTTTATTTCATAGCTGTAGGAGCAAACCTATTTCAGTTTGCTTCAACTTTTCTAAGCTGCAGCTTCACCACACAAGTCCAGCGGACAAAAAGAACCAAGCATACAAAAGCATCAGAAAACATCTACAGTAATACAAATTCAAAACAATAATGAGTGAATGTACTGTATTTCTATATGTACTTTATATAACAGCTTCTTACTAACATGACAATATTGTAGTAGGGCCTTGAAAAAATAGGATGGATTGATTCAGGAGCTCTGGTGTATGGGCTGAGGTTTTCTGTGTTGTAGAAAGTGTCTCCCACTTAATGCACCTGCAAATGGTAAAACATATTTGACACTGATAGCAGCATTAACCCCACCACAGGGAGTAAGTAACCAAAGTTGAGTAACAAAAAGTGAAATAAAAAAAGCATTCTTTACAAAGCCATTTTATGGAATCGTAAATGCACGCAGCTGAACTTTTTATAGTCTACAGCTCTCCAGTGCCTTGTGCTACAATAACAATAGCCACACTTTGTACAGTATCTTTCCCCCACTGTTGATTCAATTACGTTCTTCACAAACAGACCATATGACCTGCAGTTAATGATATCGGTGACACGAATGGTGGGGTTTGAGACCGTTCTGTCATAACTGCATTGTACAGCCATGGTATCCTTTTACCAGCCTGAGCAAGCAACACAACCCACATAGTTATATTTCACAACACTATAATGTATACTCCTGCTAGGTGGAATGTAGGGGGGGGGGGTGTAATTTTTTTTAATGATAGCTCAAAGAATGATTTTGAAAGGTAGCAATAACACAGTGGCTGAGGAAAAAGCAGCTGCTGGCTTGGAAAAAAAAAGTTTTATTTGAAATTGCTTCATGCTGTATAAGGGGCCCATTCCTGTACCGTAGAAAGAAGCCGGCCCAGCACCCTCCTGAGATTCCCATCCCATTGGTTCTGTCCTATTGGCCTTCAAAGGGAATAACCCAGGCAAGAGTCCATTATTTCCAAGGGTGTGTTTAATGATGTGGACCCGACATCCAATTGCCAGTACTGTCTGATTATAAAAACTTTTTTTTTAACCCCTGGACCAGCAAGGTCAACACACTGAGGTATTTGATAAAACTTACCTTGGAGGTAACCCTGAGTGAAATCCAAGCAAATGAAAACATGTGGCTATATTTTTTTGTGATGATGTTATTTTTTGCCTTTTCAAATATGTGGACAGATTTGCTTTTCATGAATTTAAATTGGCAACAAAAGATGAAGAAGCAAAGGTGTCAGGTGAAAACACAGAAGCAGGTGCCGCTGATAAGCGGAATGGACTCTGTGTAATACTGTTAAAATAGGCCATGCTTACTTTCAGGAGTTTCCCCTTAGATATGGAGTAGATGAGGGTTTTAACATTAGATGAGAAAATAATAATAATAATACTAATACTAATAATACTTATACTGATACTACTACTACTACTACTAATAATAATAATAATAATAATAATGATAATGATGATGATGATGATGATGATGATGATGTTAGGAAGGAGACCTGAGTCCATATACCAAGTTTGGTATGTACACATCAAAGCCTGATTTCGAAAAGCAAGTCTGATAAGTTTTGTGAGGCTTGTTCCAAAGATCATCTGTGGCAAAATTTGTTGTAGACTGTGCAAACTTTGTGGCCTGTGAACATTTTTTAAACCTTTTGATAAAATCCAATATGGTGGCCACATCGATTTTTTGACATGAAAAGTTGCCATGTCTCAGCCTTGGAACCTCTCACAGGATAACCAGACACAATAATTTTTTTCAAGCAAACACATCACCAGTTATTAGCTAGAAACACATTTTTGGACAAATGACGGAACATTTTGGTGCTTCCTCAAAATGGGATCCCGAGTCCATGTCCAAGTTTGGTTTTCATAAATTTCATAAATACATCTGATTTCAAAGAAAGTAGCTTGTCACAAATATTTTAATTAATAGTGTTTGCAATATAGACTACATTTTCTGCACATTCAGAGGCTTTTCAAATTTTTTGTAGTTAGTAGATGTAACCATGATGGCAAAAGGTTTGTCATGTTGATGGTATATAATAGCTTGAAGACCACTAGCCAACTAAGGCTTTGACCTTGAAATTTCCATTTTCTCACCTCGTGTTCAGGAAGTAAAAGTGACTAGAGTCACAAAACAGTCCCAAGCCCCCCCCCCCCCCCCCCCCACTGAATCATATTATCAACCAAATGTTTGTCACATACATGCAATTTGCCCTGGAGTCTAGTCATGTCCCAGGCATGTCTTTGTCTTTATGATGCTATAAGAGATCCTGACTTGTTCTTCAATCTCATGTATGCACATTGCATTGATCAATGGAGGTTGTGTTAAGCATACCGTATGTGTTCTTCACCTGCCTACAAAGCTAATTTCTCATCTGGGACAATAAATGTATCAATTAACTGCATTGATTGAAAAGGCTTTTTAAGTTAGCCATTTTTAAACTAAATATGTTTGTGTGTTTTCTGTCAGTTCATCAAAACTCATTAAATAATTCTGAATAGGATAAAATAAATCTGTTGGTAAATATCATGCTTCTGTGAGGCAGTCTGAAGGGATATTTTGTGTCACTTGATCTGTATTCCAGAAAGGCTGAAAGGAAGAATATATTATAATGCAGATAGACTTGAAGAACCTCATTTATACATAATAAATTATGCATTGCCCAATAAACTAAACTCAAAGTCAATGATGAATGTGATTACCTTGCAATTTCCTGTGTTTGTGCTCTTCATTATGCAGTGGTTGTGAGTCACCTGATAAAATAGCACTGTTTTAAAGGGATATTAAATATTTAGTGGACAAAGTGGGATAAACTCACCCTTAGAGGAAGGTCACATTTTCTATATATATTTTCAAATTATCCATTCAAAAATAACCCGAGGACAAGTATTACTTATTGTGCCCTTTGCCATAAAAGTTAAAATGGAGAATAAGGGACTTGTGCCAATCTTGCAGATTGTACTTCATATTCCACTGGCAGAAGCAGTAGCTTTATAATGCTGTATAAGGTGAGACATGCTTGGTACATACAACAAAATACTGTACCTTATCTGGGATGAAGTAAAGCCAATTCTGCTTGTGGGGAGTATATTATATAGTATATAGTATAAATACTGCAGATTAGCAGTTGATTGCAAAAGTATTCAATTCAATTCTCATTTTCTTCATTCAGAGTGTGACCTCATGACACTGAAATATAAATTAATATTTGTGATCTATACAACCTTCCAAACTTTATTAGAAATAACAAATGAGTAAATAAAAGATCTCACCAATATAATCTGAGCACTAGATTTTGAATCACCTGCACAGGGGCAAACTACATTTTGGTCTTCACAGATTCAGGTTTTACAATAAAGGTGAACACTGAACTAACAACCTATTACTAGCTGGATGACCCTAGCTACAGATATTTTCTATTGGGCTACTCAACATTCCCAACCAAGCTCCCAAACAAATCAGATGAGTACAAAATGTATTTGGCTTTCACCAAGCAAAGTCATTCATTTTTATGCTTCTTACAATTATATATTGGAGCAAGTCAGAACACTAAACCATGAAACAAGTAGAATAGTTCAAGGAAACGGGGCCCTTGTTTGCTTCTTAGTCAAAGTGATGGTTTCTTTCAAAATGAAAAATCAGCAATGTTTGTTTCAATGATGTGAATGAGGCATTCAGTAGTTAGAAAGTTGATACTGATGACCCAAATTGTGCCTGTGCTTAGGCTGAGTCCACCAGTTCTCTCTCTCTCTCTCTCTCTCTCTCTCTCTCTCTCTCTCTCTCTCTCTCTCTCTCTCTCTCTGTCTCTCTCTCTCTCTCTCTCTCTCTCTCTCTCTCTCTCTCTCTCTCTCTCTCTCTCTCTCTCTCTCTCTCTCTCTCTTCAAGTTCTGAGAAAACCAAATGTGAAATTGTCCATGGGTCTAAATGCTTGTGCACATCACTGTGCTAAGTACTAATTTCACAATCGATAATTAGACTTCAGATTCTCTGAAACATCAACCTGGGCTTCAAAGTATCAGACTATTTTTCTTGGCCAATAAAAAAAAAAAAAAAAAAGGTTTTCATGAGCCGGAGAACTCTGTTACCCTGGTAACTGCCTGCTGTCATTGCACCACTTCCATTACCAAGGCAACTGCAGCTATGATGAAGACTGGGCATGAACCACTGACCCTCTGCGTTCCGAACCAGTAATTTAAAGAAACGGAGCTGCTACAGGGTCTGCTGTCTAATGTACTGCCTCACTAGTTTGTTTCCGTAGTTTGCAAGCTTAGTGGGTGATTTTCTGTTTGTTTACTGAATTTATCTATGTCTCTGGAGGGCTACTGCATATGGAAACTTCACACAAATACAAATTTGTTTTTGTATGAATAATGGCACAAAATGAAGAAGAAAAAAAACATAAAATAAATAAAAGCCATTATAAACCTGCTGTGCAGTAAGCCAGCAAATACAATCCTACATTAAATGACATAGCTCAGAGTAATCCAAGTCAAACTAGTGTGTTTATTATGGAAAAAGCAGCACACACCAGAAGGTTCTTTGACATACCTTGATGTTTTATTATTTATTTTCTAAGGGCAATTTACATGTTTTCCTGTTTAGGGAGATGGAAGCATCTGTAGTATGTTGGGTTATAAATCCTGCTGACAGTAAAGAAGGAATTCTGTCAGATGTCTGACTTCCAAGGTTTCAAGCTACTATGTAATTACTACAACTACTGCATTACTGTCATCGCAAGGCAAGTTGACATATATGATCACATAGCTTGCAACTTAATAATTAATAAACAAACAAATACACAAAATATGTAATTTTATTAAAAAATAAAAACAACAATAAATAAACCAGAGATGCAACAGAAAAATAACAAAATTGAGAGACAATGAAACTGTACAGATGTGTGGTTAGTGGAAGAGCTAAACAACGTGCTATCCATCTTTTCCCTCTGAAGGCACAGCATTTATACTGTAAACCACCTTTGGAAAAAACCCTGATGAAGGTAACAAGCAACAACTGGGCTATCAATCAAACTCTTCTGTGCCTGCCTGTAGGTGAGGCTACTGCTATCTGAGGTCATGAGGCCCAGACCGCAGGAAGTTCAGCCAGCAGCCTGTATCAACAGGAGTCTATCAAAGTGTAACTACCTTATATTCACTGTAATACTTTCATCACAACTACTACTTCCAGCCACCGCTTCAATACAACCTAAACATATTTCTCAATTGCCATTATGATTTCTAACCTCTATCCCAGCCATGCAAACCTCCACTCCTGGACTGCATTCAAATTCCTTGTTTCCTTTTCTTTTCACTTTCCTTAACGCCTTCAGAATTCATCATGAGGGGCTCATTCCAGTTACTTAGTTTCTACCTCCTTCCTTGTTCCTGCATCCTTTCCTGGCTCCTAGCTCCACCCATCGGCAATAAAAGGAAGTTAGAAAAGGAGGTGTAGAAGGTGAAACCCCAAAAAATGTGAATTAGACAAATGGGATGTCCTTGCTCCTTCAAACGTCAGTTTGAGAACCAAGTCAGTTAATGGGAAAGGTGGGTACACAGTTCAATCATTAATCGGTTATGCTTTCTGCACTTTCGCAAATGATGCGCTCATGTTTTCTCAAGAAACCTTAGGGAGCCACTTAGGCCCGGTTTGTAGCTCCTAGAAGGAACTACAGGATTGGAATTTCCTTAAACATGATGGATAAGCGAGTGGAATGAGCCCAGGGAAACCAAAAAAAAGAGGCTAGGAGATGAGGAAACGAGAAAAGAGGAAGGCCTCCATGAGAATTGGAACATCCTCATTCACTTCAGTATTATTTTGAAGTCAAATAATTAATCAGCAGATACAAAATATACCATAATTGGTATTACAGTTGTATTGTAACTAGAACCATTGTGACTGAGTCTGTGCAGTACATAGAAAAGAAAATCCCATAAAACACTGTACTAGTCTGTGGCCCTGAGCATGTGCACAAATGCTGTGGCAAGTCCACTGGGTGTTCTGTGTCACTGAACTGCTGCCATTACAATGTTTGCCCGAGGTTTCTAAGTTCATGTTGAGACTTTAGGTCATGGTGAGGGGTGAATGGTTCTGGGATGTGTCCTCCATAGCATGCTGCAGTCTACATAGCAACTCCCATTCATTGCAGCCCTGCGAGTCCTCTGGGAGTTTTGTTTATGGCAGTGGCCAGAAGAATAATCGGAGCTCTGGGCTATAGACTGGATAGTCAGTGGTCTCAATCCAGGGTGGGAATGTGCTGTTGTACTCTTTGAAAACAGTCAGACCTCTAACATGCATGTCAAAGAATTGGCCCAATCAGAAAAAATAAAATAAAATAAATGAATAAATAATAATAATATGCAATAGTTATTTGTTAAGCTACCCCAAACAACCTCACCTCCCCCCGACCACACCTCCAATCCATACAGACTAGCTTTCAAATGTACCAGTAAGTACAGCCTTGTACTGCAAAACGTGTGGGGAGTGCCGTATGTATGCCATCATTTTGCTTGTCTTTTATTACGGTTGTTATTGTAAAATTATAAGATCATGCAGCCTTAAACATGTGAGTTTAAGCAATGCACGTTAAATGATGCATGGGTGACGCAAGTCGACCAGAAACTTCAAGAGGCATTAATGAGAGCAAAATTTCAGGGAATATTTATTAATTTTCCTTTCACTGAAGCGAGAAAGTGAGGTTACTAAATACATTCAAGTGCACTGAATGTTGATAGCACAAGCTTAGAATGTTTAATTGAAGTCCCTGCTTATTTCAGAATCAGCAATGGTTCTATTCAAGAAATTAAAACATCTTTTTTTCCCTCCACGAAGAACCACTTGTTATTCTACTTTGTTGTTATTTTATGTTATTTGGACCAGATATATTCATTACTATAAAACATTTTCCTAATGTGACTGAAATAGGTGTCCTTCTGATTCAATCTTAGTGACTGTAAAGTGGCTGAGAAATTTGAAAATAACCATAAATTATCAGAGAGATGTATCCACCACACATATACCATATATATATATGTAAGTAACTAAAATAACACAGATTTCAATTAAATCAGACTTGAATTCTATATTGAAAACAATGTCATGATTGTATGGTATATGGGTATGGGTGTGGTCTGGACTGCCTCACCACTCCAATTGCCTCCTCAACACCTCCCAAAATGAACCACCCACAGTAAAAGGTGGGCAGGTCAGGATTTGAACCCTGGAGGTTGTTGTTGGGAGACAACAGTGTTATCCACAGCACCACCACCCTGCCACGTAGCTCCTGCTACAAATCTCTCTATAAAAACTATCTCTATCAAAATGATGAAATTGTGAGAGGAGATATGCAATGAGACTAAAACATGTATTTGCAATTATGTTACTGAATTATTGCTGCCATCAATGACCCTGACCCAATAGCTCAGAGTCTGGTAATAAATTGAACCCCACCCATTCAATCCCCACATAGGAGTAGATGGAAATGTTTAGACTGATATAAGTTGATATTGCAATGCATTTGATTTCTCTAATTTTGCTGATGCTTAATACATACCATAATAACGGAATTCATGTAGTTTGCAGCCATTCAGAGATTTACCTTTACAGTTACTTGAACTTTTTCATCTCTTCTTTCTGATGTTATATTATAATTGTACATTGTCATCTATTGAAACACTAAAATATATTGCCTATTTAACATAAAGATAAGGCCATGAGTTTTTCCTGACTTATTGTGGCAATAAGCCATTAAATTGTCACAGGGATGTCCAATCTACCAATCATGGTTTGCCAGAAGAGGTTTTGTGAAATGAGCCTTTAAAGTTTTATGAGCATTTGTCACAGATTCTCACCTAGAAGTGACCTGTAGGTGTAAAAACTGGCCCATCAGCTAGTACTTTGAAGGGTTTTGAGAGATTGGCACCAGGATGTAGGTCTGGGGGTGTCAACAAACTGCATAGTGTAGGCATGAGCTTTAGCTTTAGGTGGGAAGTGTAAGTCTTGTAAGGCAATGTTTTAAAATAATAATTATAAACTTAATTTATATTGCACCATTATGTACCTTTTATACATAAAATGTAGCTCAATGTACTTTAAATAACAAATAACAATGATTATGAAATATTATGCCACATTCTTATTTCTAAAGAATTGCATTTTTGTTATATGCTCATTAAGGGACAGAAGCAGAATTTGCATGGGTGCCGTGGGTTATTTGTATAAGCATACGCATTTTAGCAATATTGCTAAAGGCTGGGAGCACAAAGTTAAACAATGGGTAGGTAACATATATTTGGAATGTGCTGTGATCTAGATTTCCGTCATTGTCAGTGCTTGGAATCAGATGTACGACGCCCCTGTCAACAATGTTGATAACATTCACTCCACCAAAGCAATGTACCGAACCTAGCAATGTACAACATGTAGGCCATCAGCTATGGTTTCATTCACCCTTCCACCTCTCCTCCCGAGTCTCTTTTTCATCAAAAAGAAGGATGGATGGATTGCAGCCATGCATTAATGGCCGAGGTATGAATGACATCACGGTAAAGTACCGATACACTTCACCTCTGATGCCCTTTGCGATTGAGCAACACCACAATGCATGCCTTTTCACCAAACTCGATTTACGCAGTGGCGATAACCTCACCCGCATTAGGGAAGGGGACGAATGGAAGATGGCCTTCCACACGTCTACAGGGTATTATGAATATCTTGTTATGCCATTTGGATTGGTGAATACTCCCTCTGTGTTCCAGGCTTTCATCAGTGATCTTGTGTGTGTACATTTGGAAATTTGTAATTGCTTACTTGGATGACATTGTAATTGACACCATGAGCTTGAGGGAAAATGTAGCTCATGTCCGTCAAGTCCTTCAGCAACTCCTTGATAACCACCTTTGTTAATGAATTTCACTGCTCTGAGGTCCAGTTCCTAGGTTATGTGGTCTCCCCCCAAAGGTTCACAATGGACGAGCTCAAGACTGAGGCGGTCGCAAACTGGCTAAAACCCACCACAGTCAAGGAACTACTGCACTTTTTAGGTTTTGCCAACTTTTACAGACAGTTTATCTATAATTTCAGCTCAGTAGCATCTCCATTAACTTCATTGCCTTTTTTGGTACAACTATCTTGACAAACTTCAATCAATGGACCTCAATGAATATATTAGAATACAAGATGGTATTTCCTTCATAGCTGCAAGGAGAGAGAGTTTGGGACAGGGGTGTAGGGAAGGGTGACAGGTGGGGGGAAGTGCAAATCCTTTTTTTCCAAGTGTTTTATAGTTTAGTTAGCAAAATGCAGTATTTTACACTTCATAAGACCCACAATATAATTTAGTATCCATGTGTCTTTTTGGAAAAATGTCTAGACATAGATTAGAAAAAAAACCCCAATGCATAATGCTCATTGTCAATGCTCATTGTCCTCAAATTTGAAAGGAGCTATGTCCAGTGTTGTGAGTTGGCTCCACTGTGTTTCTAAGTGAACCAACCACAACTGCAATAATCTGTAACCAACCAAAAACATAAAATATTTTCAGTGAAGAAAAAAAGCTTCTACTTTAACTGTGTTTCAGCTTCTGTGACTTTTTTTTTTTGTAATACTAAAGAGTATTTAGAGTAATTCTGACTCTTGATAAACAAACCTCAAAGCGGTTACCTTTCAGAAGAGACCAGGACTATGCCTGGACTCAAAAGGGTTCAAGAATTGTAACCATTTTATTTTGGATATGTAATTTTTAAGTTGGGCGACACAGATGGTGCAGTGGGTAGCACTGCCGCCGCACGGCGAGGAGGTCCTGGGTTCTAATCCCCGTCGGCCAGGGCCTCTCTGTGTGGAGTTTGCATGTTCTCCCCGTGTTTGCGTGGGTTTCCTCCGGGTACTCCGGTTTCCTCCCACAGTCCAAAGACATGCAGGTTAGGCTGATTGGAGAGTCTAAATTGCCCATAGGTATGAGTGTGTGAGTGAATGGTGTGTGTGCCCTGCGATGGACTTGCAACCTGTCCAGGGTGTATTCCTGCCTTTCGCCCAATGTATGCTGGGATAGGCTCCAGCTCCCCTGCGACCCTGGACAGGATAAGCGAGTTAGGATAATGAATGAATGAACTTTTGGTGTGCACCCAGGAACTCTGCATCTTCCCTTCTTGTAACTCGTGCAGTAACAAGTTACTGCAAGTGTGACATGCAGGCCAAGCTGACAATGGAATTGGGATTGAAGCAGTGGGTCCCTTCCTTTTCCTCTTCTCCTCACAGTCTTGGGAAATCCCACCACTGGGGCGTCCTCTCTTCCGCTCCAAATCCTTGCTGCTCTTGCATTTGGGATTTGAAGGCATACAGCCTCCTGTGCTCATTTCTGCTCATTCCATTCCCCTCACAGTCTTGCCTGTAGAGGGAACAGCATGTCACCACTGCAAGCCCAGAAAGTGGAAAATAAGGTGGTGGTACCTGACTTTGATCCGATAGAGGGCGATGAGAGAATCAACCCCTCCCATGTAACGGTTGTACTCATCCACTGCGGCTGGACAAGGGACTTGTATAACCTTTTTTTGCCTCTGTCCCATCTCTCAACTTGGGTAACAGGATGTACTCCGATGTAATCACCTAGGAGGGTCACTGACCGATTGTCATGCCACTTGACAGCATGTAGCTGAATGTCTCCCAACACTTGCTGTTTTCTCTTGAAACGATCCACGACCAGATCTTCTCCGGTCAGCATCTGACATCACGTTGCCGCCTGGTAAGCCATTAGAACGCACAATGCCAAGCCAATGAATGCATTGCTGTGAAAACAAGAGCTGAAGACAGAGGTGACAGAGGTGAACCACTTGTCGAAAAAGAGGTTGAAATACTAATGCTTTGGTAATGGTTCTGCCAGGGGAAGCAACCTGAGAAACACCACGATCATGGCTCCAAGTCATGCCGGTTGCTGGAAGTCCAAACAAGGATATGTAAAGCACAGTGTCAAAGAACTGCTCGAGTTCCTTTACAGTGAGGTTCAGTGGTTTCTCAGGATTACACTGTGGTATACAGATTAGACTGATTGACAATGATGTTTTCCACCAGGGAATCCTAGAGGCATTATTTGCTTCTTCAGCCTGATGATTGGGATGCTGATCATATTCGTTCTCAGAAGTATCTAGAAAACCAAAAATAAAACCAGCTCAGAATAAATGAAGGTATTTATATAGTTTAAAACCAAGGGTAACTACAACTTGCTTTTTCACAACCAATTTTCTACTTCAACCCTGCACTGTACTTTAAAATGCTGTTTACATTGTAGTTTGTTTTGTACATCATCCTGCATGTATAGCATTACACAATTCCTACATTGTGTGCCTACTGGCTTTGTATGTATGTGTGTCTGTGGGTGTGTTTCAAACAATCTGTAAATGGGCATTTTGCAAAAGTCTGAGCCCTAATATTTCACTTCTGCTCCAACCTGATTCTTCATTCCACTCTTCCTCACGTTCACTGGTCTCAAGGTCACTGTGCTCACTATCTAAGGGAATGGCCCAAATAACCTTTCTTCCATCAAACTATTTAATGTCTATTTTTCTGTGAAGAACAATTTATACGATGAAAAAACTATTACCAAGGTTGTCACTTATAATGACATATTCTAAATCAAGCATTGCCTCCATTAAAAAAGTACCCCTTGCTGCATGACGCTGCACTGAATTTTTGAATGTCTAAAAACAAGACCTTGCAAAATCAAACACTCTTCTTGAGACATTCATACATACATAAGTATGTTGTACTCAAGTTTTATCTATTTAAATATGTTAAACAATTAAATGTATCTTACCCATTGATCAGACCATGTTCTCCCAAAGTCGTGCTTCCTGAAAGGATGTCCCGCCTCCAAATGATGCATGATAGCAACTCCCATACCTTATTGGACTGTTTTTGGTCATGTTTTGAAGCATTTCAATTGGTTTAAATAATTTAAAGAAATATGTTCGGGGCATGGAGGTTTTAAAAACATTTCTGTTGCCAAAGGGCAACAGTGGCCAGTAGAGGGTTAAGAAAAGTATAATTTATTGAGTATAGTTTCTGCAAAAGCCAGAATAGTGTATTTGAGTGTTTGTACTGGCATGTCAATATACACATCTCTCGGACCTCATTTGCCATTGTGAAAGCAAACTCAAACGCAATGACCCCATTTCAGTCCACGCTCAACAGCAGTCTGAGCCCAGTCAGTTAGCCAGGGAACCCCGCGTGGCCCCCCGTTTTTGGAAGACACGAGACGAGACGAAGTACAGATCCCCTGTCAGATACAAGTCTGGATCCAACCCTAATGTGAGTTTAGTAGCACTTTAATGGCAGCCTGATGATTTATTTTTCTTTTCCCCACTTTCCCTCCTCTGCTGACACAGCCAAGACGGTAGAAAGAACTTCCCCTGATACATTAGATCTAATTTGAAAGGTCTTATTAGAATGTGGGCAGTAACACCCATGAGGGAGCTAAGCGAAAAGACTATTCCCATCAGCCTGTTCATTCAGAGCCCATTTCAAGCCATGATGCCCTGTGTGCCTGGTGTGTTCCCGAAATATTTTTGTTGCCCAGTTTTCCACAGTGACATTGTAATAATTTTCTAACTGTGGTTAGGTTTTGTGGCAATTAAACTTTCTACCGGTAGTATGAACTACACTGAAAGCTGAGCAGTAAACAAATACTAACTTATTTCATGCCTCAGTAAACCACAAACCATCTTAATTCTGAAAATTAAGTTGAATCTTTCTAGATCATATGTTCAGGATTAGGACTTTAAATCAACACAAATGAAAATAGTAAAGCAGTAACAGCAGACATTGTCTGCTATTTATTTTTACAAGCAGGTATAATTAGCTTCTGAACGAGCATCATTGCAATCAAGTTAAAGTTAAATGATAAACAGTGGGATGTAAATCTGGCCAATTTCAGTGGCACTGTATATACACAAATCCCATCTGTTCTGTCACATCTAGTGTCTACACTAAAGAAAGAGCAGATGGAAAGATTGTGCAGCTGGATCTAATAAGAATCTTTGTGTATGACAAGGATGCTTATCTCATCTACTAAACAGACCAGTCAAATTTACCAACATTGTCATAGTAGACTATATAAACAAATAAATAACCCCCCAAAACTGTTTCCTGGAATGTTCACCACTGTTATTATACGTGCTGATGTGCATGTTCACTTAAGTTCATTGCTCAGCTCAGTATTATATGGTTATGGAAGTGAAGCAAATTATGTTGATTACTGGAGCCACCTTTGCTTACCTTCTGACTCCACAGAACCTCAGGAAATGGGTATGTAAAGTTGATAGTTGTAAATAGTGCATTGTAATTAATTTGCATTTGAAAGCAAATGCATTGAGGTTAACTCGCTTCATGTTTAAAGTGGAAATAGCTTGGTTGGTTAGCTGCAAGAGGGGCAAAGTAGCAGTAACAGTGTTCAAGCACAGGTAAATAACATTGGTAGATGGATTTGGGCCAGGGACAACAGACATGAGTAGGCAACTCTAGGATAATTTGGGCCAGGGACAACAGACATGAGTAGGCAACTCTAGGTTCCACAGATTATCAACCTCCTTGAGACTGGATCACTTTTGTTCTCAGGGAACAGATAGCTTATTTTGAGTTAACAGTGCCATGCGAGGGTACTATTGAGGAAGCACTTGAGAGTTGAAGAGCTATCAAAAGCATCTGAGAGCCAGTCAGAGGAGGGGGCAGGCTAGTTGGGGGGGTGCTGCCCTTTGTGTGTCACCTTCTTATTGTCTCCCACATTACTAGCCTTTTATCCATAAATATGAAAAATCTGTGAGAAGCATCTAATTTTAGAGCCTGAGGTACAGGAAGTGAAAGTTTGGCACCTGAATGCGCAAGTGTCACCAGAATCATCCACAAAGAAATCTGAGATAAAAATAAAAATGGCTGTATATTTTCTGACATTTTATACAGTTACAGAGGGTCAAAATAAGCCCATACAAACACATGCAAAACTGGTACAGGACTTTGAAAACATAGCATTATGTTTATAGCATCTTTACTATTTAATCCCACCAAAATAGAAATCCAATATGAAGATTAACTGGTTAACTGGTTTTTAAGAGGTGTCAAACACTGACCAAATTGACCCCAAATATAATAGGAGGGTTAAATAAGTGGATACAGGATGTGTACCTTCTTTTTAGATTTGGTAAGGTACTGCATCAAATAGCACTGGAATGCAGGCAGAGCAATAAGACAAATCCCCACTGGGGGATGCAGGTGGCAAAAAACATTTCTATAGCCCTCTACACTTCTTGCCATTTTCCAAGAAGGGCATTGCTCTCCATTAGCTTTAAATATTCGGCTTTAATACTTTCTTTCTATCTCCCTTTTGACCTCAAGGATTTCTGACTGGCAATTATCTTCCCTTTAGCCCCTTACGAGCATAGAGACGTGCCACTGGTCAGACAAGGGCATGCAAGACAGACTCATCATAATGGGTGAAGAATTCAGTTCACTCCTACTGCGTGTCCTTACAGAGGCCAAATATTGAAGTACAAAACCCAAACCATGAGGAGAATCTTTTACAATAAATGCTGAATTTATTGTACCAAAAAAATTACCATTCATGATTTGTATGCACATATTTTAGAACATTCATTTTTACCTATCATACATACTGTAATAAACCACACTGTGGATTTTCCTCAGTTAACTCGCTTTAAGTATAATGAGGTGTGTTTTCCTATCTTTTTGGATTCCCCATTGTAAAGAATAATACAGCAATTTTTGTAATACAAATGAAATGTTCCTTATTCTATAACATTATGTTGATTATTTATGAGCAAAACAGCTGAATCTTGAAAATCCTTACTAAAGCTTTGTTTATGACTCAAAAATGTGTTAAGTAGGTCTAGGCGGGCATAGCGTAATTAACATTTTGGTCTTTATTGATTTACACTTACAGTACACTTGCTGGTCTTCTTGGAGTGGTGTTAGTCCAGTCTAGCATTGTAGCAAATACGGTAGCATTTGCATTGATGCTCACTGTTGGATACACTTAGGTTCCTATTCAAGTCCCTCTGCGTAAGAACACCTATTAAATGAACTCTCAATGTAATTATGTGTTGTGTAAGCTGTTATATAATAAAATATATCACAGAAAAGTGGTACACGTACATGTTCATTTGTTGAGTTAAAACACACCAGATGTCCAAATCATGAGAACAGGTCACTAGTAGTGAACTATGATTCTTTGAATGTTAATACACAGGTTAATATTAATTTTCATATTAAATCATTTCACCCAATTTTTTTTAAATCAAAGCTGATTGTAGCAACAATGAAAACTGTAGTTGTGACATCCACTTTTAATAGCTCTGCTGGTGAACACATTTTAAATGGGCAGAACTGGGTACATCAGAATTTTAGGAACAGTGTAAACTGGGCCCAAAGAAAATCAAAAAGTCTCCCAAGGACTTCCTTTTCAAGAAGCACAGCATATAATTGCAGGCACATTTAATTTCACAGTTGGAGGGCATGGAGATGTGTTTAACGCCTCTTTACAAACTAAATCAAACTTTGCAGAAGGAGTGTTTTCACTGTTTTTGATCAAGGACAACGGCTTTTGAAAAAATCTCTCAATGGAACACATGGACAAACGTCAATTTAATAGAGACATGGGCTTTATATTCTCCATACTGGGCCTATATGTCCATGTATCTCTATTTTGCAGGTATTACTCAAAATGAGGATGTTTTATTTAAACAAATATTTACTGTGTTTATCATTTGATTGGATGCAACGTTCATCTTTTTTCAGCTCATATGGCTAGTTTGTTGTCCACATTGGATATTTGTATTCCGATATGAAATAGTCTCCATTTCGGCAATTTGGACTGAAGCAAATGCCGTATCCATTTTTTGATCTCTTCTTATTCAATAAATACATACTTAAAATCTGTTTATGTTGGAAGAGAGGCCTTCATAAGACCACCAACCTTTGGAGCCTTTTTGTTAATGCCAGCGGCACTCAATTGCTTGCAGATAATGACCATCCTTAATTGATAACCACAATATATTTTTTTAAATTATCACTTGGATGACATAAATTTTGATTAGCATTAATAGGTAAGCAGTACAGTATGAGCATAATAAATAAATAGTAAATGGTTGCCATTTATGCAGCGCCTTTATCCAAAGCGCTGTACAATTGGTGCTTATCATTCAGCCATTCATACACGCACTCAGACGCCAACGGCGATTTGCTGCCATGCAAGGCACCAACCAGCTTGTCAGGAGCATTTAGGGGTGAGGTGTCTTGCTCAGGGACACTTCGACACACCCAGGGCGGGAATCGAACCGGCAACCCTCTGAATGCCAGACTACTGCTCAAATCACAATAGCTCACTCTGCAGAGGTGCATGAGTGAGCGCTACAGTCACAGATAGAATCCACTCTGTGCCAGGGCAGACTGGCCAGCAGCTCCACATGGGCGGCATGTTATCGGCTTCACGCGGCTCAGGGATATAGGTGTGATACAGTCCAGAGGGATGCCATCGAAGAAGTGACTCTGTCTGTGGATGTGTCACATGTGGTCCCCTCTGCCCTTGCTCTGTGCGTGAACAAAATACTGAAAAGACAATATATAAAATCAGATTTAAAGTTTAAATGTAATACCGCAAAACAAAATTGCAGGAATTTGTGCAGAATTGAAAACATTAAACCCAATCTAACTGAAAACAGTTGAAGGAAATTGCCTACATGTTTTTTCTTTAACAAACTCACACTCAAAAACACAAGAAAAACACACTGAAGATTTTACAACACTGCCCTGCCAAACTAAGGGAATGTTGTAAGTGTCTGTTTTTCAAATGTATGTGCGTGTGTGTGTGTAGGGAAAAGGAAGCCTGCTCATACCCCTGGAGCAGAATTGGGACAGCTTGCATTAACACACAGGAGTCTACCCAAGTGGGCAAGTCTTTTATTTTGCAGAGGACTACAGCCTCCTCCAACACAATCATGGTGTCAGCCACTGATGATGCTTCTTCCTCCTTCTGCACAGTCATGGTAAATGGTGAATGGTTGGCATTTATACAGCGCCTTCATCCAAAGTGCTGTACAATTGATGCTTCTCACTCACCCATTCATATGCACACTCACACACCAACACACCAGGCACCAAGCCCCTCGTCAGGATCATTGAGGGGTCAAGGGTCTTGCTTAGGGACACTTCGACACAGCCCTGGCAGGGGATCGAACCGGCAACCCTCCGACTGCTCTTACCACCTGAGCCAATGTCGCCCCAGTCAGAACCTAAATTTTAATTTATGTTTTGTTACCTCCTCCTCTGGGTCCGAATCCTGTGGATAAACAGAATAACTGATTTAACTGTGTGTAATTTCTTATTATCTTTCTGTCTATCATACCATCTTAAGGTGATACATTTGGCATTTGCACAAATCACAAATCCACCCATACACACACACATTCACCCACACACACACTCACACATACTCACACCCCAACGGCAATTGGCTGCCATGCAAGGCACCAACCCGCTTGTCAGGAGCAATTGGAGGTTAGGTGTCTTGCTCAGGGACACTTCAACACACCCAGGGCGGGATTTAACCGGGAACCCCTCCGACTGCCAGACGACTGCTCTTACCTCCTGGGCCAATGTCGCCCCCAGCTATCACCTTGGGCAGCAAGGTATCAGCAATGCATTTAAAATAGCTAGCCAACACTTCATGCAAAATATGGGTTGTGAGATCATATGCATTTGTGTAGTTCCACAGATTCTGAAGTAGCCAGCTGGGGGGAGGGCTTGTCTACTCAGTCAAGTGTAAGGAGCTTATTTTTTGTCAAGTTCAGTAATGACGCTCTTCAGCTGAAGACATGATCTTGGGAGATGTTGCCTCAGAGGATGGAGGTTGCTGCACATCTGAGACTGACTATCGCTGTCTGTGGAGCTGGATGATCAAAGTGACCCTCAATATATAAAAATGACAATTTCATAATTTAGTTGGTCTAAATATTTTATCTTATCTCCCTTCCAATAAAAATAAGAGTAGGAAAGCTAAGACCAGCATGAGATGCAGAGGACTACAAAATTGGGGGAGATCAAGCTTAAACCACGTTTGTACCTAGCTCAGGAGTTGGACATTCCAAATTTGGGTGGGATTGGAGATGCCACATTAAAAACAAAAAACACTCATATCACAGTAACGCAAAAAGTAGTGAACAAAATCAAGCAAAAATAAATGCATTGAAAATACTGGTGCTGCTGCTGCTGCTTATTCACAGTTGAAGACTAAAAACAGACCTCAGAGGTCATTCTGTTTGGCAAAGAAAGATTCAATTTTGTATGAGTATCTTAAAGGCATGCACGTCCATACTGTATATATAAATTCTTTTTTAAACAGTTCCGCTTATCTTGCCTTAAATGGTAGTTAGAGTGGAATTTCGGCAAAATGTTTACTTTGGCAAAAACATGAATGGGTTGTTAAGCACATGCATGTTTGCAAGGCGAAGCATGCTCTTGCTGTCGAGAGGCAGACGTGACACTACAGGCGGAAAGGCAGCCCTGACCTTTCCTGCTACACCGTCATGGTTGAGAGGAAGCCATGGCTTTCTTCTGCTGTGGTATGCGTCCAAGGATGTCCTTATAGATGCATGACATGGGAATGTCCCAGTCCCCCTGCACTGTATTCTCACGGTGCTCTTAAAGCAAGGGAAGGGCTCTATCTTTAGGAGCAGGGTGGCAGGATTTGCCTTGTCTGCAGCACATCAATCAGCTCTGGCGAGCTGCGCTGTCCTCTGCCACCTGATTGATGCGGCTCTGCCGTATTTATGCTTTTGAATCCGAATGAGATATGCTAGCGCTGCATTTTTTCCATTCCCGGCCCCGCGAGATGACAGGCAGCACGTCCAGCGCATGTTTGATTATATCCCATAATACTTATTGCCGCGGAGATGCTAATGCAAACTGGACACAGCCTAAGTGCTCAGATTTAATAACAGAAGGTAATAATTTAAGATTCATCGGCCACGAGAGTGCACAAATCATGCTGGCGACAGCAGCAAATAGATGCGCTAGGGAGAAGGGCAGCGCTTCAATAAATCAAACCACAATATTAAAAAATACAGCATAAAATATATGGATAGTAATGGTCTCCTCCTCTTTCAATTTCAATAATAATAATAATAATAATGATAATAATAATAATAACAATAATAATAATAATTCTATGATTGATCCAAAGCAAAGAAAGCATGCTCTGTTTAGTAATGTGCATTGCACAGACTTAAAATTATGTAATTCAAGGTCACTATTTCACTATTTAGGCTATAGAAGTGGTCTATGAAACATGTATGAAAGGACTTTGCATGTGGTGTAATGCTGGGCTTGCACTTTACTGCTGTTCTGTAGCACAGACCGATGCCTCAGAGAACCTGAAAAGAAATTGGTACGAGTGATGAAATGGCAGGCCCAGTCTTGCTGTCTTGATGTGTGACAAACAGTCAATACTTACTGTAAACAGGGAAAGGTCTTTCTTTCTTTGTCTAGATGAGTGAAAGCACTGGGACCTGTCAGGCTGATCAATACATTATTTGTTTAATTTTTTCAATGAGCGATGATGGCATTCAGGGCACTGGACGTTTAGTAAACACTTATTTCCCACGGTATAGCCTATTCAAACTGCAATTGACAAAATAAAGGTTCTGTTACACTGATGGCACTTGCCCAACACAATGTGTCAATATTTTACAATGCGAGCCTTAGTATACATTTTGCTCAAACATATCTGTCCATAATTCCCAGGATACCATGCAGTCCAGCTTTTCAGAATATATCGCTCAGACTGTATTTGATCAGTTGCTCAAAGGGTAAATAGCCACTCAGCCACTCACTAAAAAGACACTCACTTGCAGAGACAGCATCCATTTATTTGGTAAGCCTTATCTTGTTTATTGGTGCCCATGAGGTTATGCGAGATAAGAACATTTTAGCATTCATTAAGCCGCTACGCACGGTACATTTATAAAAGGAGAAAGCCGGCTTTAATTAAAAACAAGGCTGCAGCTTTCGGAATGAGGCAAGCGCAGAGCCGGGAAGTGAGCGTCGCCGTTTTCCAAGCTCAGCTTCCGAAAGTTCAGCACGAAACCCGAACCCCGTTCCGCATTCAAGTATGAATCAGACTTTTTTGAGAATGGGGATCGAGTGCGGGACTGAACGACTGAGACAGTGGCGGAAGACACCTCGCTGGATGCAAATGACGGCTCCTTAAAAATGTGTTTAATGGGCCAGCTTCAGAGGCGGGTAACTCTGTGTACCGGCCCTCATAAATCAAAGTGACCCACTACCCGCTTCGCTCACAATAATTTACAGCCCCTTACCAAAATCAACTTGGAAAGTGTTTCAGTTTAGAACTTTTAACCCCTTGTCTTGTGCTGAATTTAGCAAGTGGAGCAACCCACCCATTATTCAAACATGCCGTGAATCTAGGTGGCCTTTTGGAGCCCGGCTTAGGCTGTTCTAAATAAAGGGTATTCCAGCATTGGATTCGTTGCAGGTGTAAGTAAATGGACCATCCAGTAATGCATCTGCTATATGCCCTTCAATGTTTCTTTTTATGGGTGGCACATTCAACATTATAAAATGGCTACCTTCAGATATTTAAAGTTAAAGGTCCCATATTGTGTATTTTCCAGTTTTTTTCTTTTAGGTCCTGATATCCATCCAAGAAGGCTTTTTGTGTGGTTTCAAGTACCAAAAACCATCTCTATCCAGTTTTAAGTGTCCAATCTTCAGCGTCTCTCATGGGCTTTACCAATAACAACCTGTTTTAGTGACTGTGTCTTTAAGGCTCACTGACATCAACAAACCTCTGCACTGATTGGCTGGCTAGCTCCAACAAAAGCTGGGTATATGCTCTGCACTTTCTTCCATGATTTTTCAGTCGCAGACAAAATGAGTGAATCACAGAAGAATTATTTAGTTGTGAGCCAAAATTGCCGATCTCGGATCACTCAGTGTGACATACCCCCAGACGACCAATTTAGTGAATCTTAACTTCCGACGGAAGACTGGCAGTGTCACATATTTCTATGTGACAGTTGCTAGGACCACAGACAATGGACTCTAATGAAAACCAATAGGAGCATCATAATACAATGCATGGCGTACTGTAAACGATATACTTTGCACTGTAACATTGCTTCAGCATTCATTCATTCAGTAACCTTCAAGTGTCACCTTCAATATAAAAAACTTAATGTAGTTTATATCTAAATTCTAAAGTGGTACAAATACAAAACAAAGTAGGGGGAAATAATTTTTTTTTTTTTGCAATGAAATACTAAGAATCAGGTAAAACCTTTTCTGAATTATAAACTCCTTGACCACAAGTGTGTGTATCTATCACCTAATAAGGGTGATAGATAGACCTACTAAAGATCTATGGAGGAAAATGTAAACAGTGTACACTGGTTTCCCTTAGTGTCTTTGTGGATAAATTGCCCTAGTACAAAGAAAAAAATAGGCTTTTACCAGCATAAAGTTTCACCAGAGCCCTGTTAGCAAGCACAGTTACTAAGTATTTGAGGTTAACAAAAAAAGAATGGCACTATAATATCAACCTGTAAGAAGACAATGTGCATAACGCTCCTTGGTACACGCACCAGAATATGTACAGTATGGTGCAAAAATGTGGGAACTTCTGGTTTAAATGTCTGTTACAATGAATCTGTATGTATAATTATGTGGGAAGCTGCTGGTTAATTATACACTCAGTGAGCAAAGTATTAGCTAGACCTGTACACCAGCTTGTTAATGCAAATATTTAATCAGCCAATTAAGTGGTTGCAATAAAATGCATAAAAGCTAACAGAAGTGGTCAACAGGTTCAGCTTTTCTTCGTACCAAATGCCAGAATGTGGATGAAATATGATCTAAGGGATGTTGAACCTCTAAGTGGAAAGGCTAGTGTATATTCACATGTGTTTGTGTGTATTAACTAACATAAAAAAAAAAAAGACTTCATAACATTTAAATTCAGTGCAATGCTACTTGGTGGAAGGTTGAGGTAAAAGGAGGATAAAAAACAATGTTTGGCAAGTCATTCTAGACAAAATCTCTGAAAGAAGAAGAAGAAAAAAAAAACATAACAAGTCATATGAAAGCCAGAGAGTGGCATTAAAGCCAATATAATGCAAATGCCCATTTTGTTAAGCTCATTTTCATGCAAGGCAATTTAAAACGGTGGCATTAAACCCGCTAGTAGCTCTTTTGCAGAAATTACCCAGGTGAGTCATAGTGCACTTTCGGAAACACTCTCAGAACCTGGATTAGCAGGGTGGTTGGGGGTCTGTCTCTAAAATTGCTCTGCTTTCAAAAGCTCACTCCCAGCCCTACTTGGCTCTTTATGTAAGCCCGGATGTTAAATTATGCTTTGGTGAACTGGAGTGGCAGAAAACTTGATGTAGCAGGCGGCTGGCAGGAGAGGTGATGCAGACCATATCTCCACACCAGCAGGGGGCAGTGATGTGTATCTGGACAGGAATAGGTGGCTGAGTGTTGGGGGTTACCTGGTAGCTCCCAGTTGGGAGCCCAGTGTATGGTAAATGGTAAATGGTTGGCATTTATACAGGGCCTTTATCCAAAGCGCTGTACAATTGATGCTTCACATTCACCCATTCATACACACGCTCACACACCGACGGCGATTGGCTGCCATGCAAGGCACCGACCAGCTTGTCAGGAGCATTTAGGGGTTAGGTGTCTTGCTCAGGGACACTTCGACACAGCCTGGGCGGGGAACCAACCGGCAACCCTCCGACTGCCAGACGACTGCTCTTACTGCCTGAGCCATGTCGCCCCTAAGACTGCTAACTGTATGCTAAGACTACTGCTGCTTGTGCAGATCATTCTGGTTTATCCCTCTCTTGTCCAGACTTAGTCAAGGGATCAAATGTTCCTGGGTGGGCAGCACACACCCCTAATTCTCTGTTTTGAATGATGATGAACTGACACTAATGTAATTGGGAGGAAACATGAGGCAGAGTCTGCCTGTTTGAGAATCTATTAAGCACGGTGTTGGCTGCAATCAAACCATTCTATGAAAGGGCCAATGAAAATGCATATTAAAAGGGAAAGGTTTCACATAAATAATTAATTTTATTTTAATACTGATATAAATATGGACTGTACCATTCCCCTGCAAGTAATGTACCTTCAAATAAATGTATCACAACACATTTCTGATATAGGTTTGGAAATCTGTTTGAATTTCTGTTTGAAAATGTTTACTTTCTCAGATGTCTACACATAACAATTTACACTGAACCTTGCATTATATAAGCAAACCCACTTAATGAACCATAATGTTACAGTACAATATCTTTGTTCCTTGTAGGACAGATCCCAGCTTTAAGTGTAATAGCAAGGTATGCAGTCTACAGATAAGAAAATGTATGGCTCTCTTGTGAGATTAATTCCACAGATGATATGTGAGTCGTGTGTGTGTGTGTGTGTGTGTGTGTGTGTGTGTGTGTGTGTATGCGTGTTTGCTCATGTGAATAAATTAACTGAAAATTATTTTAATCTATTGAGAGCAAGATTCAAAGTCCAATCCCATTCCTCTACAACTGTGATAGCAAAATCCCTCATGGAGGAAAAAAACTGTATGCTGTAATTATAGTCTGTCAATTTTTGCAACAGGGCACTTAGTTAATAAGCACCCATGCCAAATTGGTACAGGCAAGCTTAGAGGTGCCCTATTTTTAGAGATCGAAAGCTCCGATTACGCTGTATTTTATTTGAAACCCAATATATCTCTGAGATGCTTTATCTAGTCTACCAAGCAGGCAGTTCATGACATCCCCGGGTATTTGTACGGTATATCCAAGTCAACATTTACCAGAGTCTGTAGAAACGAAAGCATGTTGTTCTGGCTTCAAAAAAAAAAAAAAAGAATGAAAAAAATCAGTCACGGACGTGACAACAAACATTTATCCTGATTTCAGCACCAGCTGTGCTCGGATTAGCTGATATCCAGATGGCGATCCCAGCACCAAACATATGTCAGCGGCTACCGTGCCCATATTTCTGCATTCACGAGGACTCCTTTTGACGCATCTCCCAGGGAACGCGGATGCCACAGACCTCATTAATCCCCCATGTCCGCGGGAACCACGTGCCAGTGAGGACGGAAGATATCCCAGCCACAGCAACCCAAAAACATCAAAAGGAGGAGACCTTGTTGGGGAATTTCGGTCTTGGGCTGCAATTGGTTTTTTGCCAGCCTAGATCCTCTGCTGTGTTTGGGTCTTTTTTTTTGTGCATTGTTATTTATTTATTTTCAGGAAAGAAAAATTGTCATTTTCATGTGGAATAGCCAAACTGGGGCAGACAGACAAACAAACTAATGAAACTGGCACTATTGTCATTACTTAGCAAAGTATGAAGAGTCTTGAGAATAAGATAGTCATGATGGACATTCATACAGTTCCACATGAAAAGTGAAAACATTCTCACCATCTTACAATATGTACACTTTTAGACTGAAGTCAGTACAAATGTGTTCAAGTCAGCTATGCCTGCTTTGACAAATTAACAATAATGTCCTTTTGCCATTGTAGTGCCATGTATGAACTATGCATAATACAGTGTTAAAAGAACAAGAATTAAATGCAAGTGATACTATTACGGTACTGTAGATTTACCATCGTTGTATTGAAATGATCATGCATAGAAAATGTCCATGCTTATGTCAATTTATTGGATTATACTGCTGAACAAGACCATGTGTGGCTGTTAATTATAGCCAGTTGCTGGTTTAATTTCTTTTTATCCATTTTCCCAACAACTATTCACATAGCTGCTCTAAGGATGGGCAATGAGGATACCATGCAAGGAATCAAGATGGAAATAAATCACTTCATAAAATTTCATAATATTGTTGCTACTTTGGAGGACTTACTTAGTGGCTTGTATTTCATATATCATAACATATGTTTTTTAATTATATCAAGAACTTTAGGGTATTCGTTTTAATCAGCGCAATTACCTTTCTGTCATCGCTGATGACTCAATGCCCTTCAGAAATAATTGCTGCTAACCCTAACCTCATCAATAAAGTTGACATCTAAATAATTATGTTTAATCTGAGGCCACGTTCAAATGGATAGACTGACAGTTAACCCTGTTGAGAACAGCATGATGTCAGAAGGGAATGCGAGGGAATGCAAGCAGAGACAATACATTTAAGATACAATAGGTAATTTCGGACATCTTTACATTACGTTACATTACATTAATGGCATTTGGCAGACGCTCTTATCCAGACTGAACGCGATAATGTTGAAACACCATTGGCTGTGGCAATTAGAACCAATTTTCAACCAATGAGCTTGACTTATTGTACAGCTGTACAATGTTTTGTTATGGAGTGCCGCCCGTCAACTGCATATTTTGAAAACAGAATTTAAGGACTGTTAACACAGGGTGTGTCAACATGTCAAGTGAGCCTTTTTAAATGATAGAAAGGGATTTACAATGGTCTTGTAACAATGTTTTAACACAAAATCTTAGCTATTGTACCTTTAATTACAAGAGAATGGTGGAGTCACCATTCAATATGTATTCTCAAGTCTTGTCTTATGAGCAACAGGCACATGTGAGACTGAAAAATACATGGGTGGAAGTGACAAAAGGTCCTCACCTGAGGCTTGATGCGCAAGCAAATAACCGTAATATGTGGTAATTTTATGTCCCTCTTTTAGAGCATTTCAGAAAAACACTGCAATTTAATTCTAAGAAAAGCATCTTATAAAAATCTGTGAATGGAGCACATGGGAGAAATCGGCCTAATTTCCATGCCTAGATCCTGTTTATTTGCCCATGTTATTCTCTCAACAAATATAATGTTATTAATAATACAAACCATTTAGGCAATAATGAAGACCCATGTCCATATACATGTCAAAGTAAATACCATAATATGTTAGCTGCACAATGAACTTGGACATAATATTCATTATAAATATTAGTAATAAAAATAGCTTCCTGAATCCTGAAGTTTGGAAGCTGAAAGATATTAAGAGAAACGGTGCTTGATTAAGAAGAAATGTAGGAAGCAACTGGCACTCAACTGGCTGTTGAGAAAAACACAGCATTTGCTTGATGATAATGCAAAAAATATTTTTTGTAAAATACATGCTGAGAATAATATCTGATCTGAGAGTGAATAGAAAAAAGCCCCTGGTCCTGATAATGAGAGCTTATAATGTTGCGATCAGATCTCTGTGTTGACCCCTAGTGCCAACAGGGAGACCATGGCACCAAAATTTGTTTGATCAACGGAAACATTTCTAATCTCCTGACCAAGATCACAGGGGTACTGGCTGTGTATTGTTATTAATAACCTTCCAAATGGCATTTTTGCTCAGTTTTATAGTGAGATTAGTGTGACTTTACCCAACATATATACACTCAGTGAGCAATTTATTACCTGTACACCAGCTTTTTAATGCAAATATTTAATCAGCCAATTAGTGGCTGCAACAAAATGCATAAAAGCATGCAGATGTGGTCAAGAGGTTTCAGCTATTGTTCAGATCAAATGTGGAAATATGGAAGAAACGTGATCTAATTGACTTTGACCATGGAATGATTGTTGGTGCCAGACAGGGTGGTTTGAGTATACAAGAAACTGCTGATCTCCTGTGATTTTCACGCACAGCAGTCTCTAGAGTTTGTAGAGAATGGTGTGAAAAAGAAAAATTCCAGTGAGCAGCAGTTCTGCAGGAAAAAACACATTGTTACCAGAGAGGTCAGAGGAGAAGTGCCAGAAGCTGACAGTAACGCAAATAACCACACATTACAACAGTGGTATGCAGAAGAGCATCTCTGAACACACAAAGCATCAAACCTCTTAAGTAGATAGGCTACAGCAGCAGAAGACCAATAAGTCTAAAAAATAGGTCCACTAAATACCTAATAACATGCTCACTGAGTCTAGTATGTTCTATATATAAAGAAAAACAATATATAAAGAAAAACAAATTTTGTTCTTCACATACACCGCTAATTTTGTTCATTACCATACCTGACAAACTGCATTCAAGATAAAGATAACTATGAGGGGAGATAAGACTACCCCTGTATAGGAGTATGCCTTTGTTGAGCTTACACTACATTACATTACAAAGTTTTGATGCTGAGGCAAGCTGTAGTCAGTGGAGGATGACGTGTGGTTGAGAGAGGGGGATGGTCAGTCACAAGAAGTGGCAGAGGGGTCGGATAAGGCCTGAAGGTCAACTTGGCAGAATAGAGTTATGGTCTTTCAGCTGGTACGACACCAGCACCTGGGCTGAGGGCCAGACAGGGTACAGTAAGTGACGTGACCTGAGCAGGTACGGAGAATCGGCCGTTTCGGGTGAGCGCTGTCCAATCAGTATGCAGTCACGGCAAGCTCCGAATTTATTGAGTGACTGACCTTTTTTAAAAAAAATTCTTATTTTAAACTACAGAATGAAGTAAAAAAAAAACTAAAATGCAACCATCAAAGCTTGCTATTGCAAGATGTACTCTGGACACTGCTGATGCAAGAGGGCAGAAACATCTAGTTGGAGCTCCTTATATCCACTGAGGATTTTTCAAGGAGCATATCCCTGTGTCTATTCACAAAATTAGCTGAACTGATGATTAGTGCATGGCAAATAACTGGTTTCTCTACCTTTGGGGCTTTTGTGTCAGTAGCTTAGCACACTTGTTTTTTTAATCAAAGGTTGTATTTCATTCTTTCTTAATTTTTCTTTATTTTCCTGTGTCCTTGAGGTCCACACGTGCTGTTGACACATTTATTCTGTATGATTTTCATTGTAGTTGGTGCTGTCACAGAGCAGCAGGGCCAATAACATCTCATGTCCTCTTTTCTACTTTCTTATCACCTAAAGACTTTCTTTCATTTCAAACTGACATTCTGCAAGACTGGCCTAGATTCAATCAATATTTGTCCTTCAATTTGACTTACAAATACATGCAAGTGCAAATTTTTTGCACTGGGGACAAAGTCTGTTTCCGAGTAAAAACACAAATTGAAGATAAATTATTGCTGGAATCCAGAATGATGGCATTAGCTTAATTTGGGAATTCTTTTGTGGGATACAACTTTTTCTTTTTTTTTCAGAAAGGGAAATTAGTGGATGAATTAACACAAATAATTACAAGCAGTACATGAGTCATTTTGCAGTATGAGTAAATATATTAACCATATATTAACCCCTTAAGGGTTTTTTTTTTGCACTGATTCCTTTTTTCACAGTGAAATTTTCAATCACTATAGTAACAGTATATACCGGTTTTATCTGTATAACATATTTTAAGATGCCATTGCTTTAGCGACAACAGTTCCTTATTTTGTAACATGTGGGTGGCAAAACAAGTGTGGGATCCTTTTCAAGGTCCAAGGGTCCAGTGAACCAACTGCATAATAATGCAATTCTAAAAATGTGCTTGGTGAAACATTAAGAGAATGTTCATTGTTTACTTAGAATGTCTCTGGAGGAATTATAATTACTCTCCACTTCTACAAAAGTACTTGTAAATAGGAATGCGATTATCTACATTTTGTTTAGGTTCTCTGGTGCAGGATGAGCCCACATACGAGCTTATCTGACAGTATCGGTAATCCAGTTGCACAGTAAAGGCATGATCCCTATCCGTGAGCAAAAAATACAGCCCCGCCTAGAACTGCCGAGTGGTATGGTATTGAAGTAACAGTATTGAAGTAACAACTGGGAAGCATTTTAGCTAACGACATTACATTTCCAATCATATAGTTTTTAGGCTTGCATAAAACAACACAGCATTTTTTTGCCCACAAAACAAAACCGTGTCATTTTCAATATGCACACTGAGAGTGTTGTGCTTCAGCAAAAACATTTCTTGATATTTTATGGCCAGAAAGGTTGATATTTTACAAGAAAAAAATTGTTTTGCGATGCCTACGTCTAAATAGAGGACTTCTTTTGGAGGACTTCCAAGGCATCTCTTGTCTCTCTAGTCTCTTGAGTATATTTCTGAGGAAGACCATGAAAACACCTTTGACTCCAGTATAGAGGGCATTTGCATTGACGTGACCCTATTTTCAGTGAGCATTTAATATATTCTCCAATATTTTAAGCCTGCTTTCAAATAATATGTATTCAAATAAATATACAATTGACAAATCCCTTTTGGAGAAAAAAACAATGCACTTTTTGGAGATATTTCATAAAATTTTTAAATGGGATTTGTCCAATGTTTTGGCTGTGGCTCCATTTTGTTTCTAAGCATGCCAGACACCACCATAATAATCTGCATCCACTCAAAAATCCTTTCAGTGAGAAAAAATCTTTCCACTTCCTCAGTGTTTGAGCTTCTGTAACTTTGTTTTAGTAAATACTAATATACTCTTGGAAAAGAAACCCCAAAGGGTTACCTTTCAGAATACACAAGGATTATGCCTGTAGTCAAAAGGGTTCAAGAATAGTAACTGTTTTATCTTGGGTATGTCATTTTCAAGCTTTTGTCAAGAAAACGGGTGATACTTAAGGGGGTAATGCACATTTGCATGAGTGTTGGAATCCGTACAGCAGAACAGCAACCAAAATATATTCAAATGTCTTATTGTTGCAACCTTTCCTTGTTTATCAGTTCACACAGTTAAACGCCTTTTAAAGAAGTTATAGAAATGTGTTTTGGTCTCAGTCATACATTGACGGTGCCCCTTTCTGTATTTGTGTCCACAAACCTTCTGGATCAACAGCTAGTCTACGTTCCTCTGTACCTCACTTTCAGTTAGTTGACTGGCAGCAACAGCACACAGCTTGTCGAGTCAGATTGAATGCCATTTGCATATCAATGGAGGAAATTGTTTCAAAAACCAAAGTGGAAAGATGTGAAAGTCTCCGGAAGGTCACAATGATACAGTGTCCCACTTTCGCTGACACAATTAAACACGTTCGGAAAACCGATCTAAAAATCCAAGACGTCCCCCATGTGGATTCCCAACACACCCTCCCCAACCCCCTCCACAACCTTTCCAAATAGGCCAAAATGCATTTACAAAGTAATTAAAAAGAAATTGTGACATGGGGGAGATAACGTCCTTATGAATGTTTTTTTTTCATCTCTTCTCCAAAATCCGCTCATTAAAATAGTATTTGCACTGCCCTTCTCTAAATTCCAGGAAAAAAAAAAAAACTGCTAGCTTAGAATTAAGTAATAACATGATAAGAGTGAAATGGGCAGTCATTGAATTCCAAAGCTGAGACAAGGTGAACGGAAGCAGCTGAAGAGTTCATCGGCCCCAGCACCACGGATTCACCGTCCATCATATCGCGGTAAGGGTGCGTTTACATTTTACATTTCAGTCATTTAGCAGACGCTTTTAATCCAAAGCCACTTACAAGTGCATAGGTTCTTCAACAACTTAAAAACATCAAATCCATAAATAGCAAAACACTCACTCTTATAATGAGGTTGTGAGGTTGTTGATGAATTCTTACAGGGAAAGGTATGTAGTGTAAGTGTGCTGACGGGCAGAGGGGGTGGGGGAGGGGGTATGGGTGGTGTGGGTTCGAGAATGTTCTTGCATGTTGTCAGAGTGTTGTCCATGTGACTATTTCAACAAGTATATGTGTCGGCTATAAATTGCTACTTACAGAGTTAGTTCTTTTCACTTACCATTGCATTATTACTATGTTACATGTTTTGATGCTTATGCGCAGATGATGAAATGTCTTCTACCTTTAAAATATAAGTGGATGCTTTCAGCACATATTTTTTCTCTACAAATGCTGACATTTCCTGGGAGAAACTCAGAACTTGAGTGCCTTTCTAACCTCACAGTGTAGAGCTTCTCACAATGGTAGAATATAAATAGTATTTTATTTAATTGTTTAATTATACGCATACATATTCATCACAGGCATTTAAACAAATGATCACTGTTTTCTGTCCATACAGTATTATTTTTTTCATTAAAAAACAACTGACTAGCCTTTTCTCTTAGCTGTACCATTAAGTTAATTGTATTATTATTTAAGGAAGGTTGCAATAATAATAATAATAAGAAGAATAATAATAATAGGAATAATACCACTGGTTAATCATCATACTACTGATTCCATAGATTTCTAAAATAAGCTGCAACAAAAGATTATTTCTTATGAGGCCCTTGTTTAGCAAAATGATATCATGCCCCATATGCTTTAGGTACATATTCAATCATGGACAATACATATTCAGAACATATTGTACAGTATATGGCAGAATTCCAACTGTGACTGGAATTAAATATGCTGATCCATATGCTGCACTCCATATGCAGATGTGTGTTCCTGTTTAAGAGACTGTCCTTCATATGCAGAGACACATATTTTCACACCTGCTTCTTCTAGCAGACGAAGATATTTAGACTTAAGTCAAATTCAAAAATAGGTTTTTGTCTTTGGAATGCTGGCTCGATGGAAATTTATTCACATAGGTGCCTTAAAATGATTACTTTCTATAATTGGTGTTAAGAAGAAAGATTTTTGATGAATTACATGTGTTTTGCATTTGCTTCTTATTCATGTTTGCTACTGCGACTGTTTAAAACAGAAGTGAGCGCATCAATCCTGAAATAATTCCTGCTGCAGATACAGAATTTTTATTTTTGCCATTGATCTTACTGCAATTGAATATCATTTTGATAATTATTTTTTGAACGTTGAAGACGTTGAATTAGTACTCTGATTATTGAGTATTACAAAGCAAGGTGTTTGCAAAGACAATGACTAATAATAATCCACTCAATTGTTTTAGCATATACAGTGAGCTACTTTTATCCACCACATAGACATACAGCACTTTTAATACATTTCAGGACACCATAATGTGTGGGAACAATGGCTTCACATATTAGCTGGATGTGGTCAATGGCAGTTTTAGTGCAAGAGCCTTCAGTATCTTGATTCTAAGCTTCTGTTTGCATTTGGAGTCTGTTATTGGCATTTGTCAACATGAGGACCAGAGTTGTGCCAATGAAGTTAATGAAGCCATTATGAGGCAGATTCTACAGTCAGAGACATAGACCTAACCTTAGCTTAGCAATATCAACTGTTTGGAACATGGTAAAAAAAAAAAAGGCACCAGTGAACACAGAACACAGTAATCATTTGTTAGTTGATAGACAAAGGAATACCTCTACCGTTGCATACTTCAGACATTTATTTTTGTGTTATGTTCGCAGGAAAGGCTTCTTCCTGGCAACTCTGCCATGTAGGTTGTTTAGAGGATGTTGTATTATCGTCCTGTGAACAGCTAGACCTGTGATTTGTCTTTGTCCAGACCTTGTCTTGACTTCAGCTGTTCTGTTTACCTTTCATTTTCTAATGTTTCTGACAGTGGAAATGGGTAGATTTTTTTATAGTCTTTTCCTTCTTGGTGGAAATGAACCATCTTCATTCTGACATCCTTGGACAACTGTTTAGAGGAACCCATAGTTGTTAAAACCAGACAGAACAGCCACTGCCGTTGGATACTCTACAAGGCATGGAATTACTTCAGAATTAAAAGTTCAGCGCTGAACTTTGAGCTCTGAATTAGTTGCTCTGGATTAGAGTGTCTGCTAAATGACTGTCATGTAATATAATGAATTATATTCACCTGACTCATTGAAGCCCTAATGAGTAAATCACCTGGGTCTAGGCCTTAGTAATCATCTTTTTTTTTTTATTAACAAGGAATAATCCAAAAGGGTTCCCAAACTTTTATAAACTGTAAAAAATGGAAATAAAAACCAATATTGCTTTAGAATTTGCAGAAAGGTCTCATGTTTAACTACCATTTCGAGTTCAGGTTTGCTATAGATCACACACAGATTCATTGCAACAAACATTGAAGCCAGGAGTGCCAACATTTCTGCACTCCACTGCATGTGTAAATTATACTGTAATCTACATGGTGAAAACAAAGAAACCAAATGACCTTAAAAAAACTTTAACCATAAGTGAATTGTTTCATGACAAATCTAAAATTGTGGAGTATGGAGCTCACTGTACATACAGGTATATATTGAGGTGCTGAACAGAGGACCCTGGAAGTGGGACTTTCTGTGAAAAACCCACTAGTGACCCACTGGTACATCAATGTCTCTGAAATTTTCCAAGCCTCTAGCCACCGTATGCAGGAATTTCTCGAAAAAAATAACATTGGCAAAGATGAGTGCCTGTGCTCCCTCTTAAAAGCATTTCTTTCATTAGCATTGTTCCCATTAATAATTGCGTAATCTTCACTTCAACTGTTCTCCTTAATTAAGCTGATTAATATGCAACACCTACGGCTGCACTAAAGCACTTTTAATATTCTTACCAGGTTGAGATAATGTATGTGGAATCAATTTACATCCACTAATGAGTCAGAAACACTTAACACACTTGTCATGAATGGTCCTCACACTCATCTTGTATTTGCTCAAATATAAACCTCCTTCTCAGTGTAAAGCCCCATATGTCAATTAAATGTTATTGGAAATTTAGCAGAATAACTGAGTTTCACTGTGCACTCATTATTGGATTTCTATACATTATAAGTAGTGTTTTCATCAAACGCAACACAGCAGATGATTTTGCACATATGCAATTAATTTTTTTTCCTTATGGAACTAGGCTTCTACAAAAACAAGCTTTGGGTAATGAATTTCAGCAAGCGCAATTTCTTTCCCCATCCCCATCCTATTGCAAGTCAGTAATTTGTTGAAATTAAAGAAAAGGCTTCTGGGCAAAAAAAGAGAGCTTGAGCTTTGACTTTGCTAGCTTTGACTGTTCTTAAAGTATAGGACGAACACTGCAATGAGGTTGTATAGAAGTATTTCCCTACAAGTGTCACCTTCAAACAGTGGCTAAAGTCAATTTTTTTTTTTTGTTTCCGGCTGCAGCGCTAATATTCTTTCTCCCTTTGTTATATTATCTGAGGAGGAATAAGTGACCTACACCTATGAATAGTATTTTATTTTCCTGACCCAAGATTTTTGGAAAAGCAGATATTATGGGGTTTTTTTCAGGAGAAGGGCAGAGAGATCGTCTGTGATAGAGTAGGGCGTGTCTTGCCATTTCTTGAGTGGCTCAATACCACCTATATATCTCTCAGACCTACAAGCGGATGCCTTTTAACGATAACACTATTATTGAATTTTCTCAAAATTAGATTACCATCATGCGGGCCAAAATGTTAATTACCGCATCGATTGTGCAGAATATTTGCATATTAATCAGGTGCACTCCGCGACACTGCAATTTGTTCTTGTTCCACAGAATATGAACTAAAAGTAAAAAGAACATGGTGTCCTAGAGACAGTTGACTATGGATGGAGGCAGCAGAACAAAAATTAAGCAAGCAGTAAAATATGTTTTATATATATATATATATATATATATATATATATATATATATATATATATATTTATTTTTCACTCTAAGGGGCATGTGTTTGCAAAGGAAGGCTATCATCAATTGCAGGAGTGATGCATCATTCAGTGGCCAAGACTGGTGAACTGTGGCATCATTGCGAGCACCTAAAAAAGCTGTAACCTGAGGTATTCTGCCAAATTAAAAGCCACAATATTCTTGTTAGTACAAGGCCAAGTGTGTCCCTCTTTTGCAGACTTCATGTTATAGACTATTAATGGCATACAGTACCTGAGGGCTCAACCTGTGATTTCTTGGCGGTACATGGAGTTGGGGGGAAAGACACAGAAGCCATAATCTAAATTCCAAGCCAAAGAGCCAATGGTAATTCTTGAACTCTCATTCTACAAGTTAACCTAAAGAGAGATGTATTTTTCACAGAGTATTAACTCCATTTGCATGCTCAACGTTCTCAAGTAAACGTAAATGAAGTGCATTTAATTAATAAAATGCATTGCATACGTCCAGACTGTGGCCCTTCACTGCAGGCTGCAATAACTGAAATGTCAGCCGCCATTGTGATATTTTATCCAACATATTTCTCCGGTTTATCACTCGACAGTCAAGCTGTCAAGGGTAGCCATTTTTCTTCTTGTATTATCGTGTGTGAATTATAATGAGTCTCTCAACTCCTTAGTGACCAAGTGGCTGAAGGAAACATGGAGAAGTACAAAACTACTGTAAGCTGTTGAAACAAATGAAGACCATTTACCGTGATATAAAGAGCAATATTTCGCTATAGCAACAGTTTGATGTATATGCTGCAGCCCCGCTAATTTGTCTTTTTGTCTGCAGCATTAAGATAACAAAGTGCTGCACTGCTTAAATAGGTATTAGTCTACAGCTCACAGCTTTCATCACAGAAGCTGGGAATGTATTGTTCGTTAATATCCCGGTAGCTGCCATAAATACAATGATCATTTAGAAAATGCGTGCAAAACCATTTTTTTTTCATTATAACTTCAGAAAGGAGGTGCTAATTCAACCTGATGGAGGTGAAGCCGCACATTCCATTAAACCGAACACAAGGCAGCCAGAATGCAAATGAAACATGACAGTTCACTGTTTTTGTTTTCTATTTTCGCTCAAATGAAAACAGATGTTCACAAAATATCAGGGGATACCTCCCACAGTGTCCGGACTGGCTGAGGGTAGAGTAAACCACAATTTCAAGAAGAGTAAAAGGTACCATGCGACCTTGCAAATTGGAGCGCTCCTTTTGTCTGCGCATTTCAGGGGTGCCACTACTTGGCACACAGCAGCTGACACATGAAGAATAACGTGACCTCCCCCCGCCCATATCAGTCCTTTAGAATATCCACCTAGTTCAGTGTCATCACCAGGTCCCAGTAGACTGCCTTACTCACGTTGCCTTCCGTAGCAGCTACTCCCCGTTGGTGTGTGATTGTGTGTGTGTGAAGGGGTGAATGAGAGTCATCAATTGTAAAGTGCTATATAAAAGGGTCACAACCAATTACAACCTAAGAAACCAAGCAAATCCACTTAGCATTGAAATACACGGCTTGAATTTATCGGTAAAGAGTTGGGGAAACAAAGAAAACCAGCGGACCTTGAATTGATGTAGCAGTACATAAAGGCAAGGAGCTGCTCAGCAGTTTCCCACTCCATTTCTGTGAGAGGCAACATCCAGATGAGAGGCAAAGTGTGTGACCACAGCTGCCTCCCTTATGAAATGATCACGATTTAACATTTAAAGGTACAATAGGTAAGATTTTTGTGTTAAAATATTGTTACAAGACCATTGTAAATCCCTCCCTATCCTTGAAAAAGGCTCACTGACATGTTGACTCACCCTCTGCCTCTGTTTACAGTCCTTCAAAATATGCATTTCATAGGCCGGCACTCTGTACGTAAACATTGCATAGCTGTACAATAATTCAAGGTCATTGGTTGAAAATTGGTTCTAATTGCCACAGCCAATGGCATTTCAACATCAGCATGTTCACAGAGAAGGGGTGGGATAAACAGTGTTCTGGTTTGAGTGTATTTGTTGCTGCAATTCCTCTCTTGACCGTTAGAAGTCTGAAATTACCTATTGTACATTTAACATTTGCATGTGAGAATAGTCACAGAACATGAAAACAACATGTAACTGCAATTTCCACATGCAGAAATAAAACATGTGAAATTCCATATTGTCACATGGGACTGACTATAAGTTGTGAAAGCAAAACCTATATTAACGCATATTTGTGTTGTTCATATGTGTACTTGTAACATGTCATTAGTTATTTTTACATTTGTACTTTTAAGCAAAATGACTAACAGTTGATTAGACTAGGTAGGGGCCGGAGCAATCTAGAGTAAAGGGCCTTGCTCAAGGGCCCAACAGCTGCACTCCTTAATGGAATGTGCTCAAGTGCTGCACAGGGGCTTGGACCACCAACCTTCCAGGTCCGAGTCAAACACCTTCATATGATTGTTCAAATCAGATCTTTGGAAATCTGGTTTCTGGACACAGGACACTATTTTTTAATAAGCTGGTTGTGGTTCAAGTATTCCTGCATCTAAGGTCCCATTGAAGCAATAACCCAGTAATTGCTGGCAAAGCAGACAAGGCCATTGGGATGTTTTCTATCTCAGCAACTTCCTGAAGGGCATGCTGGCAGTGGGGCCACTTGAGATTGCTTCCCGTAAGCTCAGAGTAACCTCTTCTTGAACCTCTCAAGAAGAGGGATAGAGAACCAAACAGACCATATTTTTTTCAAGTAAAACCCAGTCACTTCAGAACTTCAAACTGCCGCCCCTCATGGTGGTACACACAGCCAGGTCAGAGTCGGTGACTGAATTTGGCAGGTAGAGCTTGGAGTTACCTGAAGCATCCTTGCAGATGCAGTCTTGGTCTTCATGAGTGGGATGACATGGCTGCAGTCTTTTCACCGGAAGAGGTGGGCTGGCCTACGTTCTAGTCAATAACTATTGTTTATCACTTTTAACACACGTGAAGGTTCATTTTCATATTTAAAAATCTGGTTGAATACAAAAGTAAGGTTTTCTGATTATACGTGAGTCTGGACAGAAATATATGCAGATGTCTCATATTTGGAGAGATTTGGGGACAATTGAGGACATCTGGGTGCAGTTTTGGGAAAAACTCATGTGGAACTTGAATGCCTGTAGATATCTTTACCAAATCTTGTAAACACATTGAGATCAAGTTTTGGGTTTGTCCTTGACATAGGAATTGAGATGTTCATTGTTAAACTATAAAAATATAAGGTATTTTAACATTTTTGAACATGCTCTGACATAAAGTTATTCGGTCTCAAATTTATGAATGGTTCAAGCATCTTCATTAAATTAAGTCTTCACCCATGTGTGTGCAGTAAATTGTTTTTGGGATATTGATACTTTTATAGAACTAGTATTACATAGGCTGAAATTGCCTTCTCGGGGGCCAAAGTGGAAAGGGCTCATATCACTGTATTGTCGGTCTGTTGCAGAAACAGCTTTAACAGCGACGTAAATGCAATGGAACCTGTCATAGTTTGGCTGGCTTTTGGATTAGATGAAAAAAGTAATTCCATAATTATATCTCTTCAGTGACAAGTGCAATCAATCATAATTTTCTCCTACTTCAGCCCATGTGTCACTGCTAATGTATGCTCTGTACTTTTACCCTGCTGGAATTTAGTGAATGCTGTTATCCAGCTCATCTGATAAATGTATTGGGATTTTTTTTTCTGTTTTTTTCCCCCAGACACTTGGCTCGCTTGCCCTCGAGACACAACTGAGGAAAAATACAATCATTTAAAAGGAGAACTTGAAGGTTGCAGGAAGAATTACAAACCCCAGAATTCAACCCTCAAGGACTATTTCCCCCTGAACATTAAACATGTCACATGTACGTAACATAGCATAGAGGGGTTGCCATCTGGCCAGTACATATGAGAGACCTTCTGGGATTTCATTTAGAATTTATTGCCATTTGGCCTGCTGCCCTTACTGTTGTAGGCAGGCTATGTACCACATAATTCCACAAGACAGCAGTGTTGATCTAAAGGGTAATACTGTATTTGTAATAAAAAAATAAAAATAAAAAAAGTTTTCATGCATCATACATTTATAAATATGCATCTGATGTGTAATTACATTTACATTTACATTTTAGTCATTTGGCAGACGCTTTTAATCCAAAGCGACTTACAAGTGCATAGGTTCTACCACAAGTCAAAGCATCACATCCAGAACTAGAAAAATACACCTGGACTGCTGTTCTAAACATATAGTCGTCATCATAAGTGCAATTTTTCTTTTTTTTTTTTTTTTTTTTTTTTTTTTTTTTCAATACCAGGGGATCTGGGAGGGAAGATGAGGTTAGAGATATTCTGCCCATGTTGGCGGGAGGCGAACCTCCTACCTGACTGGGACCTGGGGAGAGGAGACAGGACAGGGATGGGAAGGAAACACATGGAGGGAACTAGGGAGGACAAGGGGAATACTACACATATGTATGTGTAAGGATCACTGATGAATGACTTTCTTAAGGTTTATGTGAAAAATGCTTTCCTTCTTCAGAAGTCTTCAGAATTATTGCAAAGGTCCTAAAGATATGTCCATTCAAATTATTCAAAGCACTTGTAGTTGTAGAACCCTCATATACTTCAAATCAGATTCTATCCCAGTCATAACAATCTGTCCATTTTAATTTGCATTCAGAGGGCATCAGCAGTACAGTTTATTGGCACGCTACAAGGCTAGGTATCAAACCTGCAACACAAACCATCAGCAGTCAATTGCTCAAACGCAGTACAATTGACAAGATAGAGCACCTGGGGCAAATGGTGTGATTGCAATGTGCTAGAAAGTCATGAAGTGCTTGACCAATAAATAATTGCCAGAATGTATGTATGTAAATCATAACAGAGAAGTAGCGAACCATTACTGCGAGGTAGACTACACTTGTGGAGGTGAAGTGGTCAACTTTGAGGTGAGGAACCTGACCCCTAACACACTTGTATGTTGTATTTATCAAGCAATTATTATTCCACTTTGATTATTATACCTATGTTGAGATGTATTGCAATTGCTGTTTCTGTAAAATACATAACTTCTTCTGACCAACAATACATTTTGTTATGCATTCATTTACAAATGCATGCAGAACTTCAATCAAAATAATCACACACACCAGCAAAACTGGAAAAAAGTGGAATAAAGAAGAAAAGGGTGGGAAACTGACAGAAAGATGATAAACAACAATAGGCCAGGCTTAGCTGTCATACTGATGCTTGTGTTTTACCTGTGAAAGCTTATGTTTTTTCTAACAAAATAACTTGTGAATAGTTTAGGTCAATGCTAAGTCAAACATGAATGACACATGCACCTCTGTCTCTCTCTCTCCTTCTTCTTCTTATTCTGAAATCTTCTTCTGAAATTGTTCTCACTGACTGGGGCCTCACTCAAGTTCAGCACAAGGATAATTTATTTATGTAGACAAATGCTCATGGTAGAAGGCTCAAGAGAAGGGAACAAAAAAACTGCCAATTTAAACATCCAGAAATAGTTTTGCAAGTAAAACCAAAACTGGAAAGACTTGGTCTCAAAAGAGCCCAAGGAGAAGACTTGAGTCAGGGTCAGAGCAACCTAAAGACCTTGACATTTAAACGTGACATTCAGTTCAAAACTGAAAACAGCTCTTGCACATGGTCACCTGATTCAAGATGAGCTGAGTATAACAGTACACGTGTTTTTAATACCTGTGAGTCTCTTCGATAATGATTTACTGTAAACTCTAAAACATGAGAATTTAATTATACTGTAGCAGTCGAACAGACTTGTCCTTATCTTCATAAATTAGTCAATGATGTTCTGTAATTCATACTGATTGACGTTGTCAAATATCTTTCTCCTTGCACTAACCACTGTTATAATAACCCTGCGCATTAATCAAATCTTTCATTTGTTTAACATTCATTCAGATAAGATGTATTCAGTTGCTTCATGCGTTCTCAGAAAATATTTATTAGTGGAAACTCTAATGCGGAAGCCTATTAGTGGCCATTGATTATAAAAGTACAGTGCCCACTAAATAAAGTGTGTGTTGTGATGCTAACATCAGGTATTTCAATATGCTTATTTAAGACATTAAACATAATGCTCACATTCAGTCCTTGGGCCAAACCCCAAAATTGGACGATTTGGTACCATCTGGGTGGGCAAATTCTAGATGTGATTTTTTTAGTCCTATACATCCCTAGATTATGTTTTGATATGATAGACCTTTTGGTTTGGCAGCTTATTAGTGGTTATCACCTCCTAAAGGTATGGACTGCTTTCGTTCAAAACCGGAGTTTTGCCAAAAAAAGTCCCCCTGCCATATTTTGCCCCCCTTTGCATGATTCGCTTGTAGGTCGGGCTGTGGGGGTGCTAGAGACATGAGCCTGCAGTTTTTGTTATGCGCCTGAGTCTCCTGAACACGTAGAGACCAACCCTGAGTCGATCAGACCTTCCTAGGCCGAGCTATGGTCACTTTTCCCGCACCTACCCCCTACCGGTGAATGCCTAATTTTTGCGGTTTTCCGGAGGTATTGTGCGGTAGGTGCGGGAAAGTTACCATAGCTCAGCGTAGGAAGCTCTGATCGACTCGGGGTTGGTCTCTACGTGTTCAGGAGACTCAGGCGCATAAAGAATGTCTCATAAAACATGTCTCTATCAACCACAGCCCAACCACAGCCCGAGCTATGAGCAAATAACCCGAAGGGGAGCAAAATATGGCAGGGGACTTTTTTGGCTCCACCAGAAAAGTTAAAAAGGGTAAAACATTTTACCTAATAGATATCACCATGACACTTCCTCAGTTGGTTACTTACATAAAGACTATTATTTTTTGTATTAAAAGTTTTCTGAATTTTTATGTTTAAATATGCAAATGATGCATTATCTACTTAAAATATGTGTTAATTTACACATACAATACATAAACCCTTCTTGAAGGTTTTGTATATGTCCAGGTTTCAGTTCAGTTCAGTGAGTGAGTCTAGTGGCTGGTGACCGCTAGGACCATAGGCAGATGCCTTGTTGGTAAGTAATTTGTTCAAAGTACTTAAAACAAATAAAGTGTGTGTTTACCCCCTCAAATGAATTAATTAATTTATTTATTATTTATTTAATTTATCTCCAGCCAGATCTATATTTAGAGGTAAGTTACCTTAGGTAACTTTAGCTCGCAAGCTAGTTTAGAGTTAGCGGTAATGTATATTACATAGATACGCTCCCGTTAATAACTAGCTAGTTAATAACGAGTTAATCACTTTTTAGTTAGCTAGTTTGGCTAGCTAGTAGCCTGCTGTGCACCCAGGCATGAGACACGTGTTTATATTGTAGTAATATTAAACCTGTTAAGCCAGCGGGCCGAAAAAAATACCGGCTTGATCCATCACTAGAAAACATGGGCAATGGTGTTTATTTTCAACTGTTGCTCAAAGTTTAGACCCTAATGTTCAAATGTTCGTCACAAAACATGATCGAAAGTGCAGGCTACAGTGGAGTCCAGTGGGCAAACGCAAAGACCGTTCCTGTTTACGTTATTTGAATGTGCAATAGTTGTTTTCAAGAGTACATTGTTTACACTAATTGTGATATTTTTGTTTTCTAATTGCACATTGACATTGATCACTTTTTATTTGGTTATTCTATTATTGGAGTGGACATTTTATAGCCCCAGGCCTGAGACTGAAGCCTTTTGTTCCTCCAGGTGTTTGTGTGTCCTTGTTGACAGTCTCCTCAATGGTCTGGTCGACAGGAATTCGCCCAAAAGGATTTCTGCTGCCAATTTGGACAGAGAAGCCTCCCTGCAGGAAGTGGGCATGTACTTCAGGGTGATCAGCAGGCAGTTGTGACATGGTTGCATAGTAGTAGGAAAGGTAGCGGGCGTAATTGAGCTTGTCGTAAGCAAAACACCAAGGGATCATCTCTCTGATGCATGCAAGGTGCAACATCCAGTTGCCTTCTCTAGAAGCACAAATCAGGCCCAACAGGATCTCTGTCATATCAAGGTAGGACATCCAGAAAGCTGAAAGACCATGTTGGCTTTGGAGAGAGTCCAGGTAGACCTGGAACAGCTCCATGGTGAGGGTGAATGAGGCATTCTCAAGAAGCTCTGTGAGTGACACCTGACAGACATCACCATGGAAGCTGCCAATGCCCCTCAGGGCTTCTTCCAGGTTGCGAACCTGTGTGGGATGTTTGTCCTTTATCCACAGAAGGAAGCCTTTCCAGGCAAGCCTCATTAATGCTTCATAGACCAGCTTGTGCAGCCTGACAGCTCTGTTGTACTTTCTTCCTTCCATCACATCAGCTACCGACCCTTCAGCAATAACACCAGACTCCACACAGATGTCTCTCAACCCTGCATCTTGGAATCGTTTCCCCAGAATGGAAAGTAGGTTGCAAATGGTGTGGAACACCCCCATCCTGATGACAATGTTTTTGAACTTGTCATGCTTCCACACTATTTCTGCTGCCTTGGCGTAGAGTGCTTGGTCAAACACGCAGACAATTGTCTTTAACTGCAGGGACTCCATGATGCATACTGTCTGGTTTAGCATCTCGTACACAGTAGACAGTTCTGTAGCAGGGGCATTGATTGTTGGCATGTAGCTCACAGTATCCTGGACCACTGTGACATCGTTGTGGGTCTGGATGTTGAATCCAGTCCAGCTGCTCACGGTCTGAGCTTCTGGGGCAAACATTCGAGCAAGCAGCCAGACAACGTTCTTTGCCTTTGCATCATGTACCTGTGTGGTAGTGTTGGCATCTACACTTGGGGCGTTTGTTGGCCCCACTCTCTGTCCAGAATTGTAGGTGGGTAGCATCAGTGCTTTGGGGCTGATGCTCCGCTTCTTTGACTTAGTGACTGTCGGCATGATCCTTTGAGGTACAGGTCCAATTACTTTTGCCTGGACAGCTATGCCATTGACTCGGTGAGAGGTTCCTGCTCCACTAACCGTCTCCTCTAGTCGGTCTATGTTGTCATAAGCCAGGGTGGTGAAGACATTTTGGTATATGTCTGTTGGTAGTGGTATGCCGTCCCTTGACAGTTCCATCTTCTGCAGACACAGTGCTGTGTCAATCTCTTCAGCCTGTGAATAGGACACACCGTGTCCGAGCCGATTCAAGGTGTGTACCAGTTCTGTGTTTCCTGTCAAGGACTTCACAGCAAACGGCAGAAGTAGGTGTTTTGGTGGCTTGATTCTGCCACTGGTGACTGCAAAGACCAAGTCACTGCCAAAGGAGGTGGTAAGTCGCTTGACTCTTTCAGATGGACTTTTGCACTCGCCGTTTCCAGTCAGTAGTGTTTGCAGGGACTGAGTGATGGATTTGGGAAGGATGAATTCATTTTGTTCTACATCAGGTGGCCACACTTGGGTGTATTGTTTTTTTTATCTAATTTCTTATCAGCAAAGCTGCTTCTGTTATATCACCTCTGACAGATCTGGTATGCTGTAGTTCCATATTCAAGGAGTACACAGTTTTGGCCAGCTCAGTCTTTGAAAGGTTGTCTGGGTACAGAAGAAGCCTCCCACTGTCATCAGGAAATATATGGATGGTTCCACCGAACTCTGTTTCCATCCTACGGCAGAGGTGTTTCTTGGTTGAGTCCTTGATCTGGCTGATACCAAGAGACGTCATGGATGATTGTAGTCTTGATGAGAGGTATGTCATGGGTAGTACTTCTGGGTTGGGAAAGAGTTCATTCCTAATGTATGAGAACAGTTCCTCGTAGGCATGTTTTTCTGCTACCTCATATGGAGCATCTGCATCTCCACTTTGTTCCCTTGACTTAGAGTTGGCAGCAGGCTCTCCGCGTGTATATGCTCGGTAGCAGGACCTATGATAATGGCCCTCAGCAGCAACAAGCTCTCTACTAGTGACAGCAAGCATCCTTTGGTCCAGTTTGGTGACTGCTGCTTCTCGGATCCTGTCATCTGCGCGCAACTCTGAACACTGTACGAGAGGTTCCCTCGTATTTTTGCCCTTCAGATACTTTGTTGATTTCTCACAGAAGATACACACTTCATCATACACCATGGATTTGCTTGGCACATCTCTAGACAGTCTTCTTGAACTTACTTCTTTGGTTCCAGAGTCAGAGGCAGTTTTTTTTTTTTTTGTGATAGAATCCAGGGATTTTTTCAATGTGAAAATACTACGGCAGCGGTAATGATACTGCACTGGTGGAATATCTCCCTCACACAAGTATTTGGCTAAGTCCAAAATTGGGAGATGTTGTCTGATTTCTGCCGCCCTCAACAAAGTTCTCCATGAGTCCAGGTTTTGGGGTGACACCAGGTTTGAGTTGGAATCATCATCAGAGCAGTGGATGATGCAGTCCATGCGGGCCCGCTTTCTTGGCAGGTTGCTGCTGCATTCGCCTGAAGTTGGATCCATCATTACACTACTGCTGACGATGTGGGTCTCTGACATAGAGGAATAAATGTAGTTTGACATAAAATTATCAACCTTATTCTAAACTAAAATATTGTCAGGGTGCAGTAATTGGGGCCCTGCCTGCTGGCTCAGTGCTGCCAATCAAGGGCGCAGATCTCATTACAACTTAGGGGGGCTACAAACAAGGAATCTTCTGTAAATGTAATGTAAATTAAGTTACTTTAATATTACTACAATATAAACACGTGTCTCATGCCTGGGTGCACAGCAAGCTACTAGCTAGCCAAACTAGCTAACTAAAAAGTGATTAACTCGTTATTAACTAGCTAGTTATTAACGGGAGCGTATCTATGTAATATACATTACCGCTAACTCTAAACTAGCTTGCTAGCTAAAGTTACCTAAGGTAACTTACCTCTAAATATAGATCTGGCTGGAGATAAATTAAATAAATAATAAATTAATTAATTCATTCATTCATTTGAGGGGGTAAACACACACTTTATTTGTTTTAAGTACTTTGAACAAATTACTTACCAACAAGGCATCTGCCTATGGTCCTAGCGGTCACCAGCCACTAGACTCACTCACTGAACTGAACTGAAACCTGGACATATACAAAACCTTCAAGAAGGGTTTATGTATTGTATGTGTAAATTAACACATATTTTAAGTAGATAATGCATCATTTGCATATTTAAACATAAAAATTCAGAAAACTTTTAATACAAAAAATAATAGTCTTTATGTAAGTAACCAACTGAGGAAGTGTCATGGTGATATCTATTAGGTAAAATGTTTTACCCTTTTTAACTTTTCTGGTGGAGCCAAAAAAGTCCCCTGCCATATTTTGCTCCCCTTCGGGTTATTTGCTCATAGCTCGGGCTGTGGTTGGGCTGTGGTTGATAGAGACATGTTCCTTATGCGCCTGAGTCTCCTGAACACGTAGAGACCAACCCCGAGTCGATCAGAGCTTCCTACGCTGAGCTATGGTAACTTTCCCGCACCTACCGCACAATACCTCCGGAAAACCGCAAAAATTAGGCATTCACCGGTAGGGGGTAGGTGCGGGAAAAGTGACCATAGCTCGGCCTAGCAAGGTCTGATCGACTCAGGGTTGGTCTCTACGTGTTCAGGAGACTCAGGCGCATAACAAAAACTGCAGGCCCATGTCTCTAGCACCCCCACAGCCCGACCTACAAGCGAATCATGCGAAGGGGGGCAAAATATGGCAGGGGACTTTTTTTGGCAAAACTCCGGTTTTGAACGAAAGCAGTCCATACCTTTAGGAGGTGATAACCACTAATAAGCTGCCAAACCAAAAGGTCTATCATATCAAAACATAATCTAGGGATATATAGGACTAAAAAAATCACATCTAGAATTTGCCCACCCAGATGGTACCGAAAAATGGTTTGGCCCAAGGACTAATTAGCATCTCCATCAGAATAAATATAAGCAAAAATAAAATAAAAATGAATACGATGACCATTTTGTGGCTATTTGACATCATAAACTAAACTTCCTGTTTATCTTGCAATGAACTAACAACAACATCTATTGTCTGAATTTAAACTGGGACAACTGCTCTGAAAGTAAGATATGATATGAAAACAGATTCATTGTAACATTTCTGCAAGTCATTTTATGATGTGGATGGTTTTGGAATTAAACTGCATGCAATTAGTACAGTTGACAAATAACGTTAGAAGATAAGTCTACTTCTTAGGTCTGTGTAGATATCATCAATTGTTCCTTTGCTATTAGGAGACCAATTTGGCATCCACAGGGCACCCAGATGACTAATGCTGTCCAGAATGCAGAACCTCAGCTTTATCTTAGAGCACACATACTTTGAGCTTCCACTGAACTAAACCACACAATCAGGAGTTTAAATGAGACTTGGCCGACTGTGAAAGAGGTGTTTGACACTGGGGATTACATTTGAGATTGTTAATCAGATTTGGGTTAAGCAGGATGTATGAAAATGACTTCAGAGAGTGCAGTTTCCTGGGTTTATCACATTGCTCGCTCGCAGAGTACCTCTGCACGCTTTCCCCTCCTTTACTATGCCTCTCCTTCCCTTTTATTCCATGTATTTGTTTTTGCTCTGTCATAAGAATGGCACATCCCAGAAGGCTGGACTGTAGCCTAGAGTCTAAGGTACATGACTGAGAGTAGCCACAATCTATACAGTTGTTGGACCCTTAAGAAAGGCCCCTCATTACTCCACTGCTTAGTTGAGTCAACTCAAGGTCACTTTAGATTAAAGAGTCAGCTAAATAACTGCTATAAAAAGGCTATACAACAGCATCTTTGATCATGATGTTAAAATACACTCACCAAGCACTTTATTAGGAACATTTTTACTTTCTATAATCCACACTGAATTATTCATGTGATTATCTAATAAGTCTAATGTGCCAGTTGTGTGGCAGCAGTGCAATGCATGAAATCATGTAGATACGGGTCAGGAGCTTCAGTTAATGTTCACATCAACCATCAGAATGGGTAAAAATGTGATCTAAGTGACTTTGACCGTGGAATGATTGTTGGTAGCAGACAGGGTGGTTTGAGTATCTCAGAAACTGCTGAGTTTCATGCACACTAGTCTCTAGAGTTTGCAAAGAATGGTGCAAAAAACAAAATATCCAGTGAGTAGCAATTCTGCAGACAGAAACGCCTTGTTAATGAGAGACGCCAGAGGAGAATGGTCAGACTGGTCAAAGCTGACAGGAAGGTGACAGTAACGCAAATAACCACACATTACAACAGTGGTATGCAGGAGAGCATCTCTGAACACACAACGCATCATAACTCTAAGTTCATGTGTACTATGTAGCTCTCAAATAAAATGTGATAAAAAAAGAAAAAGTGATACAAACAAATATGTTAGAAAAGTAAGATATTTAAATCTTCTTGGTGTTGTGTAGATCTCTGCATGTATTTACATCATCTTTCAGCCACAAAGGCTTGGAACTACACATCTTTGAACAGTCATCTCACGTCTGGAGTAAAACAGCTGGCAAAAGCATTCAGCCGCTCCCTGGTTTTGTTATCAAATGAGCACAATCATGTTTCTGGACACATTCCCTTAAATACTTAATGATGTTTTTTTTTTATTGTTTTTTTTTTTGTCTTTTTTTACTAGTGTTTTGTTTCATGTACAATGTGAAGGAAAAAATTGGGATTAGATCAGTTTACCGAAGGGAACAAGTAGAAAATAACCAACGCCAACAATTCCTATCCACTCGACCCAAAACAGATTATGATTTTTTTTCCTTTCAAAATGCACACAGTATTCCCTGTTGGTTATGTGAATAAACTTAATTTGATATATAGTCAAGTTGAACCCTATGCATCTGAATGGAACAGAATTTACAAGCAATGGTACTTTTTCATCATTTGTTGCCACAATTCCAGTGCCATTTCATGATGAAAGGGCTCAATGAATTCCAGTTACTTTTCAACTGAAAAATGAACGGAACACATTAGGCACTCCAGCTTAGTTATTTATTTTGTTAATGCCTAATGCCATGCTGACTAATCGGTATGTCTTTGTATTGTGAAGTTAAAGGGAAGATAAAAGTACATTGGTATTATGTGTATATATACTGCTTGTATATATATACTCAGGTGTTTGGCATGATATACTATTATGTTTCAAAGCCATCATCTACTCAGTTTGTATGCGGTGAGTATTCAGCTGCTGTAGGACCTACATAATAGAGGTGGCTGCTTTTGCTTTTGGTGTAAATTTGCTTGATAAAATTTGCCCCACTTCCCTCTCTTTCATTGTAAAATGATGATGATTATGATGATGATGGTGGTGATGGTGATGAAAATGATGATGATTATGATGATGATTATTATTATTATTATTATTATTATTATTATTATTATTATTATTATTATTATTTTTACATTATCTGCTGTTGAACTGGGTTTACAGACTTGAGAAGACATGGATGGTAGGCAACATAACAAACGTTGCTCTGGGATATCTGTGTCCATGAATGCTTTGTATTCTGAAAACGTAATGCCCTTTTTACTTGCACTGCACAAACACAGAGCAACACGGTCAACAGCGTCTAATCCCACAAGTCACTTCACTCGACACAGAAGTCCAGCCTGAAAACACAGATTGCACAGAATTTGCCAAGCAAAGAACCCTGCAGATTAACTTCTTAATCACTTCCCGCTGTTTCAATCTGTGGAGATTCAGCGACAGATCAAAATCAGGACAGATCCTGGCACCGCAGCAACAGCATGAAGGTTATGTGAAGGTTTGATTTCATTTCTGTTTTGTATTTTATTTATTTATTATTGTATCATTATTATTATGACTATTATTATGATTATTATATTAATTTGTGCACCTACCATGTAGATTGTTGACTGACACAACTGATTTTTAAAAAATGAATTTAGTTTTCATTCTTGTCCAGCCATTGAAATAATTCATAAATCTGCTAATTATAAGTGAATAAACACATTTTTCTTTTTTCCCAACAGAGACCTGTGTGGAATTTCATAAATCTTACTCAATTATCACCTGTTAATTAATGATAACATTTCACAAGTCATTTTTTCTCTATTTTCTTACTATCTACCTGACATGTCAGTTTTCAGATTCAGCATATTATATTTTTAAATAAAAGAGTCCTTAATTCAGGATTTGAAATTGCAGATTTTTACATCGATGGGAAGATGTCGTAATCTCTTCTGATCCTGGCTCATTTATGATAATTGTTAAGCTAAATTCCTGAATTAAAAATTCAGGTTGAATCCACAGTTTGCCCTTCGTGCTCAAACTTTGGTGGGTTATAATTAGATGGTATGAAAAGAGAACATTTACATTTTAAGCCCTCTTTGCACTAGTTTGGCCTGGATCCAGAGCCAGTTTTGAATATAGGAAGGTAGCCGTCAAAGACAACCATATGGTACTGTTACTGAAAAGCTGCTTTTTCGTCTCAGAATGGCAAATCTTCAATCGCATATGAATGATGGACTAGGAAAAAGTCAAGTGTACTACTTAAAACATCAAAGGGAAGATACAAGTATACTGACTTTATAAGCATGCAGAGACATGTGTATATGTGTCTAATGCCAGCATTAGCAGCAACATGTGATGACATTAATTCCAGGTTGGATGGAAAATATATAGTTTATTCATTTTTTTCACACCATCCTTACACTTGCCTCACATTTCATAGTGACTCCATCTTGACATCTTGTATTACTACTTTCGAAATGTTATGTTATAAAACTATATTGTAGCACCTGGAGCAAGTTTTGGTGTAATTAGTATGTTAATTGTCACTTCGAAAATTGTTTTGACAACTTGCAGATTTGGTATGAGATTATCACGCCCTGTAATGAGATGTATTTATTTATTTAGTTACTTAGGTCAACATTGATTTGAACAATATTATCATCAAATCTGCAACTGAGGAAAAATAATGCACAGCATTCCAATGTATTACAAAATCTGAAATAAAACTGCTTGTATAATGAGTTTTGGGTAATGCTCTCATATTTAATGCAGCGATACACCTTATATTAGACCAGGACATCACCCAAAGTTATAGATATTTTGTCTAAGTCATGCTGCTTTCCAGCTGGTCCTCCAGTACGCTGGAAACTAGGAGGGTTGAAATAATTAATTAGGTGATTTTTAAATGTATCAGAATGTACCAGGTAATTGTTTCAGCATCAGGACTAGCATGCAGCATCGTGAAATTACATTACATTAATGGCATTTGCCAGATGATCTTATCCAGAGCGAAGTACAGTTGATTAGACTAAGCAGGAGACAATCCTTCCCTGGGGCAATGCAGGGTTAAGGGCCCAACAGCTGTGGTAGTTAAGCAAACAGGATTGGTGATGTGAATCTAAGCTTGCTTTTAAATAAATGTAGATCTGAACATTTAGGTAAAGGTCTAATTATTTTGAAATTATTTTATGAGGCCGCATCACCACCGGTTACTGTGGCCTCGGTATGACGAAGTGGCAAGCTCCACTTGAGAACCCAATTTTTCAACTGCAGCAATCGTTGAACCATAACTCCCTGTTCTTTAGTTCTGATTTCCACCATTAACATGACTTGTTTCCAGCATCAAAAGTGATGGAGGGAAACACAGTGAATCGTCCCATTAAATGCCTTCTCCAGCTGAGATTAAATTTACCCCACCCACCATGGGTTCCTGACTTTCCCCTTTGTCGCCACAGAATCCGAGACGCGCGCCAACGATTAAAGCTTAGGGGAGAAGAATCTAATTTGTGGAAAAAACAGAGATGTCGAACGTCTCCCTCGGAGGTCCTAGTGCTTTCCGCCACAACTCTGACACAATCTGATGACACCCATCTTTGGGACTTGCAGCTGCCACCTCTTACCTCCCCGCTGTCTCTCCAACTCGACCTGCAGGCCTGAACCCTCCCCTCTGGAAATTATTTTCCCTTTGTCTTTTGGCAATTCGAGCAAGGTGCTGGCTTCAAACTGAGGGAAGGTACAGTAGGCCTGCAATCAGACACGTTGAATCGTACATTGGTTTTATGTTTCATTTGGCGTTCCCCCCCTCAGGAGATATTTTTTGGGGGTTTTCCACAGTAACTGCTTGTTGTTAGCACAGCCACTACCAAGTGGCAAATGTGTGCACAGTATTTGCTTTTTGTGTCATGCATTTGGAATGCTTGGAATTTTCAAAACAATAGAGCACTCAGGATCAATATCATGCACTACAAAATCTCTTCTCAGTTGTGCTCACATTTGAACCACTATGGATTCTGAGTAATCTTGCTACAAACTACTGCTCCCCTTATTTTCCAATTGGACTAATTCAGATTTTCACAGCAAATTAAAAATTATTTAAAAGGCCAAATTTTCTCTCACTAGCACACAGACAAAGATAGAGATGTTTTTATTTCCCCCAAAAATGCTCTAACGTAAAATTGTTGCACCCTCGTTTGGAACTGCCCAAGCGTTTTTCATTGGTTCATCTACCGAGGCACGTAATTTACCTACCTTTTTCTTCTTTGTGCATGTGACCAAGGACACAAATGAGCATTCGCTGTTTGGCGGATTTTTTCCCCATTGGTTTCTATTCGCGTCACTGTCTCTATGTATTATATACTTTAAGGTAACAGGCCAAAATGCAACACAGCTTATTATTCCCTACAGTCGGAATAATACTAAAGCTAATATTATTTCCCGGCAGAGGCAAAATGTCAAATGAAACCTAAAACCAATGTAAATCGGCAAGAAGAAGCTATATAGATGTGGAGAGAGACAAACCAGCAACCATTTTGTGCCAGTCATGAACACGGGTAGCAAAGTAAGCGGTGGCAAAGTTGGAACGATTCCACGGGCCCTGACTGACTGGGGCCCTCGAAAAATATTAGAACATAGGATTTCCTGGGGTCATGGGGCCCAATGTGAGATTTTTTAATGGGGCCCAAAAATCTCTGGTGGCACCCCTGGCTGTGAGTGTGAGGGGGTGAGTGGGCGAGTACACCATAGTGACTTCCATCCTTGATTTGGATGGAGAATGTAGCGCACTAAATCACTGCACCCACCAGACTGAAGCAAATCGCTAATACTTCATTTAGCATCAATACCACAGCCAAATGTATACTGACTGAACCCAGCCCCGACAGTAAACTTTGAAAATGGTCATTACATTGTTACAGAACATGTATTCCACTCAATTTACCAAGGTTATAACAATATTGTATGCATTAACCTTAAAGTAACTGTAAGCTAACCACTGATTAATCAACCCACTGGCCGAAGGGGTGATATTGACTTAGGCTTTCAGTGCTGAATGAAAACTATTATCTTATAATTACGAAGATAGGATTTATGTCATTATTTATAATAATCCAGACTCAGACCTCACTGCCGAACAGCATAATTAAACTGATTATCCCCATTGACGGTTTGCTGGAAGACAGAAGATGGACAAAATGATGCTTTCTCCACTCGGCCTTGACCCCTGCTCCGTCTAACCTCTAACCCCTTGCTCGCCTGCCCGCTGTGCTGCAGCTTGCTGGAATGTCTGGGAAATGTATGCGTCCTGTCGTTCCATCACACCTTCCTTGTCGCTGCAGATGCGCAGTGCTTTACCCACTGGTGTGCAGATGCTCGCCAGCCCCATTGTAATCACTGTAAAAGCAGCAGGTGGGGCCTACAGACACTGAAAAGTCTAACAGCTAACAGCCGCCTCTATTTATAGGCAGGCCCAAGACACGCTCTCGTAAGGTCACCCCTCAAAACCCAAACGGTTCGGCTGACGGGAATGTGTTCGTAAAAGGGCTGTCGCGCAAACACATCGGAATTAATCACAGAGCCATTAGAGGCGTGTTGCTAACAAGCACACGCAAGACCATGACAGCCACAAACATGTATGAAGTCCTATGTTTTCTGTATTGTGTCCCAGTGCATTCATGGTGAAAACGGTGCAAAACATACACAGGAATCATATCAATCCCATTAGTAGACAATTATTCAAAAACTAAATTAACTGCTATAGGTTTGTCAACACATGTAGTTCTTGTCTTGTGGTTCACAGTGAGACTTTTACCTCCCACTAATGATGTAAACACAATAAGAAAATTAATAAATAAATGTAAAAATAAATGCGTATCCTGAAGTGGAGAATAATGCCTAAAATGGCCTTCATTTTAATACTTACATATTAATATTACAATAAATCATCCATTATTGTGAACCGTTTTAAGTCAGATACAGTCAGAGGAAAAGGACATGGACACTTAAGAGGGAAGCAAAGCTACACAGGTGTCTCACTTGCAATCAGTCTGACACAGTTGGAATTGAAACTTTGAAGTTGAAGTTTTCATACTTCTCAGGGACAATTTGTGTTTCATAACAAAATGTCCTACTTTTCTAGTGGAGAGGCCACCAAACCCAATTTAAAGTGACTGCACATTAAAAAAGTTGTGAAATTCTGCCTCAAACATAGTTTTTTTTTTAAAGAAATATATTATTGAAGAATTCAAGATACAAGTATCTTGTAGAGTATTATACAAAGTACATACAAGCCTACTTCAAAATATCTAAAAGTAAAAATAAATAAAATAACATGAATAAGTTTGAGAATATTAGTCTAACATGCTGAATATTTCCACAATTCCCTTTATGCCAATAATACAGTAATTCACATTTCAACCACTGCACAGTAAAATTGCAGAGTGACCAGCCATTGGCAGTGCATTTTGGGTGCAAAAAATGCATATTACCAGGTATGGCAATTGCTTCTAATGTCAACCAAGACACCCCTAAGCTGTCAGGACAAGCTATAATTCCTTGTTTGTGAAAACCATTATGTCAACCATTCACTTTCTTTTAATTTGTAGAGTATGGGTAAAAATAAATGTCTATTAGCATTGTGTACAGTGACATGCATTGGTAGTCAAATTAATTACTGTCATGAAACAATGCAACGCATCTGTGTCATGAGTATAGGACCGCATTCTGATAAATTATTCATAAGGACTTATGAATATTCATTCCATTCCAACACCTGGTTCACACTGTTCTCATGCTTTTAGAGAATACAGTATAGAAATATTATAGAATGTGACATACATAATCCTGAAATGCAAGAATAATAATAATAATAATAATAATAATAATAATAATACAGTAATAAAACAGTAATAATACCTAGTCACAGAGAATAAAAGGCATATTCTAATATCTGTAAGTACAAGTTCTAAAATAAACGTGTTCTGTCTCAAATCTTTGAATGGTATGAACCTCTTCTTTAATTTAAATATTCAACCATCCGTGGGCAGCAAATCGTTTTTGAGATATTGACACTTTTATAGTACAAAATAGGGGGCCAAATTCTAGGGGGCCAAAGTGGTAAGGGTTAAGTAAGCTGAGTAAAACTTAAGTAAACCAGGCTTTAGATGTCATGACTGTCAGATAGGGGTCATGGTAACATCAAAGAAAAAAAAACACAGTGGGCATTCTTTTTTTTTGGCAGTGAAATCGGCTTCCCCTATCCACATGATAAATAATTTACCGTATAATAAGTAAAAACTCTGCTCCGAGAGTAAATGATGGATTACCTGTCAACTTGCATGTGCTGTATTAGGAGAAAATAAACTGCAATCAAGGAGAGGAAACACCTAATGCAGAATGTGAATGTCAGCAAAAGAAAGATGCAAAAGCATGAAAAAAAACTAACTTTTTACTTTAATTCAGTGACCACTTTATTAGGTATTTATTCAACTTATTTTTTAGACGCATTGGTCATCTGCTGCTGTAGCCCATCCACATCAAGATTTGACATATTGCATGTTCAGAGATGCTCTTCTACATACCACTGTTGTAACATGTTGTTATTTGAGTTACTGTTGCTTGTGCTCTGAGGAGATGAGCAGTTTCTGAGATAATCAATCACATCTCTACCCCATTCTGATGTATGGTCTGAACAACAACTAAACCTCCTTTTATGCACGATTGCTGCCACATGATTGGCTGATTAGATATTCACATTAACAAGCTGGTGTTTCTAATAAAGTGGTCTATGAGTATTGTTAGACCCAAAACTGAGAGCAATTCCCTCTCAATAATGTTGCAGCTGTCAGAGCATATACACCGATTGTATATTTTCCTACTTTGACATTTATGTCAATATTATATTCATTTATTTTGTCATAAATTTCAAAACACATCATTCCCCATTCAGAATGCTTTCCAGACTGTACACATTGCATATGATTTTCAAAATATTTTAAAAACACAGTTTTAGGGTTTTTTTTGGTTATGTAGAACATTTTTGCTAAGTAGTATGTTATTGTCATCTGCTTATATAACATGTTCAGTTAGGCATTGTTTCAGATTTCTGCAGGGTAGCTTTCATTTGATTGTAATGTAAATTAAAGCCATCCTTGTTTTGTTGGTGAACATTTTCCTTGCCGTTAATGTTGTTTCCTCTCTGGAGAATTGTGTCCTCATTCCATCAATATATGCGACTACATGACAACAAAGATATCCTCCTCTCATTGTGATTAGAACAAGAAGGGAAAAAACAAGGTTTCCATTTCAGCATGCACCGAACCTTCTGTTAGTTAGCAAGGCGACAATCAGCGGTTTTTGATGTTCAAAAGACACAAACAGGGAGCTCTGTAGTTGATGGTATATTAAACTTTTGTATTAAACTATATTGTATCTTAACAGCAGGTGGCTGGCATGATTGTTAAGTAGCTTTGTCAATGATTTGTTGTAAATATGTACTTTCATAAAATTCATGGATCATAAATGCTTTAGGTTAAAATATAGTTAAAAATATTTTGCACTTATGATGACTGTATGTTTAGAACAGCACTTCATGTGTATTTTCCTAGTTATGGAAGTGTTGCTTTAACTTGTGGAAAAACCTATGCACTTGTAAGTCGCTTTGGATTAAAAGTGTCTGCCAAATGACTAAAATGTAAATGTAAATGTAGTTCACATATGAATAATATACCTTTTTTAATGCTGTGCCACAATACAATTCTGTAACAATGATATTCTGTATATACCGAGCACTTTGTTAGGTATTTATTAGACTTATTTTTTAGACTTCTACTGCTGTAGCCTATCCACTTAAGAGTGATGATGCATTGTGTGTTCAGAGATGCTCTTCTGCTCTTCTGCATACCACTGTTGTAATGTGTGGTTATTTGCGTTACTGTCACCTTCCTGTCGGCTTTGACCAGTCTGTCCATCTTCCTCTGACGTCTCTAATTAACAAGGCGTTTCTGTCTGTAGAACTGCTGCTCACTGGATTTTTCTTTCACCATTCTTTGCAAACTCTAGAGACTGTTGTGCATGAAAATCCCAAGGGATCAGCAGTTACTGAGATACTCAAACCACCCTGTCTGCCACTAACAATCATTCCACAGTCAAAGTAACTTAGATAACATTTTTTCACTATTCTGATGGGTGATGTGAACATTAACTCAAGCTGCTGACCCGTATCTACATGAATGTATGCATTGCATTCACAGAAACCATTGGGACCCAGGTACACCCATCTACTGTGTGGAGAAGTCTGGTCAGAAGTAGTCTTCAAGAAAGAATTGCGGCCAAAAAGCCATACCTCTGAGGCCAAGCGACAGGAACTGGGGTGCAGAAAAATGGCAGCAGGTTCTCTGGACTGATGAGTCAATATATTTGAAATATTTGGCTGAAGCAGAAGGCAGTTTGTTCACTGAAGGGCTGGAGAGTGGTACAAGAATGAGTGTCTGCAGGCAACAGTGAAGCATGGTGGAGGTTCCTTGCAAGTTTGGGGCTGCATTTCTGCAAATGGAGTTGGGGATGTGGTCAGAATTAATGGTCTCCTCAATGCTGAGAAGTACAGGAAGATACTTATCCATCATGCAATACCATCAGGGAGGCATCTGATTGGCCACAAATGTATTCTGCAGCAGGACAACGACCCTAAACATAAACCAACGTCATTAAGAACTATCTTCAGCGTAAAGAAAAACAAAGAGTCCTGGGAGTGATGGTATGGCTTTCTGGGATTATATGAAGAGACAGAAGCATTTGAGCCTGCCTAAATCCATAGAAGAACTGTGGCTAGTTCTCCAAGATGTTTGGAACAACCTAACTGCCAAGTTCCTTCAAAAAACTGTGTGCAAGTATACCTAGAAAAATTGATTATTTTTGAAGGCAAAGGGTGGTCACACCAAATATTGATTTGATTTAGATTTTTCTTCTGTTCATTCACTTCTTCTGTTCATGCATTTTGTTAATTGATAAATATAAACTATTAACATTTCTATTTTTGAAAGCATTCTTATTTTACAGCATTTTTTCACACCTGCCTAAAACCTTTACACAGTACTGTAAGTCAAGCTGATATGACATACTCCTGCTCTTTTGCCTACTGTATATTGCATGATATTGCATGGTACCCACCACACAGAGGACTGCAGGCCTATCAATTATGTAAATTGTGAAATATTTGTTTTTATTATTTTATTTCTTAAAAACATTCTTTTGAATAATTGATGTGCACAAGCTATTGGGGTTAGAGCTCCCATTGAGACAGAAAATGCATTTTTACATGCAGTCAAGTAGCATTAAAGCAAATTGTAATCCTATTCTTTCATAAATGTCTTAGCGTTTTCTGCATGTGGATTTCCTTTGTTATGATTCCAACTGCCAAAGCTAAACCAAACAGCCTCTCTTTCCAGCTTCCATCCAAAAGAACTGTCTAAGATACATGCATTTTGTACAGTAGCTGTGTATTTCCCTTAATCAGGATTGAACTCTTTTATACAAAAATGTGTAATAGTGGGTAAGAAACACTACATGTGTTAGATTTAACATTCTTAATTCTCCAAAAATAAAGAAAGGGAGAAAGAAAGAAGGAGGCAAATAAAGTAATGTTTCCGTTGACAAAAATAAAGTAAAAAAAAACCAAGCAATTTGCATCTAAGGGTTTATAGAGAGCAGGAATTTTTCATTACTCTAGCCTTCCAGTGTGGTAAATTTGTTTGATTAAAATCATTAAACCATAGCAATATTATAAAGAAGAAAATTAAACTGTGATTACAAACAGACTGCATCACTGGTTCTCAAAGAAACATGTTATTGCATATTTTCCCTATTTACCCTCAGTAATTACATGGTTAGAAATGACTTTAAATGACCAACTTTGTGTCACAATAGCATTTGCGTGTCAGATATTGAGCCCTCTTTCTGCGCCCTAAATGGATTTGATTAAAACAGCAATAAATCCTGAATTTTAGAAACAACTCTGTGACACTTTATCGTAAGTCTATGTCTCTGCGGTCCTAGTCACCGACTTGCAATAGACGGATCACATGCCACTTTGCAACAACTTCATAACATGTACCTTCATAACAATGTCATAGCGATATTATTTTTTCAAGCCAAAATCATAGGATGAAAAAACATGTGGGCAAACAAGCGTGTGATGCCACAGAAATAGATAGGATGTGGATATTTCCAGGTCAGTGATTTAACAGGAATTTGTCATGTATCCACTTACTTCCTCATTCCCATCCAGATGTTCCTAGCCTCCTGGGCCAGCTGTAGATTCCTCTGAGTCTATCTGCGAGGCAGGGTAAACACATCATTGCATTTCAGACTGCCACCATATCATGCACAAGCTAAACCATCATTATAAACCTTGCTCTTCAAAGCAAAGCCAATTCAAAACAAAGCGTGCACGTTGAATTGGTCAACCGAAAGAAAGTTAGTAAGAGAGGCGTCGCTGAATTATCGACAAGCATTCACTTACTGTACTGTGGGTGACAAGACCGTAAGGCCTCGTTGCATATACAGAAGCCGATAATGCGTCGAGAAACAGGAAAAACTGGATCCAATCCAAATTTAATAATGCATTCCTGGTTGAAATTTAAGTGGCTGTTATTGACCGAGGTGTTTGCTATGCAAAGGTTATGAATGTTTGCTCTGAATGTTCAAATATAGAGCTTGAGAAGAAAGCAGTCACTTTTTGTTCCTTGGGCAAATTAAAGGGCAACAGATTCCAGAGCTTGGGATGTCAAGGTTCAATTCTACGGTGGATGTTTGCACACCAGTCTTAGTACTGACAGTCCCAAAGTAATCTGCCGTATGCAGTGCAGTACTTCTTTTGAATTTATGACAAAGGAAAAGTTGATTAATGAGACAACAAAGCACTGCACTGCGTAGAGTTTTGTTCTGGCAATAAATTCAAAATGACTGCCAATTTTTTAACTGCAATATGACTGCCAAAACTATTTTTTGCAATAAAATATTGAATTGAATTATATCATGACATGATGATTGATTATTATCCATGTGGTATATTGTGCAAATTGCACTGCAGTTTTATTGTTGTTGAGCGTTATATGTAAATGTACATCTAACTGCTCATTTTAACTGCTGTCACTCGTGGTGTCTAGATTTAAGAAGCTATCACTGCTCAGCATGTAGATGAATGCATGCTTCCCACAGCAGGCAAGTAAAGCACAGAAGTACAGTTTAGAAATTATTCAAATAAATAGTTTACATTCATTTTATTTGTATAAGTACCCTACTTGTGACTGACTGTAGCTAATTGTAGACAGTAGATGGATAGACGGATGGATGGATGGATGGATAAATCCACCTGTCATTTTAGACAACTATTAACACACACTCGGTAAAAAATAATTGTCGGAACGAAACAGGTGCATTTGTTTTAGGTTTAGCATGTTGCTCATTGATTGAGTTACTGAGGTGCAAACAACAGTGGTGCTGATTTGCAATCTAGTCACTATGGTCCTGGGGAACAGTTGGATAACAAATGCGGTGGGCAATAACAAGCAAACAGCTGGAGGACACCGTGCCATTGCAATGGGCTTGACAAGCAGCAACAAGAAACGTCTGGTCTGATTACTAGTCATTCTCAGCTGCTTTGCCTGAAAGCAAGCACACTGCTGTCCACAGACCTGCAAAATTCCCAGGTGTTTTATGCGGGAAAACTCCCCAGCCAAGCGCTCTCTGCTCTTTTTCAAAAGCCTTCCTGTGAACATAAAGGGTCATAGTTGTGACACATTGTGAAATTATTCAACTTAGTTTCAAAATATTTGATTGATATGTGTCCACCAGTACTCACATTTATTGTATTCAGTTATCCTATTATCCCATAGTTTTATTTTGTGTAGTTCTTAATAAATACAACCATTTTTATTGAAAACTCATGCACTATATGTCAAAATAAATATATAATTTCAATATGGTACATTTTGGACGCCTCTATTAAATCAATATGGTGTCTTACTTTCCAAACAAACATAAAGAAATAAAATGTAGTCACTCTATTTGAAATTAAATATTTTGTACCAGTGGCATTTTAATTTGTTTTCCAACTTCTGTGAATCGACTTGTGTTGCTTTATTGATGTCTTTAATTCAACCATGTCTCTAAGAAATGTAGTGCAGAAGCCCTTAGGAAGGTCTGACCTGAATGTAAAAAATGTTATAGTTACAGAGAGGGACAGTGTAATTCAATTGAATAGTTGGAGGAGACACACCATAGAGGGTCAGTATGCTGCTGACAGAGAAAAAAACCAAACTCAATTTATGATTCACACAGTTTACAACATCGACTAGAATTAGCCACACTGTGCAAAATGTATACAGTCAGCAAGGTCAGACTTCAGTGTCATTGATGATATGAAAGGGAATGTAATTATCATACTATATTTAAAGTTTACTTTTGCATATACTCATACAGACTGTACATACTGTTGTATATTCATATTAAATGTACACTGCACAGACAGATAGACAGATCAATATGCAATTGAATTTGGTTTGTCAAAAGCAGAATTGCACCTACTGAATATTAAGAAATATGTTCAAAGAAATAGTATGACAGACATTCATGAACTGACCATTCAGAAATGTACCCTGAGTGGTTACATATGGTAATGCATAGAATTGACAAGTGTTTTGTTGACAAGTGTCAGTGAGCAGTTTATTAGGTATTTATTAGACCACATCTGCATGCTTTTGTGCATTTAGTTGCTGCCACATGACCGGCTGATTACATATTTGCATTAACAAGCTGGTGTACAGGTCCACCTAATAAAGTAGTCAATGAGTATATGTCTCTATTACCTTATGACTCATTACCTCTCAATTAAAGGGTTAAGTAATATTGAGGTTTGGTGAGTTTTTGGCCATGGAATGTGATGAAGAGACCTTCATCCAATTGGTTTTTTGACCAAGGAACCAGAAAATTGTTATACACCAATAGTTTGAAGAACTCAATCCTTGTGCGATTGTGACTCAAAGTCACAGGAAAAAGACCTTGAAGATACAAACTTACAGGTAGTTGGCAAACCTGTGCCACTTAATTTTCTCTAGCTGCATGCATAATAGAGAGCTATTAAATAAATAAAGAAATAAATAAATTCCATCCTTAAAAAATAATATTGAGTTGTCACACAGATGGAGATGCTCGTGTTCTTACCTCTGCTTCTTAATGAACAACTTTCTTAAATAACATGAGTGGCCTTGTTATAAGGGAATGGGCATATGAGGCGTGGGGTTACTGGCTGAACTAATAAGTTGTTTATTCTCCAGCGGATTGCCTAATCCTTTTAAATGGCTCTTGTCATGTGGCAGGCGTTTAGACTTTGGCACGTTGTGTCATTTTAATAACTGCTAATGACCTGCAATACCTTGCTCGTCATGTTCATGCCTGTCACATTGCCTGTTTTTCCTCTTTTTTTAGTTTCCAGCTGAGCTGAAAATAAAATATCTATATTAATCATTCAACTCTTTGAAGAAATATGGGTATTCAAGCATATTTGTCTACATCTTTGTCAACAGGAAAATATAAGTGTTAACAGTTCACCAATTCACCAACTGTGAAGTAGAAGTAACTGTTCTTAACTTTATAAGCTGTATTGTTTCATATCCACATCTTACCAAACAACAGTAGCAATGAACATACCAGTAGGTAACATGCCACAATTTATTGATTTTGGCTGTTCACACAAATCAGGCAATGAAATAATTTTAGTACATCACTATCACCAGGTTAATATAAGTCATCATTGATTGATGCTTTCTGTTAGACAATGTAACCATGGAGAAGCGCATGTGTATGCTGCTATTTTTTAGGTTTTGCAGAACTGAAGATGTAATTATGCTTTCCAAAACGAATCAGTTACTGCCAGTATCATCTGTACTTATATATTAGCAAAAATGAAGTAATTATATTAAAATGTAGGCTTTTATCAATCTGAGATACAGTACTGTGCAAATGTCTTAGGCACCTGTATAACATTCTGTACAGATAAGATTCTTTCAAAAATAATTCAATGAAAGGTCCTAAATAAACCTACTATACATTTTACATTACATTTTAGTAATTTGGCAGAACAGTTAAAAACTGAATAAAATCAATATTTTTTGTGACCACTCTTCAGTGTTAAAACTGCATCACTTCTCTGAGATAGCCAATGCTGTCCTGCAGTTCTATAAGACAATCAGAAGGGAGTTTGTTCCAAGCATGTTGGAGAACTTGCCACAGTTCTTCTGCAGACTTTGGTTGGCTCCTTGCTTCTGATCTCAGACACCCTTGACCAAGTTTTTATGTAAAAAGTAGTCAATTTAATACAGTAATATGTTACTTTTTTTATTTAATACAAAAATGTCTCTGTAAAATGAAATCTTTTGGAAAATATTTGGAAATCTCAAATTTGTTATTTTATACTAATATGCAGCAAAAAAAATAAAAATAAAAAATATATATAAGTCTAGGGTGCTTAAGACTTCTGCACAGTACTGTACGTATTTCAGTTCAGACCATCGGAGCAACAGTGCATTGACTCCAGTAGCATTTGCTATTAAAACACTTTGTTCAACCGATATCCTTCACTGAGAGACAAATTGATAAACTATCAAAAGAGTAGCAATACTACACCAACCAGAGGTATTTTCCAGTCCTGAAGCTGAGATAATAGATTGAAATAATAAATAGGGTTTTGTTGGATGATTTGTGACCTTTCTGCAGGCAATTAAGGACCTAAGCATCATTGTGCCTATTGGCATCATTTCACCAAATACCAAGGTATGGCAAGATCAGATGACAACATCGGCCCTGACACCATGTGGGAACATCAAGTCCCCCAGATTCTCATTCATGACAATGTAAATATGTAAACTACAGCAGCCAGGGACTCCATAAACTATGAACTTAAGCCATCTCATAATAAGGCACCTTAAAACATCCCGTCTTGGCAAGCAACTTGATTTGACTGAATCATGTTGACTGAACCAATATCACACCAAGCCAAGATGTCCAGTTGACAGCCTCATAATGGCTTCCTTGACTGTCATCCAACTCTGGTCCTCTCGTTGAGGACGCAAATAAAAGACTCCAAAGGAAATCATAAGGCTAGAATGAAGACTAGATGCTGAGAACTTTATTGAACCTGTGCTAAGGAAGCAATTGAAAATACCTGACTAATTAGAAACAGCTGTGAAGCCAACTGTCCAATTTCTTTTGATCCCCTATAATGTATAAATGAGGATTGATAATTCTGATACAGATCACCAGATATGAATGCAAATACCCTGAAATTAAAGGAGATAGATGCTGTACCCCTGCCTATATGGCGTGTATAATGCAATTCACATTAGTTACATGCCTCTGTAGGGATGCCTGACAAATATACAGGCACACACTTCCTGTGGCTGTCCTCAAATTAATTGTGAGTTTATGTTACCATAAAGCCAGGTACTGCAATACATAATAGTTTGTTGTTGGACATCAGATACCATTTCCACTTCAAGCCGACAGCCTTACATTATGCTGTTGAACTCCTCATTTGGGTGTCCAGTCAAAGTGCTTTGATAATGACAAGACGCATTTCAATTGTGAATAAAAATGCAGAACCTTTCAAGATCCTTCATATCCTTAGGTTTGCGCTTATGGACTGCCGTCTTCAATTCAGACCACATGTTTTCGATAGGGGTTAAGTCCGGAGACTGAGATGGCCATTGCAAAACATTGATTTTGTTTTCACGGAACCATTTTTGTGTTGATTTTGAAGTATGTTTGGGGTCATTGTCTTGTTGGAAGGTGCACCTAAGGCCAAGTCTCAGCTTCCTGGCAGAGGCAACCAAGTTTTTGGCTAAAATGTCCTGGTACATGACGGAATTCATTATGCCATTGATCTTAACAAGAGCCCCTAGGCTGATTTCACAAAATCACTTCTGTCAGACATGTGATACCTCATTTTGTAGCTCTGATCTTCTAGGTTCACAACAAACTATTTTAAAATGTCCGACATGATACGTCCTTTACCATGTTGCATCACATATACTATATATATATATATTTGTTCTGACTTTTTAGACGAGATGTTCGATTTCATTTCCATTTTTGTGCATTCATTTTTGGGCATTCACTGGCATTTTGGTGCATTCACTGGCTTAGTATAAAGACTTGAAGCCTATAGGAGTCAGTAGCCTACTCCATCAAAGTATAGAAATACACCTTACAGCAACTCGGAAGCTAGACGGTTGGAACTATAACCACTGAACATGCAGGTTGGTCCGCTGGTTGACCGCAGTGATCCACGCACCTTTTGAAGGTAGAGCTAGATAGATGTGTTTTCAGGAACATCAGTAACAGCCCTTATAGCACTAGCCCATACAATTTGCTTTTTAACAGTACTTGCTCAGTAGAACATTAAAAGCAAAAGCATTTGATTTGAACATCAGCCTCTCAATCAACCAAATAATTAGCAGACAAACACGTTGCCAGTCATCTAAAGGCAAAATCACCCATCACCCACTGCGGGCACCAACATTCTTTTGAATTTGAGGATTACGTCATTAGGGAGCGTTGTCATGGTAACCTGATCCAAGCCTTCACAACACTTCACCGTGCTTACGGGCGAATTAGTCGAGCAAACCCCTCGAGGGGGGGGGGTTGGGCAAAGTGGAAAGGGTTAAGTGTTGTATTTGCTCAGATTTATTTTGTTGAACGTTACATTTTGTCTGAAGAGCTGAAACCATTAGTTGTTTGAAATATGATATAAAAGAGGAAACCAGGAAGCATTAACAAATGCTTTATTTCACAGAAGTGTATGGGGACAGGACAGGATTTCCAAGAAAATATCAGACTATGAGGTAGATGGAGAGATTCAGTGTAAAAACCCAACGCTAACCCAACGACGGAATTTAGCGAGGGCTGAAGGTATCAGCGTGCTCGTCCTTCTGGTGTTGCTGAAAGAATACTAATAGGGTTAAAAAGTAGTGGCCCCTATGCAGACAGTCTAGATCAGCCAATAAACAAACCACGATACAAAGGCAGTAGTACCACTCTGCCTTCCGCTCTTTACTGGTCCGGGGCTGACCCAGAATCTCCACAATAGGGCCAATAGATTCACTTTCGTTTATCTGACTCCATTTTAGAATAATAATTTAGATTAGTTATCCACATCAGTGGATGTCGTATTTATAATTTTGACTTGATCGCTATAGGAATCCTGTACTGAGAAGAACTCGCTGAACAATCCTCTGCTGGTACCACCGCATGTCACATCGCGCGTAATGTGCACGTCTCACGAACTGACTAGCTATCTGTAGTCATTACAGAGGTCGCAGGAATAGCTACTCTCGGGTATATCTGTTTACAGCCTAGGGACCCAAGCAGACCAACATAGCTACGGCTGTGCTCGACATGAATGAACTACCAAGCGGAGGCGAGGGATTTACCAACATAGGTCTACGGGTGCTATACGCCGTGATACAGTAAGTGGAAATAATCATCCTCCCTAGACCAGTTCGAGGGGGTAAACCACGCATTCCCTGTGTAACATTAAGTGTCAGTAAGGAAAACCAAACAGATCAAGTTTTAACTATTTTATTTTACCAGGCAGGTTACATACACGTAATTGCATACTAGTTCCAAATAAAAACATTACAATGCAAACCAAATTACGGAGTCTTAAACGTCATACCTGGTAATAAAAGCTACATACGGGAGTCTGGCTACAGACACCCTGTACGTAGACACTACGTGCACGGAGTGCATGGGAGGCTGATTGCATTCTCCCAGATTGCTTAGTTTGCTGTCCTTAAATCCTAATTCTGGCCTTTGATGTTAACCCTAGAAATGAGTCACCCATCTGTAATTTGGAGCCACGCCTCCCCAGGAAGCGCAGGGGGGTTGAGACACATGGCTTTCACTGGGGCAGAGCTCCACACAGCTTCTCCTGGTTGGTTATGATGTACAGGGTTTGCTGTTGCAGAAATAAAATCATTGCACCAGTCGCACTGAAACAATCAGAATAATACCAAACATGAATATTATCTAAACTGACTTTGTCATGAAACATCCAATGCTGTACACATCATTTAGTGACTGAGCAAAGAGGGAGAGAACAATGAAGGGGGGTTCAGGAGAAGGTCAGGGCCTAACAGGCCGTGCCCTCTGAAACCTCCCCCACAGGCTCCTGCCCGTATGGGTGTGGAGATAAGGTGTGGAGATAAGGCGGGGGTTCATGATGCATGCTCCTAAATTCCTTTACAGCTCCATATTCCACAATACCAGAGGAAGTCAGCAAGCTGACCAGCCCTGAGTGATAATGCCAGATTTCGGCCTTACAGATTCCTCTCTTGACCCCATGGGGCAAACATAACACACTCCCAAGGGGTCACTATGAAGGCCATGGCTGTGTATGTAATTCCCTGCGGCTTGGGGTCTCAGTCCCGACATTGTCGGCAGCTGCAGGGGCTGAGCCCTAAAGCAGCATGGGTAAAGGAGCTTAATAGGAGGATGATAATTTTGGTGATGACGGACCCTCAGAACACCCAGTCCCACCAGTCCCACCATGTGTAGGCGTCCTGAGCAGAGCTGGTAGAGGAGCCAGCCCTGGACGACCTGTTGCACCAGGTCCATTAGGTCAGTCAGAGACCACGCACACTGTCCAAAAGAGTGTCTTTCCACCACAGAGAGACGTCCACCTCCAGCGGAATTCTCCTCAGAACGCAGATCTGACCCCTTGTGAAGTCCTCAATCACTTCCAGTTGGTGAAGTGACTTGCTGGACAGGTCAGACCTCCACCTGTGAAGGAACTCATCTCGCTGGTGACGTACTACTGTGGGTGAGACACCTGGATGATTTCAGCATGGCCATCCAAAAACTGAACACTAATACCTCTGGTGTCATAATGGGAAAAAGATGGTTACGCATATAGATCATAGCAGGATGTTTCATGACAATCAGTGCGAGTGGTGAATATGGCTTCTATGCCCCTCATAGTGATATCCACCAATATGGTGATTTAATTTATATACCTGATTCTGCACTACTATGCGGGTTGAGCATATGGTAGTGGAATTTGGATAGACCAGGTTTGGGTAAATCAAAAGAAAGAAAACTAAGAATCCGATACAACCGGTACAGTTATTTACAACAAACATATAAACATTACATACATACATAAATGCTGTGGGTAATGAATATTTTCCCTTTGTTCTGACACAATTTACCTATGCCAGTCTAAGGCTTCAATGAGCTCCCTTACAACATGACTAGGAGACGTGTGCAGACAAAGGTCCAGAATATCTTGTATGATAGCAGTAAGCAAATCCTCAGCATATGTTCTGCAGGCTAAGTCACGCTCGATGGTACGAGTCTGATGAAAAAGGAAATGGCTGATAGAATTGAACCGCCTGCGCTCCAATTCTTACTGATTGGAATATATTTTTATTGACAATTGATTATGTTTGAAACCAGTGATCAGCTGGTTTACCAAACATGCTGAAAATTAGGATTATTAATTATCCTAGAAATATTTGGACGATAAGTCTAAATATTCAGAAACTAAATCATCGAGCCGTGCCTATAGCCATGCATACGTTTGTACAACACTGCAGTATGTTGCATACAGAATGCTAACAGAACACTGGAAAGTATATAGCTCACCTGCACCATTACAAGATTTATAATTCAGTTATTTTACTTTTAAAAATAAACATTTATTCGGGGTGAACATCTGCATAAATCCAGATATCCAATCAAGAATTGATCCTAAACAAAGAGATCAAAACATAACAAATTATACACTTAATTTGGAGTGCAGGTTCACTGTTCTAAAGACAAGTGACATAATAGGTGACAGACAAAGTGGGGGAGGAAAAACAACAATCAAGGAGACAACAGTGGAGAGCTAGGAGGGAATGACCCATAAGCCAGTCTTTGCCAAAAATGACCCCCCCTTATGAAGTTCTAATGCCCAGGGAATAAAACAAGAGAAGAAATTGCTTCTACTCATTATTTTTAAATTTGCTTAAGCATTTTCCATTTGGAACACCTTCTTCCAAAATATAAGCCAATTTATTTCCCCTAGGTTATAAATACCTCTCTGGTCGTAAACGTCTTCCCCAGCAGTGACAGATAATGCTGGCCACTGTTAGGTCAGTAAACTTCAAGGGTTAATTTTTGTCATTGACTGGTTTATCTGTGGTCTAGGAAATATTCTAATATATATATTTTGTGTTAGTGGGAGAAACCACACAAACATACAATTAGATTTAGGTACACACATGCCTCAGTTAATCTAACTGGCAACCAAGTAAGTATGTTAGTTTTCCTAACATTTCCTAAATGGCATGCAAAGACGTGCAGTATACTGTATTATAATATAAATCCTCTGCATTCACAGTGGTGGAGTTAAATCACACAAAGTGAAACAGAGGAAACAATATGGTGCACCAAGATGCACTATACGTTTGGCCTATGCCTATATATAATTAAATTTATCCAATAGGACAAATTATATAATCAGGGATTTCATCCTGTTTTACTAGATGTATCCCCCCTAGGGCAAAGCCTATGTGACATCTATTACAGAGCATTTGGTAGATTTAATTTTACACATGTCTATACCAAATGTCTCACAAACTATAGCCTATGTATTTAATTACAAGTATACAACTGTTACTGATACAGGTAGCACAGGCCAGAGGACTCAGTTTCCAGCAGCTCAGAAAGACAGAAATTCTGTGAGGCGACACCCGACACCAGTCTCAGAGGTCTCGCATAGGCCCCACATGCAGCTGATTCCCCAACCTTGTAGCAGCGCATCAGAGGGGTGGAGACTTGTATCTGCTGTGGCACCCAGCGGCCCTGTGACGTAACATCAGGCCCAGTACACAGAGGTATAGTGACCACCGGTACAGGCCTCCCAAACTCTGTTTCTAGAGCCGGAACTTAAACCTAGGCTATGCTCCTGACTCAGCAGTCAGTCCAACCTATAATTATATACTTAAATAAGATGGAGAAGCTTGCCACCTTTAACAGAGCTCAAACTTACTCCACAGTTAATATTATATATATGTGCATGTTGTCATGTTGCACATCTACGGGCAGCCATCAAAAATAATACTTATATACTTCCAATTGCGACATGCTTGTTTCTAAAACCGTTCCTACTGTAGCGTATTTGCTGTTTAAGCTAATAGCCACAGTCACACAGCACAGTTACAAAAACATGCATACCACCATTTTTCTCTCTCTGCCCTCTACCATGATCGCGCTACGTCCCCTGAGGGGTAGTAACCTGCAAATATGGCTGGTTTCTACGGCCCCAGTCCTGTCCGAGATATGTCGATCCCCTACACAGTATTCATGCAGCAAAATAACACAACTTTCCCTAACATTACTGATAGAAAGAAACCATGCTACTCACCACACCAAGGATCGCAAAACCAGATGGAAAAAAACCACACACACGGGGTAACGGGTATCATGCCGGGTTGCACAACACCACCAGAAGGAGCAAACTTCAGACACCTCATCCCTTGTAAGGCTCAAATCTTACACGGATGAAAGCAGATCACGTCGGCAGACGAATCTGACATGAATGGAATTAGATCACGTCGGGGTCACCAACTGTAAAACCCAACGCTAACCCAACGACGGAATTTAGCGAGGGCTGAAGGTATCAGCGTGCTCGTCCTTCTGGTGTTGCTGAAAGAATACTAATAGGGTTAAAAAGTAGTGGCCCCTATGCAGACAGTCTAGATCAGCCAATAAACAAACCACGATACAAAGGCAGTAGTACCACTCTGCCTTCCGCTCTTTACTGGTCCGGGGCTGACCCAGAATCTCCACAATAGGGCCAATAGATTCACCTTCGTTTATCTGACTCCATTTTAGAATAATAATTTAGATTAGTTATCCACATCAGTGGATGTCGTATTTATAATTTTGACTTGATCGCTATAGGAATCCTGTACTGAGAAGAACTCGCTGAACAATCCTCTGCTGGTACCACCGCATGTCACATCGCACGTAATGTGCACGTCTCACGAACTGACTAGCTATCTGTAGCCATTACAGAGGTCGCAGGAATAGCTACTCTCGGGTATATCTGTTTACAGCCTAGGGACCCAAGCAGACCAACATAGCTACGGCTGTGCTCGACATGAATGAACTACCAAGCGGAGGCGAGGGATTTACCAACATAGGTCTACGGGTGCTATACGCCGTGATACAGTAAGTGGAAATAATCATCCTCCCTAGACCAGTTCGAGGGGGTAAACCACGCATTCCCTGTGTAACATTAAGTGTCAGTAAGGAAAACCAAACAGATCAAGTTTTAGCTATTTTATTTTACCAGGCAGGTTACATACACGTAATTGCATACTAGTTCCAAATAAAAACATTACAATGCAAACCAAATTACGGAGTCTTAAACGTCATACCTGGTAATAAAAGCTACATACACCCTGTACGTAGACACTACGTGCACGGAGTGCATGGGAGGCTGATTGCATTCTCCCAGATTGCTTAGTTTGCTGTCCTTAAATCCTAATTCTGGCCTTTGATGTTAACCCTAGAAATGAGTCACCCATCTGTAATTTGGAGCCACGCCTCCCCAGGAAGCGCAGGGGGGTTGAGACACATGGCTTTCACTGGGGCAGAGCTCCACACAGCTTCTCCTGGTTGGTTATGATGTACAGGGTTTGCTGTTGCAGAAATAAAATCATTGCACCAGTCGCACTGAAACAATCAGAATAATAACAAACATGAATATTATCTAAACTGACTTTGTCATGAAACATCCAATGCTGTACACATCATTTAGTGACTGAGCAAAGAGGGAGAGAACAATGAAGGGGGGTTCAGGAGAAGGTCAGGGCCTAACAGGCCGTGCCCTCTGAAACCTCCCCCACAGGCTCCTGCCCGTATGGGTGTGGAGATAAGGTGTGGAGATAAGGCGGGGGTTCATGATGCATGCTCCTAAATTCCTTTACAGCTCCATATTCCACAATACCAGAGGAAGTCAGCAAGCTGACCAGCCCTGAGTGATAATGCCAGATTTCGGCCTTACATCAGCATGGAGAAATAGTCTCTGAACCTGCTATGTGTTTTCCGGGGATCTCAATCCTCTTCATATTTCTTTTCTTTATCAGGGCAGACTGCATAAAAACTTCAGAGGTGCCAATGACATCCAGCTCTTTCAGAATAAAAATGTAAATAAAATAATTATTTTGTCAAAGATTTATTTTTCTCTGAGCAATGGTTGTTGCTAAGCATTGGACATTTTCAAAATTGTGTCCAGCATCTTTGTTCATATTAACTGAGAGTCTCACCGCTGAATATGAGGGTGAAGAGCACTGTGCATGTGATCTTGTGAAACTCCTGTGTGGGACTGTGTCATTTGCCAGAAGAAAAGTGCTATAATTCTTTCACAGATTGGCGAAGGGGCTGTTCCGGATGATTCTCAATGAGCCGTTTATAGTTTTAAAGCCATTAGTACCCATTTAAACCCATTAATGCTTGCACAGTGTGTGACATAGTTACCTTAAGGCTGGCTGTAAAACACGACATCAACCCTAAAGGAGAAACAAAGCCTCGGTATGGGTGGCCATTAAGATCTCATTCACAGTCATTAGGAATTATTTGAGTCTTAATTCCAAGAGTATTTCCCGGAGATAATAAATGGCAAAATACAGCGCTATTCACTGACCGTAATTATTACTTTACGCTTATGGTTGGTGACTGCACCCTAGCACCCGAACCAAAACATTAGCATATGTGCCCAAGACTGTTATCATAACTCCATAGACTGGTATTCTACAGAAGGAAAATATTTGAAGGATGCTAAGATGAAATTGCTGCATCCTTCTTTGAATGTCTAGCTATTCACATAAACGTGTTTGTCTTGAATGCCACAGCAATAGTTTGCAATCCATAAAAGCCAGGATTCTTTCAACTGAGCGGTTGTAAATATTTAGCAGCTTGCAGCACAGTTATAAAAACACTTGAGCTTTGAATAATTCAGTCTTCATTTCACAAACAGTCAAAAACTGTGCATTTGATTGTCAATTTGTCAAATTACACACTAAGGCCAAGCCTTAGTATTACCTGCCACATTGTGAAAAACAGTCTCTTTATTTTTTATTTTATATAAATTACTTCCAGAACTGCATAAAGTATTCAGTTGGTTTGTAACTCACCCTGGAACAAATTTCTCGAAGTGTTCCAATTCCATTTTATTTCACTATTTTGAACAAAACTGTGTTGTGCCGCTTGGGTTCTCTAGTGCCACATAGATAGTGCCAGATCTAGTGCCACCGGGACTGCCACATAGTTGGGGTCAACAAAGCCAACTTCTATTCAGTTCCAGCAGCTTAAATGCACAATTCAGAGCCATCCACACTTGTGGCTGTCTACCCACGTTCACCTCACCTTTCCCAACCTCCCACGGTGTCCAACTAATTCAGTGGTTTACAACCATATTGCCCACGTTACAATCATTTTCTAAAGATCAGCATGTCACTTTCTTTCATTCACTAACCGAATGATTGACTGGCCTGACAAATGTGTCGTCAGCATATGCACCAAATATCTCTATCTGTATTCACATAGGGTGGATCGCAGTTATTTTTCCTACAATTTGACAATAGAAAATAAGTGATATGGTGGGCATCTTGCTGTGTCAGCAGGAATACTATGTAGTCTGTGTAAAACAAATTATGAACGGATTAATGACATATCAGTTTGTGAGGATACCACCATGCCTCTCTGGATTACACAAAATATGAGCACTGATGTGGAGAAACATCTATGAAAATGATTTTTAAAGAGCTTTTCAGTCTCAGGTAATGTCACTCATTCCACTAAACAGCTCATCTGAAACAAATCAACATTTTATCAGTTTTATAAGTTGTCCTTGTTGTTTTTATATTTCAATTTTGCATTACTATTTATACCAATAGCCTATTTCTTGTGAGCAATCAAATTGACATACAGCATACATATCAACCCGCACAGGTAGGGTGGGACCCAGGGGGGCTGTATGATGGGATTTGAATTGTAGAACACAGGTTATATTTAATGGATGTTTTGATCTAATTAACTTGTTTGATGTTGAAGTAATCAAGCATAATAATTTCTGAACGAGTCACTACCTTAATAATGTAATTTCTTGAATCATTACTTAAATCACTGCTAATAATTATGTTAATTAAACCCTCATCAACTATAGCATGAGCAGACGTGACTTGCAGTAAACTGCCATATTCATTAGTGGCTGAGTGAAGTAAAAGAGAAGCAATCCCCATGCAAAAGCAAATATGGCAAATATGTGTTTCAGTGTTGAAGAAACAAGAAGTAAATACACTCACCGAGCACATTATTAGGAACATTTTTACTTTATTAAATCTACTTATTCATGCGATTATCTAATCAGCCAATTGTGGCAGCAGTGCAATACATACACTCATGTAGATACGGGTCAGGAGCTTCAGTTAATGTTCACATCAACCATCAGGTTGGTGCTTGAAGTGAAATGCTAGAGTTTCAAGCACCATCGGTGTCAGATATCTACATTTGGCTGATATGCCTGATAAAGACTCACTCTTGCATGATGGGAAGATCCTGCTGACCAAACTCCTCTCTTCCTGAGTGACAATACGGTCTGTTGTCTGTGGCATGCACACTTGGCATTGTAAGGACTTGAGGGTGAGGGCAAGTGTTTTTGCTAAATTTGCCACATGGGTCACTCATAAGTTATGTTTTACATATTTATTCTGTGTGGACCAGATAATACTTGTGTAGGGACTACAACTTCCACATTCCCACAGGAAAATTCCGCGACGTCCACCACGAATGACGTCTAACTTGGTTCAGCCAATCCCGTAATGGCGGGAGCAATAAATGGTCCCGTATAAGAGCAAAATACGTTCTTGGGATCTTTCTTCTGCTTTTTTTGCTTCTTCTGCTTCTTCTCTTCGACACACCCTTTTTGGCAATTCGCTTCAGCTCATCTGCTCCGAGACTCGGACAGAGGCTGAATGCTGCACAGCGCACTACCAGGCCTACAGACACACCTAGTTACCTTGCGGTAACTTAGTGGCCTATAGCGAGTGGAAATTGTTGTACGCAGAATGCTACATCAGTTTACCCCAATAAAGCTGAACAACGAAACAGCAACAAACTTTTACACCTGGAAAAGGACCAGCGGATCAGACGACAACGCGCTGCTAAGACGGGAACACCCCAACCTGCGCATCTCTCCTGGACACCATTCACAGCACCATCGCCGTTTATACAAGGACAGCATGTCTTTTGGATCCAGCAATGCGTATAGACTCAGTAAGAAAACAAACATTCAGGCATAGCCAGTGTTTAGTTTAGTCTTAACTGTTTTTGTGAATCTGTGTTTCAATATTTACCATCCTACCATTGTAATGTGTTTGGTTAGCTACATATATATGTACGTGAATTGAATCGCCGTCTTTTGCGCATATATAGAGTAAAACTACGCAAGTAGTCCCTTCTCACAGCTAACTCTAACTCATTACCACACCCAGAACTCTAGCTTACTCAAGCTAGCTACTCCCACCTTTCCTTTGTTCAAGCGACACGCGTGCTCGCGCGCGGCCACACACACACATGCACGCCCTAACTTAACCTACTAACTTCCCCTACTAATTCCCGTTAGTTTATCTGTTATGTGTTTGTATGTTTGTTTAATAAATATTTTATTAAACCCCGGTGTCCGTTTTGAAATTGCAAAGACATGAGAGCCGAGTTAAAGCAGTCTTTCGAAGAACTTCCAACCTTCAGGTTATCAGTATGTTTAATCATTAATATTGTTTATTTGAATTATTAATTAAAATACTAAATTTGTGGTTAGATATTTCTGATAATAGTAATTTTATGAGACTGATTACTTTTTGCAGTTATACTGCTACACAACGTTTAACTGGCGCCCCGGTTTCGTAGAGAGTAAAATCCCTGCGTTATTTGGCGGCCCGTGCGAGGACCCTACATAATTTGGAGTCCCGTGCGAGGACCCCTACACTTGTCAATGGTACATTGTCGACACAGGTATAGGTGCCAAGGACATCCAGCTCTTTCAGAATAAAAATGTAAATAAAATAATTATTTTGTTAAAGATTTATTCATCTGGCGGCACGGATGGTGCAGTGGGTAGCACTGCCGCCTCACAGCAAGGAGGTCCTGGGTTCGAATCCCCGTCGGCCGGGGCCTCTCTGTGTGGAGTTTGCATGTTCTCCCTGTGTCTGCGTGGGTTTCCTCCGGGTACTCCGGTTTCCTCCCACAGTCCAAAGACATGCATGTTAGGCCGATTGGAGAGTCTAAATTGGCCGTAGGTATGAGTGTGTGAGTGAATGGTGTATGTGCCCTGTGATGGACTGGCGACCTGTCCAGGGTGTATTCCTGCCTTTCACCCAATGTATGCTGGGATAGGCTCCAGCCCCCCTGCGACCCTGTTCAGGATAAGCGGGTTCAGATAATGGATGGATGGATGGAAGATTTATTCACTCATAAGTTATGTTTTACATATTTATTCTGTGTGGATCTGATAATACTTCTCAATGGTACATTGTTGACACATATTACCTTAATGGGGCAAAAATGAAAGAAAAAGAAAGTATGTTAACCCAGAGTACTATCTATCCATCCTGATAGTTTCACCGGAAACTATTTCCAGGTATCACTGTACTGAACATTTATATTAGAAAAATGCAACAACAATGTTACACCAATATAATGCCACAATTGCTTGCGAACAGAACTCATATTAAAATAGTTTGCGCAAGCAGTAGTTTCCACCGAAGCACACCAGTATTTTATGTCCATGTCTTTTTCGGAGTTCGTCATTGCAAGCTAAAGGATTTTCTATATTGTCCTGGCACAATTTTGCAAACGTATGTTCACTGGGCTGTGTTTCCTGATAACGGTATCTCTCAGAAATTTAAGAAGACTTGAAAGGTATACCTTACTAAAGTTGTTTACTTTCCTAGGAGTGTTCCCCGAACTATCACTTTGGCGGTTGCTTAATAAGGGATAGCTTCTACATGCGACGTTACTAGGCCCATCGACTCGCTCTAAAATAGATTATGCACTCCATGCAGCGACTGTTTGACTGTGTTATGAGAGAAAGTAGTGTTCTTTATGAATAAAACACTGCAGGAATACTTGAAAAATATAGCATTTATCACGATTGGTGGGAAATTATTAATATAATTAAAAACTTACAAACAAAATGATCCAACCGTATATATACTTTGGTTTGTGATATCAGATTTTGGTATCACACCTCATTATTTTAATATCTTTGTCATGGTGCCTACAATTGTATTATTTGCATGAAAACAGTCCTATTAATGTGGTCTTTTAGTCATATTATTAGCCAACTACAACTGTAGAATTATTCATGTACATACTGCTTAACAGATTGAGATGTAACTAAGAGCAACAGCTGATTTCAGAGGCTTGCGGTTATAACAGTGGTGGCCACTAGCGGAGTGAGCTGACAACAATTATAAGGTATAGCTAAGAGTGGTCCAGACCAATCTTATGAAAGTACAATGTACAGAAGGTATAATTAGCTAAGAACGTTTCGGGAAACACGCTGAAATGTTAAAGCAGAGCTTACGGTGTAAGGTATAACTTACGAACAACGTTGCATTAAGAAGGCTGCGGGAAACGCAGCCCTGTGCTTTATTATTGATTTAATTCAATCAAGTCTTACATTTTTCACATAAAAACAAATGATTTCCCCAAAAAACACATTTCACAATTATTGGCACCCCTAGTTTAATACTTTTCTGACAGCTGTGAGGCTTTTCATAATTTATTACATAGTTACATAGTGGAAGGGATTTTTGACCATTGCTCCAAGCATAACTTTAAGACCATTGATATCCCTGGGTTTGTGCACATGGACTGCCCTCTTCAGTTCTACATCAGTTTCACCACATAGAGCACCATGTAATTCCAATGGAATTTAAATATGGAAAGAAATGCACCCTTACAATGAGCTTACTAGATTTCCATTTTCATTTAAAAATTAAACTTTTGAATGCAATTAACTTATGATTATCTGCTTATATAAGTACACATATCATATAATGAAATATTAAGTGTTTATAGACTTTAGTTTAAAGGATTTTAATCATAAAAAAAAACAAACAGTTTAAACAGGTGGTTTTAATGTTGTGGCTGATCGGTATATAAGCACTTATAAGCTTAGTCTTATCCTATTACAATACACATCAGATATGGTTCCAGCTTGAAATTTCAGCAAGTAAAACCTCCTTTTTTCTCTCAAGGTGTGCCTCCCTTGGTGGACCTTTGTTGGTACTGTACATTTCAAACAGGAAGGCCATGTCCCACAGCTGCTGTTATATCCCAGTGAATTTGAAACAAAGAGAATCAAAGTGAACAATTAATCTTTCATGAACAGTGCAAATGAACATGTGCTGTACTGAATCAGAGCAACTATGGATACTGTGCAGTGATAATGACTTCATAAGCATGTCTTCCCTTTCATCTATAATGTATGTAGGAAAAATACAATAGTCTTTTGAAAAACAGGTACTAAAATGAATTTTAAACAATGATTTTCAAGCACTGTTTTGATTATTGATTTAACAGTTGAAAAATGATGTGGTTCCATCGACTGAATTTGCTTTGGATATCATAAAGGTAAAATCACAGTATTAAATATTTGTGCCCGGCAACCTATACAAGTAGGTAAACATATACAAACTTCTGACAAAGCAGAAAACTATACCAACAGGATCATAATAACATTTATGACAAATGAAAGAAAAAAGAGTTCCATGAAGCATATGCAAACATATGAAAGATGGATTGCACTCAAAAGACTATGGATCATGTCAGCAGGCAAACAGACAAAACATTTACAAGGTCATAGACCAAAAACGTTTCTTTGCTGATATGATCAATACATAATATATTTCCTTGAGAAAACACCTGTCGAGTGCTATCCATTTTTCCTATTGTACTTTGAAAGTGTTGTATGCAGTAACACATGAGCGTGCCCATTTTAGACATTATTCTTATTAATAATTGTTTAAAATAATGAAATAATAAAAAATGTCCAATGTGAATAAAAATCCCTACGATCTCAGATTCAAGTCCTTGACTATGTGGTGTTTATTTAATTATCGGCTTATTTATTTTCTGGTGGGATTCATTCTTCGACTGCTTAGTGCTGTGAAACAGGGGGCAGTTTTTCCGTTTAAAAAGCATCCATCAGCAGAACATTCCGGACGCTTGTCCGTGGGATGCATGCAATTGCTCTTACCTGTCATGAAAGAAATAGAAGCCTGGGCTTTCATGCAGGATTCTGACCTTCATACCAAGTTTCTGCGCACCTCTATATCACCAGTGTCATGCATCCTGGACACAAATGCTAGTTCATCAAAGGGCTAAAGCTGTACATTTTAGGAAAAGGCTGAAATTGGCCCTTTACCCCCTTGGAAAAGCTGCGCGTATAACATTTCTCCGTAACGGCTACATGTCAGATCTACCCACAGGAATCATCTGAAGGCAAGTAAATGTCCATATACATGATCATAGTTTGTTTGTTGTGGTATTTAGATTCAGTGTACTAATGATTTATAAAATAATAGTTTTATCTTGTCGAGTGGTTCACCATAATTTTATAAATATGCTTTTCTTAAAAGTATGTCCATTTTATTGCCACCCAAGTTTATCTCCAACTTTAGCCCTTTGTTTTTAACTGTGCACATAATGCAGCAGCACGGTATATATTTTCCCCCCTTTTACCGTGTACAAACAAAGGAATTCCACAATAGATCTCCAGCTTGTGTCACATAATAAGCTAGGGGATTGGAATTCCTTTCCTACCTGCGTAATTCAAATTGTCCCTGCAGGTTTAAATACATCTTTGTTGTTGAAGAATGTACGTACATAATGCAGTATGTGAATAGATGTACTATGCACTGTGTAGGTGTACCGCACAATGTACAATGTGCGGGCCTTGACGTATGACTGCGTCAAAGTCGAAATCCATTTTACAATGACATTTCAGCACTAAGATATGCAGATAAAAGCCAAAAAGGCAGTGGAGCACTAAAGGAGCTATAATAAATGCTTGATTTTGGTAAGGAAGGAAATTCAGTATGGATAACTGCAACCTTTTATCAGATAAATTACTCATTGTGGGTAAGCAATCTCTTGCTTTGGGTTTTGTATCCTTTGTATCAGGTATGCTTAAATATTTGCTCGGCTATTTGCTGAAATATTTTTTTTTCCTACTTATTATTGCTTCTTGTTGTTTGTCTGTTTGGACTATTTAATCCATAGATAGTTGCCCCAGTTACTTAAATGTTGCTACACCAAAGATCGACTCTGCCTCCCTAAATAGTGCAACCTTGAGTACCTGGAGCACCTGGAATGTAGTCTCGTCATTTATCAAATGATGTAATTAAGGGTTTGGCTGACAATTACTAGAATCATCTTTGGAACATAAACACCAGGGTCAATTGCCTCTGAACTTAAACTAACAAAACACGAAAGAATACACACAAACACACACACTTAAATGGAATGGAAAAAAAATACTCCATAAAAAATATATTACAAATAACTATTAAATCACAGAATATGAGGCACACACTGGGCCCCGTCAGGCGCACATAGATGTGTTTTATAATGTTCGCATCAGAGAAAAGCGAAGGCAGGAGATTTTCTGACCTCCCAGCCTGAGCCAATCATAAATTGAAATGCAAAAGGGTCTTTGCTTTAGTAATATCCTCCATGCCCATGGGGTATGAAAATAGCATGCTTGCTTTCTAAAAGAAAAGTAATGAGAGGAATCGAAATTCAGCGCAACATTGTTCGGGGAATGTGGTCTTGTCAAGAATAAGAAAAGTAATGCTGCCATAAAGCTTGTCATGCCTCTTTCATATTTAACTGTGAACTATCTGTGAACAACTCCTCCGTGGACTGTATTTCAACAGGGTCTGGTGGCGGACTGAGGAAACCTCACCAACTCCACCCACCTCCACCTCCTCCCACGTTCAATCTTCATCTCTAAGCAACGGAAGAAAGACTAGGGCAAGGTTCATTGAACTGTTATATTACAGTTCAGTGGGAAGGTTCCAGCAAAATGAATGAAAGGGGATGTCATCACATCGCTAGATGACAGCTAAAGAGATAAATGCAGTTCTTAACTTCATTATTCGACAGTTTCACCGCTTAAGCTGCTTTTCGTAGCCTCAGGTACATTAATTGTTATATGAAGGAAAACAGAGTTTTGTGCCCAACATTTATTAATGCCAGTACATACAGCACAATGCATATTAGCAATCTAATTTGCAACATTAGCTCTGACCCAATAGTAAGTATTAAGTAGTAAGTAAGTAGTAAGTATATCCACTGCATTCATACCCTTGTCTGTAGAATAGGAATCAACAGCAACAACTGCTCAGTATTTATGTAATTACCATCGACCTTGCGTGTCCCAGTCATTTACCTTAACCACTACGCTACAGGCCGCTAGCTGAGTGTTTTTGTAACTAGATGATATAAAATGATTCGTCTTTTTGGAACATTTCTGTTATTGCAATAAACTAAGTTGATATTGTATCGGGTCGGGGGGCAGCCAGAGTTCTGAAATACCATTTCTGCCTATGCTGCGCTAACGGTATAAACTGACCATTTACCAACCCCTGCATGAAGGTTTGGGAGGCGGTGGGAGGTGTTGGAGGAGGTGGGGAGGAATCCTCAGTCCCCTGTAACACCCCTCTCCTATATTTTAGAGCTGAAATTAAAGCATCCATCCATCCATTATCTGAACCCGCTTATCCTGAACAGGGAAGCAGGGTCGCTGGAGCCTATCCCAGCATACATTGGGCGAAAGGCAGGAATACACCCTGGACAGGTCGCCAGTCCATCACAGGGCACACACACCATTCACTCACACACTCATACCCACATGCAATTTAGACTTTCCAATCAGCCTAACCTACATGTCGTTGGACTGTGGGAGGAAACCGGAGTACCCGGAGGAAACCCACGCAAACACAGGGAGAACATGCAGGCAGAGTTATTTCACAGCACTGAGTATGGAGTATTCATGTTGCACTGCAGTTTAACTGAAGGTTAAGACAACCTGTGGTCGGGAACGCCTCCACTTTCTTTCTTTGCTTTCTTTCCTCCATACTTACAAACTCAAAATAACATCTCTCTCTCTCGCTGTAATGTTCTTCACATCTGCAGGTTATTTATTGTACAACAAAAGCCATTTCCCTAGATCCTGTGTTCCATAATTAAAACACAGAGAATCTGTTTCAGGAATCAGAAATGCATCTCTGAACACTGGCCTACACAGCACACTGCTACTGAAGACTTTTGTCGCCAGGCCTATGTTTAGACAGGTTTCGGGGGGGGGGTGGCACATTGAGAAAACAGCAGCTCCATTCCTCCTCTCAACGCTATCCCATCAATCACAGCTCTGAAAGCACGCAGATGCTGTTCCTCCATTATTCACACTGCTTGGGAGTTCCTCACCTGCATCGTGTTCCAAAACACATGCCTGCAAATCATTAAAGTCAATCTGCTGCTCTAAATGGGCCACTTCAGCCGACCAGACTTGGCTGTCAAGCGAGGCTCAGGTTTAAACGGAATAGCAGAACAGCTGTCCAACTTGCTCATTCTCTCTGAGAGTACAAGCATTTTTTGGGTCAAAACTCGAAAATTCAAGGAGGCTCTTTGCAACATTGTTCGGTGTTTTAAGTTTTTTGTGGGAAAAATGTATCTACTATGGAAAAAATAACAAACATGTCCGCAAATGTATTGACTGCGGGGACACTGGGAATGGAGATTGCTTTTAAATCTTTAAGCTAAAGACGATTTCCAAAGTTTTTTCAGTTGGAAGTTTGGGCCAAGGTGATTAACTGGTGCAGGCCTGAGTTTACTTCTGAAGGATTGACCGGCTGAAGTCTGTCAGTTTGCTCCATGGCTTCCTGCACATGAATAATAACATTAAAATCTTTAAATTTTTTAATGGAACCACTGGTTAACCTTCCTAACTTCATACAAACCACATTTAGATATAAACATGAATTAGAATTTATGAGAGTACAATTTAGATTATGAAACATTCTAAAATGCAAGCAGTGTGCCAGATTAACAATGCAAATTTAAATAAATTTACAAAATAATGTTTGTTTGGCACACCTGGAACAATATCTAGCCAATGTATGAAGTTTGGCATTATATTGCAGCTGATAAAATGCGAGTCATTTATTTATTTATTCTTGCAAAGGAATTACTTTACATAATACAACATTTCCATGTGAACTTATTCTCTCAATTAAGTGGAAACAAAGGAAATTAGTTTACTGTACGGTGTGTAATCAGTTCTTAGAAAATAAGCATAGCCTATTTTTACTTCTAATTGTATCAGAGGCATTTCATTGACTGCCATGAACCAAATTAGCTTGGACACCTCAAGCATTGCACAAGATGTGTTAATAAGTAAAGGACAGAGGCAATTTGAATATGTCGTTCTCATGTAATTGTTTTAAGCAATGCTAGCAGTTTGTTTGCTCCAGAACTAACTTTGGACATGTGTGGTATGAATAATAATACAACAACAATAATAATGATGATGATGGTGATTATTATTATGTGGCACTCAGTAGATCTCATTCCTCTGCAAATGCAATTATTATTATCATTAACCTCTATTTATACAGGGTAAGTTGACTGAGCATGCATGCTCTTTTGCAGCGATGCCCTGTTAATGCATACACCCATACAATTGTCAAGATATGCCAGTTCCACATGTGAGATATTCTGAAACAGTTCATAATGTTTTCTTCATCACCTCTCCTATAGCCTTCACATCAGGAGATGCATGCATCTTCATGACTGACAACCAAAAAAAAAAGTTGTCATGAATCCTGATGAGGAAATTTAGGAAATTAAATTGTCAGAGTTCCAGTATGTATGTTTTAAACTTTTTTCTTTTTTTTCAGTAAAATATATATAAATAATTATCTCAGGACTGTTCCTGTCCTCGCTGTTAGATCTAACTGCCTAATTGTGTGTCACATTTTGTGTTAATACCCACATGACCAAGTTATAGCATCGCCACATACAGTACGTATCGTATGTTTAGTGAAAGTGAATGCAGACCTGGGTCAAATAAGTCATTGTTTTGCTTGCAAATACTTGCCTATGCTTTACTTGGCTTGTCTGTTGTATTGGAATCAAACTGGAAGTATTGGATTCAAATTGGAAGTGCAAACTGGTCCTGGTGGTTGGCTCAATTGCACCTGCAGCGCTCTTCACACCTGCAGATTTTCTACATTATCTACTAAAATAGGTTGGCATAAGCACCATTTGTGGTGGAGAACTAGTTAAATGCGTACTCTGAGATGCTTCAGTAGAACCACAACGATGTGAGAGAAGAGAAGAATGTACAATAGGCAAGAGTATTTTTGACATGGCTGCTGTCATTAGCATTGGGAGGGGAAAATCATTGGCTTCTTGGGATATGGCTGTGATGGAAAAGGGTTCTCCACACACATAATCTATCACACACATAATCTATCACTTGCTTGAGGAAAGAAACAGACCTTCTGAGACACAAATTCACTAGGAATGGAAGTTGTTGGCAAAGTGTAATATTTGTAGGTATGAAAGTCATCCCAAAATACATCAATCTTCTGATTTTGTTTCTGATTTTTTCTCATTGTTGTTGCTAACTGTACCCTGTCTATTGCAGTTGCCCATGTTAGTTGAGGAAACACCGCTATGAGCCCGTCCCCCAGGACCCCCAGTACATCGTCTCCAGCCACAGACCGTGATTCCGAGGCGACCAGGACACTGTTGTATGGCCGAGTCCCTCCCCCCACCCTCGGAGCAGTGGGCCAGTTATACCGCTCCCTCCTGTGCTGGCCATATCACCCTATTGCTGCCTGATAGGTTAACACTAAGGTGTATAATTTGATGCAACCCATACAGGTAGCCAGTGGAGAGAGATGAAAAGGGGACGTATAGTCTGGGGAGGGGATCAGGGGTATGTTTAACAAAAGTGGTATAAGATACTTAAAATATAAATAAAATAAATGTGATGTACTTAAGCATAATAAAGTTGTAATTACATTTCAGAGTGCTGTTACAGAAAAATACTACACAGAACACGGCTGGTACCTGATTGGTTAGAGAATACTTTGTGCAAATTAGATGGACAGACCTACTCTACTCACCTCAGAACACATTTTCTAAATTGTTTTGAAGGCAGAGCCAGGATGAAACAGTGACTGCAATTAAAAAAACGTATGTAACTCCTCTCAGTGTTTAACCTAGCTCTGTAAAAAAGGTGGCATGAGTCTAATATGTCAGTCTATAGCTTTAGAGCAGTTTATCTCCATAGTTATCGAAAGGGTGGGTGGAATCAAAACATTTTTTGGAGCATGTCTCTGTCTCAATCAAAAGAAACCACATATGTGCAAGGAAAGACTTGGATGTGTGAGAGGTCTGTAGTCATTGCAATTTTATTTAACATATTTTGATTAAATGCATTTTTTTAAAGAATACTGCAAATTATAAATGCAAAAAGAAAATAAATCAAAGAATATCCATCTATCGATCCATCCAGTATCTAACCTGTTTATTCCTGGTCAGGGTTGCAAGGGGGACTGGAGCCTAGCCAAGTGAGCGAGAGGCAGGAATACAAAATGAACAAACAAATGCATAAATGAGACATGTTCCCTGGATTTAGTGATGTCCAAATCACCCCCCAGCTTATTGATATTTATCTGTGTGCAGCAATGAACTGACAGTATAATTAGTCTATATTTCATGCAACCTGTTTTGGCATAGTAGGTGACGGATGGATTGCAATATAGCCCTGATTCAGGATCAGTCCTTTAGTCTGAACATACACTCACTGAGCACTTTATTAGGTTGATCAGTACACCAGATTGTTGATGCACATATTTCAACAGCCAATTATGTGGCAGCAACTCTTTTTCAAACCAAATGTCTGAATGCGGAAGAAATGTGACTTTGACCTTGGAATGATTGTTGGTGCCTGACTGGGTGGTTTGAATATCTCAGAAACAGCTGATATCTTGGTATTTTCACCTACAAACAACCAGTGAGCAGCAGTTCTGTCGGCAAAAACACCTTGTTAATGTGAGAGGTCAGTGGAAAAGGGCCAGGCTGGTCACAGCTGACAAGAAGGTGACAGTAACACAAATAACCACAAATTACAGCAGTGGTATGCAGAAGAGCATCTCTGAACACACAACGCGTCAAACCACCTCAGTGGATAGCTACAGCAGCAGAAGACCAATAAGTCGAATAAATCCCTAATAAAGTGCTCACTGAGTGTATACAAGCAAGTATCACCAACAAGAATAAAACAATTAAAAAATGTTGTATCAAGGCAAAGTCTCACAAAGTATTATATGCATAGAAAAACAAGTAATTGGACTTGTATTGGCCCTTTGCATTCTTGGATTGAAGAGATATTGCATCGATGAGGAGGGCGTTTCGCGTAACTCCAAATCTCCCACCTTTTAGCGACTTTCGATAATGTCACGGCCCCCCTTCGCGGGGGGAAACTGCGAACATGAGGCTGGCCCCGGCTGTTGCTTTCTGGTGAGCCCTGGTCCAAGAAAGAGAATGCCTGATGTGGAAGGGGCAGGCCGAATCCCCCCGCATTGAGCGTATAATGTTTCACCTTTTGTGGGAGATCAGCAGGAATCCACTACAAGGCAGACCACTGTTTTTACAATGAATCAGTCTCAGCTGACCGCAAATGTCATCCCGTTGCCCTTTCCGCGAAGCCCCGGCTGACTTCTGCTGGCATTCTCTCCGGCTTTTCAGGAACATTCTCTATTGACCACAGGAGAGGAGAGGAGGGGGGGAGCGCGGGCAGAGCTGGCACCCCGTGTGAGTATTTGAAACTGCTTCCCCCTTGCCTCTTCCAGCCTGATATTAATTGCCGGAGAGCTGTGGGACCGCGGGCGAAATCGACCTCTCGGACCGCCCCGCTGCGTAACGAATGCGATCCGGCTTTGTGTGTGCAAACAATGCAGCCCCGCAGGTCTCGCCCCTGCTCAGAATCATCATTGTCCTCTTACAGCAGGGATCAGTAACATCCAGATATTCACGTATTATTAATGCGTTTTACATTGCGCTTCAACAGGAAAATATGCTGCACTCTTTCATTTTATGAACTGTTGTCTATACTACTGTAGAATTGCATCGCACAGTCGCATATAGCATAAAGTAAATGTGTACCTTGCATGCATGACAACCTGTATTTGATCATTGTTAATAAATATATGAATGGAAGCGATACGTACCTTTTCCCAAAACATACTGTGCCGTAACATTCTTGAATTTCAATATTTACAACACATTCATATACACTACAGTTTTTTCACAAGTTCCACCCAGTATAGCATGCTGATATATTAAACTCCAGCGGAAATGAATCCCCTTGGGCCCTGGATCATACTGACAACTGTCTATTGGAAAATGTGAAAACAACTTTGTATAAAATGATGTCTAATAAGGTTTATAAAGGCCACATATAAGAATGTATATATTTAGAGATATCAATATAAAACACTGACCTTCAGTGAAGATTTGCTAAACACTCCCCAATGATCCATGGGAACACAGGTTTCATAATTGAATAACAACATCGACAACAATTTTTAATGAAGGTCAGGTATCTTGATCTCAAAGGTCTGCTTCATCTCAGATTAGATTTTTCAGTACAGTGAATCAATATAGTTAATGGTACAGACTCCTTCCAGAATGTGTATAACTGCAATAGTAAATGCTGTCCAAAGACTTTAAAATATAACCGCAGTTCAACAGATGCAGTCAACCCACAGCAATGAACCAGTTCCCATATATCCTGACAAGAATATATCCATTAAGAAATAGGTCAAAGTAACAGATTTTTTCACAAGTGGTATGCATATTTTCATATGTGGTTGTAAGCCAGTGAATATCAGTTATGATTATTTTTTTTAAACCAGGTAAAACATGAAATAGTTAAGGTTTCATGACTACCGTTAGATGGGGGACAGCCATTCGGATGCTGAGGGCAGGAATGTCAATACCCAGTCTTGAGACCCCTTTCATATGTATTGTTGTACAATACCACATCATCATGGCTCCATAAATACAAATATAAATAATTGCATAAATATATAAATAAATAAAACACCTAGTAATAGGCTAAATTTTAATACATTTTATTTATACAACACTATCATAGTAGAGATGAAAGTGCTTTACAAAAAGGTAAGAGCACAACATTACGTTCATATAAAATCACAGGACAACATTAATCTGTATCATCCAGTGAATCTACTAAAATAGATATGCAATGAGGCTATGACTTGGCCTGAGTGGGAGCATTCCATGTAATGTCGTAAAAACCAACAACAGTGTCTCAAAGTCAATCGTGAAGCTGACCAAAAGTCAGTGGAGAGTTATGTGGTGATAATAGTCTCTGGATCTTGCAGGAACCCCGAGTATTGCATTGCAGTAATCAATTGTGGAGGAAATAAGAGCTTGGACAACTTTCTCAAGGTCGGGTGAGGGAAGAATTGGACGTAAGCGTGCTATGTTCTTACAATTTTTTACGGACAAATTTCATAAACGCACCGACTATAAGTGAGGGGTTGATAAAACACCAAAAATTATAAATGGTTGGAATTTATATATCGCCTTTACGCAAAGCATTGCACAATTGACGCTGCTCATTCACCCATTCATACACACTCGTCAGGAGCATTTGGGGGTTAGGTGTCTTGCTCAGGAACACATCGACATGCCCAGGGTGGGAATCGAAGCGGCAACCCTCCAACTGCCAGGCAACTGTTCTTACCGGCTGAACCAATGTTGCCCCCAAGGTTTGTGCTAGATAGGGATGGTGTTTTGGCAGATGTGGTGCTCTTCATCTTATTTTCATTCAGATGGAGGAAGTTGGGACATGGAGGAGACTGATTCAGTGAAGGATTCACATTTGGTATCATCAGCATAAAAGTAGTGTAGTATAGTGGTGGTAGTTTTTAAAATGATTGCAAGTAGAGTAGGCCTATCTGAGAATCGCAATGGAGGGTTGGGGCCTCATAGGAGCAGCAGGGGAACGATGGTATAAATCCTTGCGGATGAGGTAGCTAATGTTTTTCAAAAGATAGATTAGGGCCAAAATCTAAATAATCCACATAGTTGCTGTCACGGCGGGGAGGACAGAGGAACCAGAAGCAGACACAGGAGTGTGGAAAATGACCAGTTTACTAGCAGGTGAAGGGGCGGACAGAGCGTAGTCACAAAACAGGCCAAGGTCAAAAACCAGGGGGTCAGTCCAACAAGGCAGCGGTACAGATATCCACAACAACAAAAGAAGAATCCAGGGAAGCAGGCAGGGGTCAAAACAGGAAATCCAAACAGAAACACGGCAAGGGCAAACAAACAAGGCACGGGAAAACAAACAAGGCTCGGGAAACAAGGCTCGGGAATAAGGGGGCTAGAACAGGGGGAAGGAATGAAGGGCTCAGGACTCAAAAACAGGATAAGACGAACTAGCCGCGTGCAACTGAAAAGGACAGGTATAATTACACAGGGGAATGAGACAAACTAGGCGGGGCATGGGAGTGAGGGCAGTCTAACAAATAAACATCAGGTGAGACACATGAAAGGGTAATAGGACAATAACGAAGGGGAAATGAAAATGCAGACTGGATTCACAAAGACACACATGTAATACAAACGGCTCCGGACTAGAGAGTAAACAATTGCAGAGAATCAGGAGATGCAGAGATACGGAGAGACAGGTTCAAATGTTATGTTAGTTGGTATTAGTATATTAGTGCTATGTACAAACATGAAATGGAGAGAAAGCAGCAATGTAAGATTGGAAGGAAGATTGAACCCCGGAACTACCATAAACACCCGAATATTGGGGCATGCAGACAAGGGAGTGACTGGGCTAGTAAACATACAGACTCAGACATCACAGGGGAAGACGAGTGCAAAGACAAATGAATATAAACAGAACAGACATGAATATGAAAAATAATAAATTACAAGAATAATGATAATAACTAATAACTAAATGATAAACTAACACAGGACAGAACACAGGAACATAACAGTTGCATCGTCCGGTCCTGATGCCAATGAGCTGCTGTCCCAGCATGAAGGCTAACCACTCCAGGACTGAGAGACTTGTTAGTATTATATAAGGTTGACTTCATTGCGAGTAGGCAGATTGGAGACTGACTGCACTCAGTCAGCGGTGGTGGCAAAGATACAGTTCCCAGGAAGCAGTCAATATAATAACCAAGGGAAAATCTTATTTTGAGGTGTACTCAGCAGTAGCTGATGACCTATTGCGAAACATAACAATCAAAACAGCAAATGAAAAACAAATAAAACAAAGCAGGATGATGTGAGAAACAGCGTCAAGTTCTCACAACCAGTTCAAAATTATTTGAAATTCACAGATGGTAAAATGCTATTTTCAAGTATAAGTTTTGAGGAGACTGGGATCGGTTGTGCTCCAGGGTCGGTTGTTCCTAGCTGTTTTCACCCAATAAAAAAAAAAAAACCAAAACATTTGTAGCGATCTATTTGTAGCAGTCTTAGTTTGATCACTTTAATTTATACCTGTGCCTGAAGGTATACTTGCTGAAGGTTTGCATGGTTTTGAAGTTTCGGAACAGCACTTCTATTCAGATCAAACAGCTTAACAAGCTGCAGCAGTTGCCAAAATTCCCATAAATTATCTTGCCACAATGTCTTTGTAAGCCACTTTGGAAAAGACACACAGACACACATATTAATGATCTTCAAAATAGAGCTTCAGTGGAAGGGGGTGTTGGCATCTTTACTTTCAAGTTCTTTAAAAGCAAGCTTTAGACCCTCCTGTTTCTGGAAAACTGCAGTGCACACAGTCGTTCTGGTGAATTCAGCAATACCCTGAGCACCAATATAAAGAATAACCAGCTGGTGTCTGTCGTTAGCTTTACATCAGTAAAAAATATTTCTTGGACTAAGCTTAAAATGCCTCACTAACTGGTTTTAATCTACTGTCCAGGGTTTAAGAGTCAGCATCTGCTGTTTAGCTGACAATATAATGTATAGAGCATTACTTAAAATGAACTCAACCATTATATTCTTCATCACTTTAAACTGCAGACCTACAAAATATCCTTAGGTGTTTTATGGCCTCTATTTTGCCACCAACCTGTCCCTAATAAAGCACTTCAGTGCTGCAGGTTTACATTTCAGGAGGGTCACTAGTACCACACTCTTGAATAATGTGCTTGCAAATAGCAAACTGCCTCAGCTGCAGTCATGTATACATTATTAATAGACATTGTGTTGTTCTCATGAAAAATACAATATTAATCAGAATAATAATAATAATTACCACAAGCAGTAATTAACAGGGTCCAAGCAGCATGCGGCACTAATGTATTTTCAAGCAGAAAATACACATATTGGATGAATGGTAAAAAAATACAGCCTGTCCCAAAATTTGGCATGATATTCCCCAGCATACAAGTTGCATGATGACCTGCCAATACTTAAGCTGATTAGCAGATGGCGGTCATATTTTTTAGATATGAATTTACAATTTTACCCGTAATTGGAGACCCGTAAAAGTAGACATATCATGCAAAGTTTCAACTTGACTGGTCAAACAGTTGAAGAGAGAAGAGAGGCATTTATACATTTGTGCTTCTTATATGGCCATCTAATGGCAGGAAGGCACCAACACTTCCACAGGATACAGCACTACATTGGTGGACCAGATTTGGTGCCGATTAGGCGAAGCGTCCCCGAGCTATAGCTGGACATAGTCATAGTAAAATTGGCCACACCCACAAAAAAATTAAATAAATGTGGCCGCCACGTTGTTTTGAAAAGTCAATTTAAAGATAATTATAGAGGTGAACGAGATAAATGTAATGATGAATGTGACAGTGGTGTCGTGTTTCATTTGGTGCCCCCTGGGAGATCTGCCGGGCAGGGTCAAATTTGCATATATTTAAGTTTTTTACCACAGTAACTGTTTGGTAGTGAGTGAGTCACCCCAAAATGTGACGTGGCTGCCCCTACTTGCGGAGCCTTGCAAGTATTTCTTCTCGTCCTGAGGCAAAACGTGAAATCAAACAAGAAACCACTGTAGCGACTCATTTCTGAACCACTATGAATTTTTCATAGTAGTACCTTGTCTAGAGGTCAATATACCCCTCAAGTCGCATGATAATCGGCCATTACAGGGCCGAGGGTCGGGGTGTGGGTGTATCCCCCAGATAACAGTAATTGGATTAGATAGGGTACAATTAGCTACCAAATTGGGAGAAAAAGGGAAAAATCTGAAATAAATTTATAATAAAATTGGCCATGCTTACAAAAGAATATAGCATCCTATTGGAATTTTTCTCAGGAAAACCTTACATGTCTCAGAAATTCTTTGGAATACTGAGAAGGTATGAACAAGCACACTATTTGGGACCAAGCTGGACATTTTTCAGTTGGTTCGGTGTCAATATCTCAAAAGCTGGACAAAGTAGGCGGACAAAAAACTGGCTGAATAATAAATAGATAACAGTTGTTTGATGCTTTGCAATCACACTCTGCTGGAAACCACTAATAATAGTAGAAGTTGTTATAGAAGTACATATTACATACACAGACAGTAGTTTCAAGTCCAAGAGAAAACAAAGGAGAATGGAGCTTTACCCTTACCACAGACGGGACATTGACATTTTGATAAGTTCACTGATTTTGATAGCTTTAACTGAACAAAATGCCATTCAATAACCTAAAATGCCATCAATTGATGTCACTTCATTTCTCATACCTTGGGACATTCTGATGCATCATTGTTCACCTTTGGATGGAGTTGATTTAACCATCTGTTCTTGTTGTGATATACTATATGAAAGAAGCCTGTGGTCACTTCTTTGATGTTGCACAATGAGCTAACTTTATTGTATTCATTACCAAACATGGTGACGGAAAATGTTGCATATGTCATACCTTCATGCAAACAGCCATGCTGTTTCTGAGATTTACACTTTTTAGGGATTGTTTCTTACTATGCCCTCAGCCACTGCATCTGGAAAGATCATTTTCTGGGTTAAAACAACAACATACACACACAACTCTGGACTGGCTGCCATGAAAATAAAGAGAGGATATCTGTACAAACTAAAGAGTCAAGCCACCTTCAATGATCCTGTGATAGAACTACTTAAAAATAATTGTTGTATATAAAGTTAGCCTTTTACTTTTGACTTCAGTTCATTCAATTAAATTTCCTGTGCCAGTATAAGTCAGTACACTTGGAAAGCATAAATATAGCCCACTGAAGTTCTATTACACAACTGTATGATGGCCCGTTATGCTCAATCTGCTACCACAAAAGGCCCTCTGCTCCCACTCCCATGTCATTTCCTGTTGAGGTCCGCTTCCATCATATTACCAGGCGAGCTTCACCTCAGTAAGGTGCACTTCCATGAGATGCCTTGTTGAGCTCCAAATCTAAAAGATTCCCTGTTCAACCTCACAAGACGTTTCCTTACTTACCCAAACCCCACATCAACAATGGCCAACCACCTAAACCTAACATGCCTCTGCCGCTTGTTGTACCAATGTGTGCGGTTGTGGACAGTTGGCTCATTGTGTTGGCCCAGTTCCATACTCACCCGATGTGAGCCCGCAGGAACCTCAGCGAAAGCCTGCAGGAACCTCAGCGAAATGAGCCAAGGGTACGTTTGGCATGCGTGGCTCAGTGCCTGGGGAGCAGGCAGATACTTGGATATTCCAGGTTCTGCAAGAGCACTTCATCATCTACACATCATCTGTAACTGTTGTAAAAGTCTCTATACACGCAAATTTGTGGTAATCCCTCTCACCCCCCCCCCCAAATCCTAATTACAAAAAGTATCCTCTATCATATTTTCTATGCTTATTTACTTTTTGTAGATGCCATTACACTGTCATGACAATTTGGAATTGACGTTAGCGTGGAAATTATTTGCAGGCAAAAGTGATGTTCCGTTCATGCTTAATATAGGGTTCCTATTACTCAAGTCCCAGATGTTCTTGCAAAAAAGATTTATCGCCAAATGTGTTTTTCCCAAAGGATAGGGAGAGAATGGAAGAGGGGATTGCTTTCTGCCTGGGCCTGCACACCTCCTTTTATAGGGACACATTTAACAATTGAGCATTGATAATCCACCGCAATAAATCTGTGCAACCACAAAAAATGTTACAAGGCTCAGCAATAATTTGTGAAAACTGAAGGGATTTCACTCAGGTTTCTCTCACTAACCTGAAGGAACAGAAAGCCACTTACTGACATGCGCATTGCATCTGAATATTAATCAGTCATTCGTCGCGAAAGGTCCTTAATAATACTTTCAATGAATATAGGATTGTGGTACTTGAAACTATAATTCATTTACAATTAATTTAATTCCAGGAAAAAAGAGAAAGAAAGTATATGAAATGTCTTGGAAAGGCTGCAATGAAAATATTGGAAATATTTATAATCTAATATCCTGATCTAAGGACACAAGGATAGTGATACCAAGGGCCTAAAAGTTATTGTCCAGTCCACTCTGTGCTTCTGTGTAGCAGAAAAATAGGAAGGCCTGTTCTGCCCCATTTTGCAAGAAGATGAACATCTGGATCTGTGTTCAAGGAAATATGCATGTGAAGAAGTAAATTGCATTCAAAGAAATATCTAAGGAAATATATTAAGAAATATGCTAATATATGTAAGCCTGAAGCTTAAGCAAGACGCACCCCGCACACACATAATCCTGCGTGCTTGAATTTGAGAAGAAAATTGTTTGCAAGAGGAATCCCCCTAGATGATTAACATAGCAGTATGGAATATATGTTTTGTGAGACCTTAAGCTACTTTCCTGTATGAGTAATTATCATTTTGTTCCACAATTACTCGCCTAATCTAGAGACTGTGACAAACTCTTGAATCAACAATTATACTTATTTGATCGACTGGTTGTCTCATTGACTGCTCATGCACTGTGCAGTGCACATGAAATGACTATGCATGCTAATTAAATATTCCATGTCAACAAGGGTCAGGGGAAATATTGAATTTATTAGGAATATTTTGAATTTATTACACCTACATATTCATGCGATTATCTAATCAGCCAATTGTGTAGCAGCAGTGCAATGCATACAACCATGTAGATTCAGGAGCTTCAGTTAATGTTCACATCAACCACCAGAATGGGTGAAAAATGTGATCTAAGTGACTTTGATTGTGGAATGATTATTGGTGGCTGACAAGGTGGTTTGAGTATCTCAGAAACTGCTGATCTCTTGGGAGTTTCACGTACACTAGTCTCTAGAATTTGCAAAGAATGGTGCAAAAAGCAAAAAGATATCCAGTGAGCAGCACTTCTGCAGACATAAACGCCTTGTTAATGACAGACATCAGAGGAGAATGGCCAGACTGGTCAAAGCTGACAGGAAGCTGACAGTAACGCAGATAACCACACATTACAACAGTGGTATGCAGATGAGCATATCTGAACACACACCGCATCATAACTCTAAGTGGACAGGCTACAGAAGTAGAAGTCTAAAAAAAGTTGTCTAATAAATACCTAAGAGCGCTCACTGAGTGTATGTTCTGTTGTATTCACTGAACTAGGATAGTCACATTGAATGGGCTCCATAAATATATTGGTGTTGAGTTTCTTCCATGTAATAGTTACTAGATTTAGAATATTATTATTATATTATGATTATAATATTATTATAAGTTTGGCATGACACTACAGGTACATAATTTACAGGATAATTTGTATTTTTATTGCAGCTCCTCAAATTAGGTAAATGGAACAGCATTCATTTAGGAACCTGCCTTCAGATTACGTTTCAACATTAATTCCTGTCACTCTCCTGGCTTGACTGACAGGGCCTTCTCTGTCCTCATATGCATCCATACATACTCTTTACATAATAATCAGGCAAAGTTTAATAATGATGATTTTTGAACAAAATGAATATGAGTTTGTTCAGATGCAGATTCAGAAACAGTGTTCAGGTCACTTTCTCACCTGATGTGTTCAGTGAGTCCCCGAGTCTGTCCAACCCTCGACCCCAGGCTCTGTCACCAACACCGCCCCGGGCCAGGTCCAGCACACTGAAGCCCCTGTGTCTTCCTAGATCCCATGCTCATCCTGTGGTTGCAGTTCCCTGAAGCACCATGGTCACCTGAAGTCCCGTGATAGCCTGCAACCCTGAAGGGAAGGGATTTAATCCCTTGTAACAATGTTTTAACACAACAATCTTACCTATTGTACCTTTAAACATGTAAACGCAATTCTACAAATGAAAAAGGTTCTTACCTCGTGCAAAAATGTTTTTTGATGGTAGCTCCACCAAACGTGCGCCGATGGAGCCAAAGTTATGTATGAAGCTCATGCACTGCTATATGCACATGCACAAGTAAGCGCGTAATTGCAGCTGCCATCGTTTTCTTTCGCTATCTGTTACTTTCCGCCCAGCTCTCCCCTAGCTTCTGGAAGCACACACAAAAGTGCCAAGAAGATGGTACACTATGGTTGTAATACTTTGGAAACATGCCTTCAAAAGCAGTACTCAGTACTGCCACTTCAAGCCATACTTCATTCTAACAACCAAGATGATGAGTTCAGGAGGTGAATGTGTACTTTCTTTGGAATGGGGATGGTTATTTCCATGCAATTGACAGCAATGTTGGTTTTTATTCCTTGTTACTTGGTGCGGCTATGTTTTAATGTGAGTTCAAGTGTAAGTGACCCTAGTCTGCAGTTAGCAGAAGAACTGTCTTACATCTGCCTGCTACCTGTTTTATGAATGAAGTATGTTCAGTGAAGCCTGCTTTATAAATCTGAAATGTGCAATTGAGGATGAAGTGAAAGTGAAATTGACGTGAATAATGCTATCCCAAAAGGTTACTTTTTTACCGTTTATGCTATAAAATACAGATTGTTCTATCTATATATTCTAATACTACATTCACTATGATACGTTTTGGAATATAATCATTGATTTGGGTAATACAGAACTTACAGTTATTGCGTTTGTTACTATGGGACTTTTATAGGCTGTGCTTCACCTGATTCCACCTCTAATTGCTTGTAATCATGCAGCTCATCTCAAAATATAGTTCATGTTTATTTTAGAATGTATTATTGTTGGACAAACGTATTTATTGTTTGTTTAATATAAGCAGTAAACCAACATATATTACTGCCTATGGTGGCTGCTTTCTTGTTTGGCTTTGCAAGTTTCCACCAGCCAGCTAATGACTGTCTGCTAATGGCATCACGCAACTGTGACAAGTATCTAATCTATATATCATTCATTACAACACATAGATAATTACTATTTCAGGTTTGCATTTCTGCTTTTTTGCCAGCCTTGTACAGTAACTGCTTTTCTGGCTGGTTAGTTGACAAAACTGAGGAAGCCAGTTGGTTGGTATCAAATAAAAAACTTTTGATCTGGCAGTGCCATCTCTATGGCTGTCCTGAGGTGACAGTCCAACCATATTGATTGACAGATACAATGGAACGTAATGGAAATTTACTTCTTATTGCCTTTCATTTAAGCTACTTTTACTTGTCACTGTAACTGTCAATCACAGTAGTGTTACCTCTATGCCCGCCCCTAAAGAGTGACTGACAGGAATAATGACACGTAATAGTAACTGAAATGAAGGAATATAAAATGAAAATTATCATGATGAAAAGAAATGTAAACAAAGCTGAGTGAAAAGTAATGTGGAAAGACTATGCCATGAAGCAAGACTAACTTTCACTTACTTCATTTCTGTATTTCCATTTCCATTTTTGGGACATATTTTCCTCCTCATTCTTTGAATCAGCTGATTCATTGGCATATTGGACAAGCAGGACAAATGTCTTCCTGCTTGTCCAATATAACACTAAAGGTGCTGATTATTTCATTCAAGAACATAATTTCAACCATTCCTTTTAACTTTCCATCCTTTAGTTTGATTGACAGGCAGGAATGGATTTTTATCACCAATTTCAATGCCTCTGAGTAGACTGCTGAAAATGTCCAAAGGATGACACCTAGCTGTACGTGATTTCCGTCATGATGTATGCAGGGTGGACCCAAGTGCAATACCAGGAGGCAGGAGTAGGAACAAATATATTAGATAGGAGTAGTTAATAAGAACTTTTAACAGACACAAGACAGGAGACACAAAGCAGAGACACAAAGTAGTGACACGGGCCAAAACACTACGGTGGTAAACTAAGCACAAGGCAAACCACTTTATGCAATGCACAAAGGCAAACTAAGGACACAGCAAGAAACTAAAGGAACTAGAGGGAAATATTTACAGGGGGCAAGGTGACAGAACTCATCAGTGACAGGTGATACAACAAACTAAACTAACACAGGTGAATGACAAAAACAATAAGTGAAAGCGTAATCAAGAAACCAGCAAGGAACTAGAGAGGAATGACAACGAACAAACAAGGGAAAGAAAACCAATGAAACGATCAGCGAAAGCAATCAGGGACAGGTGGAACTAATAACAAATAAAAATGGGGACATATCAGAAAAGAACAGAATGGAGTGAAAACAAAAACCAGAACTGGAGCGCAAAATAAAATAACGAGATGCCTGGTTGAGCCTTTTGCGAAATATAAATGTGTGTGTGTACAGGCTGCACATGCTGTAGTATCAAGAATTCAGCTACAAAAAAAAGGACACCTGCATGCATTCATTTTGTTTGACAGCTATCAATCTGTATCCAAACAATGTGTCAGCTACTGCTATCTATTAAAGTCATTTTCCCTGATCGTGATCGGAAATCATGCAATTTTTCATGTCAGTTTATGTTTTACCCAGGAATTCTGTGGTTTAACAAGTAATTTACTCTGTCAGTGTAGATTGTGTGATATCTTATGTGAATCCTGCGAATTGAACAAATCAGCGGCAGTACTTGCTGATCGATGCATTGAAAAAAAAAAAAGAGAGAAAAAAAAACAAGACAACGCTGACAACACGCAAGTCGAAAAAACATGCAAGATTTTAAAGCATGCCGATAACTTGGATAAATAATGAATTCAGTGACCTGAACTTGATACAGATGGAAATCTGGCAATGAACCCAACCTGTGCTGAGGGCATTATAATTATGACACCACATATCAATTTGGTTTGACTTAATAGGTCACAGAACTCCCACAGAACACAAATTCAGCTCTTTCTCCATGAGAAAAAAAAAAGACAAATGGAGTTTTAATGTTTGGAAAGTAATTAGGTTAAACTAAGTAGAAGTATAATGTTTTGCCTTAGGAAGATAGTTAATATGGACAAAATTATATTGTAGACAAATTATAACTCAAAATTGAATTGTGAACTTGCCCATTTACATAATGTTCTCTTTAAAAAAAAAAAAGTATATTAATGAAGAAAAGTGGCTTCGGAAGAAGAACATTAGCAGGCTTTTAACAGTGCCCACCCCTTTTCTCTCACCCTTTGCCACCTCAACGAACCCCTAGTACTCCAAGTTCTTTTAGGGCAGACATGATAATGTATTCAAATGTGGACTATATTTTCCTAAAGACTGGTAGCAGAGGGAGGGTTGATGTGATTCATTATTTAATTCTGAATGGTTATAATTCACTTCACATGATTATATCTAATTGGACCGCATTTAATGAGTCATTTAATGATTCATTTCTAAAACACTTTTTTTTTTTCACCTGACACCATACGTTTTTAGTCACCGTTTAGTCAATGTGGGCAGCCTTTTCTATTTTCACTTCTGTGTTATACTGTTTGTTATGTCATGTTATGTTATGATGTTATGATCAATGTTTTAAGTGCCATGTTAGTATCTCTATATGAAACATAAAAACTATGTCCAGTACTGTACAGTACATACCCAGCAAACAATTTATGGTTCTCCAAAATCTGGATATTGGGGTACATTTTCCCAACAGGACTGATTCATGGATGTTCCTTAAATGTTACATTGTTGAAATCCATGCTCTTCCAAAACTCATTCAGTGGACGCAATGGATAGTACTGTCTCACTGAAAGAAGGTCTGAGGTTTTAATCCCAGCTGGGGCCTTTAGGTGTAGTTTCCTTTGGGTACTCCAGTTTCCTGCCACACTCCAAAGACATGCAGGTTAGGCTCATTTGAGAGTCTAAATTGCTTGCACTGTGTGAGTGAATGTTGTGTGTGCCCTGTGATGCCTTGGCAACCTGTCCAGTCCTGTCTAATTTGTATCTCACCCAGTGCATGCTGGGATAGATGCAAGCCCCCCACCTCAGCCACCCTAACCACAAATAAATGGGTTAGATTTTGGATGGCTACAATAAATAAACAAATAAATAAAAATCATGCTTCCACTACTGCCTCACTGTCAAACCAATATGTAACGCTTTTATCCTTCCAGGAAAGGTGTGCTTTCTAACTTCTAATGTGTCGAGGAGAGCTTGCTAAGACTCTAAGATTTGTCAAGCAAGGAGCACTTGCCTTCTATTCTCAGGCATAAATATAGGTCCCCATTTGGATCACTTTCCAAATAGATCAAATAGCATCAAATTTCTACTGTGAAATGTTTAAATTACAAGCAAATGCAATATCAACACATGCGCCGCCTTCAGAGTACTTCTAGGGAAACAGAAACAAGCAAATAGTAAACATGTTGTCCTTCACCATTGATGCACCTCAGCACCTCCAATTCCATTGAGTAAGGGACAATTACTTGACACCTGATGTTAGTTAAGCTAATCTCTATAGTAGACTAACTTCAATTAGTTAGCTAATAAAGTCTTTTCAGAAAAAGCACAAGCATCTGTTATAAGATAACAAAAATGGCGGACCAAAAAAGGCAACTCTGAATACACACTTGGTAAAAGTTGGTAATAGTCTTTAATGAAAGTGGGCCCAGAAGTACACAAAATCCAGGGGTATAAACTCAGGAGTCTTCAGGGGCGCAAGAGAGGGGGGATTCTGGAGAACAGAAATCTACTAGCAAGCTAGCGAGAAAAAACACTAGTTAAGTCCAAACTCAAAATAAGGCTATGGCTGAAAAACAGATAAAGCCGAGTAGAAGTTACTGCCAAAATATTTCTTAGCTGGTTTGAAGAAGGAGAGTTCATCGCTTGTACACAGACGATCTGGCGAGGAAGGATCTTCTGAGTAACCCTCTTATGCTGGAGCTGATGAGGAAATCCAAGACTGGTGTGCATGGGGGCGGAGACTCCTGAAGCCAGCATGAGCCACACCTGCAGCCAGTAGTGCAGGCTCACATACACACAGACAGAGGTAGACACACCCACACACAACCCAAGAGGGAGGGGAAACAAAAACACAGACACCGGGAAGGCAGGAACTGCTGACCTCATGACAGTACCCTCCCCTCAACGGGAGCCTCCTGGCGACCCACCCGGCCTGTCAGGATGGGCCCTGTGGAAATCCTGTACCAGTGAGTGATCCAAAATGAGCGAACGTGGGATCCAGCAGCATTCTTCGGGCCCATAACCCTCCCAAACCACCAGGTACTGATACCCACGACCACGTCGGCGGACATCCAGAAGCCGGCGTGTAAGCGGGGTGGTCGTCGATGAGCCGGGGTGGTGGTGGGGGGTCGGCAGGGGGTAAAGGTCACTGGAGGAAACAGGCTTGATTTGGGAAACATGGAAAGATGGATGAACCCTCATGGAGTGGGGAAGCTTTAGTTTAACCACACATGGGTTAATAACAGCAGAGATTTCAAATGGGCCAATGAAACGTGGAGATAACTTCCTAGAGTTAGTTCTGAGGGGAATATTTTTAGCAGACAACCAAACTTTCTGACCTGGTTCATACACGGGTGCCGGGGTCCTGTGACGATCAGCAATCTGTTGGTTGCGCTCAGCAGTGCGAAGCAAGGCTGCCTGGGTCTCCCTCCAGATCCGATGGCAGCGACGAAGATAGGACTGGGAAAAGGGGGGGCTGGTAGCCCATCATGGCCTTAAAGGGTGACATCCCAATGGCCGAGCAGGTCATAGAATTGTGGGCATACTCTATCCAGGGGAGATGGGAGCTCCAGGCTGAAGGGTTGCGAGCAGCCACACAGCGCAGGGCTGATTCCAGATCTTGATTGGTTTTCTCACACTGACCGTTGGTTTGGGGATGAAAGCCAGAGGAGTGGGGAGGGGCCGGAGGAGTCCAGCAGGTGGAGTGTGGGAGGCTTTCCCTCTGGCGCACACAGTGCAGGCAGCCACAAACTCCTTCACATCCCTCTCCATCTTAGGCCACCAGAAGTGTTGTTGAAGAAGGCCTAGAGTCCTTGTAACTCCCGGGTGGCAGGAAAAACATGAGGTGTGGCCCCATTGGAGAACCTGTGAGTGGAGGGAATCAGGGACAAACAGGCGGTCCAGGGGACCATTACCTGGATCAGGTTCTTTCCGTTGCGCCTCCAGGATCTGGCTCTCAATGTCCCAAGAAACAACCGCGACCACACAGGATGATGGTGACCGGAGTCTGAGCAGCATTTTGCCTACAAAAAGAAGCCCGTCCCCAATGGAGAAGTGGACGGCTGGATGATGCCAGTGTCGAGTGACTCTTTAATATGTCTCCATTGTCTCTCTCTCAGGTCTAGAGAGGTTGTACAGGCGGCTAGCAGGGAGGGGGGCTCCAGGAAGAAGGTCAATAGAATAGTCATAGGGGCGGTGAGGTGGCAGGGAAAGGGGGCAATCTTTACTGAAGACTTCTGCAAGGTCATGATACTCAGCTGGAATGGAGGCTAGGTCTGGGGGTGTAGGAGTGGGTGTCTCCAGGAGGCGCTCAGAGGGGGGCTTGGCTGAACAAAGACAAGTAGAGTGACAATAAGAACTCCAACTAACTACTTGGTTTAATTTCCAATCTATGTGAAGATTGTGCTGACTTAACCAGGGATGGCCAAGGACCACTTGGGAATTGGGCGAGCTAATGAGGTGGAACTGAATAGTCTCATGGTGGTTGCCGGAAATCGAAAGCTGGAGGGGACTGGTCTTGTGAGTTACCCTGTCAAGGAGTCTCCTGTCAAGTGCATTAGCATCAAGGGGGGATTCCAGTGGTTCTGTCTGAGTGTTGAGCTGAGGAGCCAAGTCATGGTCCATGAAATTTTCTTCTGCCCCGGAGTCAATCAAAGCCAGCACGGGGAAGTTCAGCTGTTAAATGAGTAAGGTGGCTTTAAGCTGTAGTCGTGGGCAGTCTGAGGGTGAAGGGTCACTCACCAGTACACCCACAGCTACTGGTGAGCTCTTCCTTTTGGGCACTGGGGGCATGAGGTGATGTAGTGTCCCTTCTGTCCACAGTAGAGGCATTGGCCTGCCGTCATACGCCTCTGGCGCTCTTCTGGGGAAAGGCGGGCAATTGCATGGGTTCCTCGGCGGGGGTGGCAGAGGCTGAGAGGAAGGCTGGGGGCTCACTAGATGAAGGGGATCTGACAGGGGCCTGGACTCGAGGCAGAAACTGACTGCGGGCTCTAGAGAAGCTAGCACTACTCTGAGTCCTCTCTGCGTCTCTCTCTGAGGCGGTTATCTAAATGAACTGCAATAGAAATGAAGGAATCCAAGGGTGTCTCGGTGGCGCAGCCTGTAGAGCACTGACCGCATGCTCATTGCGAGCCGCGACGTTGGCGGTTCGAATCCGACCGTCCGACATTCGTCGCATGTCTTCCCCTCTTTCTCGCTCCCATTCTTCCTGTCTCGCTATACTATATACTGTCCAATAAAGCTGAAAAAGGCCTAAAAAAATATCTTTAAAAAAAAAAGAAATTAAGGAATCTGGAGTCTGAGGTTCATCGCGGGTAGCTAACTCATCTTTTAAAACCTCACTAAGCCCTCGAAGAAAAGTCCCACGGAGAGACTCATCATTCCAACCAGAATCAGCTGCTAGTGTGCAAAATTCAACTGAGTACTCGGCTACACTACGGCTCCCCTGACATATGGACAGCAACTTCTGAGAGCAGTCCTGGCTAGTAACTGGATGGTCAAAGGTTTTACGCATTTCGACCATAAAGTTAGCATATGAGGCAAACAGGCGAGGCTGTTTGTCCCAGACAGCTGTGGCCCAATCTAGAGCATTATCTACCAATAACCCCATAATATAGGAAACCTTAGCCCTATCGGTAGCATATGATGAAACTTGCTGTTCAAAAACCAAACTACATTGCAAAAGAAAAGACTTGCACTTGCCTAACTCGCCTGCATAACGCTGGGGAGTGGGAATTAGGGGCTCTCGGGGAATCAGGCCAGGGTTGGGAGCTGCTGGAACGGGTGGATCCGGTGGAGCTGGTGGTGGAGTTTGGGCCGGGGTTCCATGGCTTTGTTCCAACAGGTTCCCATATTGACTCACAGTGAGGGTTAAAGTCTTCAAATGATCCATTATCTCTTGTAACAACTAGTCATGATGAGAGCATTCTGGGAGGCTATTGCTTGTTGCCAGGGCGTGGCCTCTGCACTGGGGGGTGCACTAGGTGGTTCAGAGTGTGCTTGGTCCATGTGGCCAGATCGTACTGTTATAAGTAACAAAAATGGCGGACCAAAAAAGGCAACTCTGAATACACACTCGGAAACTGGTAAAAGTTGGTAATAGTCTTTAATGAAAGTGGGCCCAGAGCAGTGGAGGCTGGTGACTTCCAGAATTGAGGAGGCCATTTTTTTCCGCTTGCTCACTTCACTCGCGATGGAATGTTCCCTGTTCTCTTATCTGTCTTTGTGCTGGCCAAAGGCATACTATTTGGAGTGTAAGCTACAGTCAGAAAGTTCTGGCTGATGAAATTCATTGTGCAGAGCTTAGCCTTGTGCCTTCCTGAAGAAATGACATTGCTGTAAGTCTATGAGCCTGCCTGATAATTAAGCTGAGAAATGACATTTGGATGTAATATAAATGCCAAGTGAACATGTGTAAAAGGCAGGAATTTTAATTATGTAGTTAAAAACTATTTTGTTTAGCTTACATTTTTCATTCTTCTACAGCTTCAACATGTAATCACCAATTTAATCAAGTTTAGCATATAAAAAAGATAAGATAACACTTTCTTCATCATATGTAGTTTTATTCAATATATTTAATATAAAATATGTAAAAATATGGTTCCAGTTGGCTTTATCTAACGTTAACGTTATCCACTAGAGGGCAGCACTCTATTCGTATTTTCCTCACAGAGCAACAATTCGGTAATTTGATATGGAAGATTATTAAATTGACTTGTAATAAAAAGAAATGGACTACATTAAAAATAAAACTGTTCAATAAATCCCAAATGGTGTCTAACATGACCTATTGAATGTCATTCTCACTCCCTAGTATCTGGAACCTGCATTTCTCCAGCCCAAGATCTCAAATTGCGCTAGAATCTCGCCGACTTCCGAGGTAGTTTTAAGCAAATGAGCTATAAACTCCAGGGATGATAGCCAGGGGTGTTCTCTAAATTTCCTGAAAAGCACAAGTTGATAGGACACTCGTAGCCACTATGGCGAGTGTTTGTTTGACTGAAGTGACTAGCGAATTCTCAAAATGGCTTCTGTGTTGAATAGGAAAGGAAAGGATAGTTGATTCCAAATGAACCAGTAGCATGTGATTGGACGAACAAAATGTCAATCTTTCAGCCCTGGACACAATGCATGGTGAGGCCAGGCCTCCGTTGCCCACCCATTTTCAGTGATCTGGCCAATCACATATTGGCATGAAAAAAAATGCATTACATTGACTTCTATGAGAATCTCATTTCCTAGGGGAGGCCTGGCCTGGCCTGGCCTCCCTTAATACAAACTGATAGGGAAATCTGGCCTGTTGCTTTACAATTGCAATATTGGGTTTTAGCCATGGGAAAATTTAGATTTATGAACAAAACTAAAATAATATGAATATAAAAAATAAAAAATATGTTTTTTGTTAAAATAAATAAATAAAATAAATATATTTATTGTTTTTTTTAAATCTCTCTCTTCTCTCAAATTATTGGGGAGGCCAGGCCTCCTCCACCTCTATGGAGGAGCCTCCACTGGCCCAGAGGTACACAAAATCCAGGGGTATAAACTCAGGAGTCTTCAGGGGTGCAAGAGAGGGGCGAGTCTGGAGAACAGAAATCTACTAGCAAGCTAGCGAGAAAAAACACTTGTTAAAGTCCAAACTCAAAATAAGGCCACGGCTGACTGGAAAAAAAAGGATGCTTGGGGGTAAAAAACAGATGCAGCCGAGTAGAAGTTACTGCCAAAATATTTCTTAGCTGGTTTGAAGAAGGAGAGTTCATCGCTTGTACACAGACGATCTGGCGAGGAAGGATCTTCTGAGTAACCCTCTTATGCTGGAGCTGATGAGGAAATCCAAGACTGGTGTGCATGGGGGCGGAGACTCCTGAAGCCAGCATGAGCCACACCTGCAGCCAGTAGTGCAGGCTCACATACACACAGACAGAGGGAGACACACCCACACACAACCCAAGAGGGAGGGGAAACAAAAACACAGAAGGCAGGAACTGCTAACCTCATGACAGCATCAGAACAGCAGCAATATTGAAAGCTATTGAAAGCAAAAATTCCCTGCTTTTTCCCTGGACCATATCACCACAAAGATACAGGGCTTTAACTACAGACTGCTGGACATCTGTGAGCACCTTGTCATGTCATGTAAATGTAAATCCTTAATTCGGCAATTAGGCTATTATCTGACTTACTATGTTGACATTTAAACTAAAATCTAAATAAAATGCAATTACATTTTTGATAGTAGTCTACTCCATGTTTTTCCCACTTAAATAATATATGGCCCCTAGTGCTGATAAGCAGTTTTTAAAATGGGATGGTAACCGTTTACAAAAACTGATGATTTGTCACATCCCTACTGTATACCAATAACATATTGATAATAGTTTGCTTTGAGATATACTGGTTTTGTGTGAGACAATGTTTGGTGCTTTTATAGTTTTTAACAAAGCGTAAGAAATACACTGTTGAATCAGCTCAGATGGCTAGTATGGCTACTTGCTATTGTTATGTTATGTTGGTCATATTCATTTCAGAATAAAACAGTTTTTGGCCTGCTGATTAAGATTATGCTTTTTGCAATATGAACATGTTAAATATGGCAGCGCAGAGTAGCTTATATCTTGCTTCCATAAGGCATTTTGTTTATGATATAACTACTTTGGTAATGGTAGCGATCTCATGAAAGCAAGATTGTTAGTTGATTAGTTAAGTTACTGTACAAACAGTACACTCACACATGGCAGCCCAGTCATTCTGTGATGCCAAAAATAAATAAATAAATAATACAAATATTTTAAAAATCAATACATGACTTCCTGATACATTCTAGATGTGTAACGGAGACATTAAGATTTTTTCAGCTTTGGCAAATTCAGGTAAACCACAATGAAATGATGAAAATGGATGTTGAAAATATTAGATCACAAGGGCATAGTTCACATCAGTGTGAAGGATGTTTCCTTGCTCTTCAAAATCAATAGAAGTAATTTGCTTATTGGGGTGGGGGTGTAAAAAGGAGGGCTGCAACAGTGTTCGCTGGTAGAGATTTTGTTTAGACAAAACGGTGTGATTTATTGCCACCATTAAAATGAAGGCAAAACAAATAGAAATTATTAGCCCTTCTTTCAGGGAAAATAAATAAATCTGCAGATGGATGGTGTAAGTCTGCGGTTTTAAGTAGGACATGTTTTCTAATGCATTCTTCCTTTGAGAACCAAGGATAAGAAGTGTTCATGGGGTCAAACAGATTACCCACCATGTGTGTGTGTGTGAGAGAGAGCGAGAGAGAGAGCGAGAGAAAATGTGCAAGTGTGTGCCAGTTATCCTATTATCTATTTAATTTGAAAATAAACTGCTAAAACTAAACCGATATTCACTGTATTCTTACATTTCAAAGATTGCAAGACTGTGGTCTACATTCATACACGTCACAAGTTGTAATGTGTGGTTATTTGCGTTACGGTCACCTTCCTGTCAGCTTCGACCAGTCTAGACCTTCTCCTCTAACCTCTCTCATTAACACGTTTCTGCCCACAGATATTTTTTTCACCAAACTCTGCAAAAAGAGATTATTGTGTGTGAAAATCCCAGAAGGTCAGCAGTTTCTGAGATACTCAATCCACCCTCATTCTGACATTTGGTCTGAAAAAAACTGAACCTCTTGACCTCGTCTGCAAGCTTTTATGCTGTTTTAGTTGCTGTCACATGATTGGCTGATTAAATATTCACATTAATAAGGTGGTGTACAGGTCTACCTAATGAAGTGATCATTTAGTGTATACAGGGTATAAACCAGGCAGGGAGTTGATTGGAAATGTTGTCTCTAAAAAGTTCGCGAATTGACTACGCTTCCACACTCTGACTCCGAATCTGTCTGAATCCCTACGATGAGTAATGTCGCTCCCACCACCCCCACCTTTCGAATACAAGTTTCAGTTTGGGCAGTTGTCATCACTGGTAATTAGCAGAAGTGGATTGCAGAACATGCGCCACACTTGCACAACATTGCAGCTGAGCCATTGCAATGCAGACAGCAATTGCAAGAAGAGTTTTACATAGTTCAACGTATCTCCTGCCATCGCTTGCCAGGCTTTTTTCTGTCAACAGTGAACTTCCACTCAGTTGCTTGGTGGTAAATACCACCCAAGAAAAGCTTTGTAAGGGTGTGAATTGACAAAGTCTTCATTTCCAGTGCCGGTTTTGGCCACACACCACATGTACTTGCATTTTGTGCCAACTGAGCTGTTAATTCGCTAGCCTTGACTGAGCTGTGAATTGAATATCGGTCTTGGTTTGACATCGTAAGTGCCCGCTGTTAGTCTTTTGTGAAAGGAACAGGAAGGATGTGCTGACAGGCTGAAAATCAAAGGCATTTCCCTCTATGTATATACAGTATATTTTTTTCATTTCTATACTTTGACAGAGCACTCCATACTGTCCATACTGACAATTACTTTTTTTTTTCTTGTCTTGGCTCTGGATTTGCAATCAAACAATTCACATGTGGTTAAAGTGAAATTTCGCACCTTTCATTAAAGGATATTTGTCTACATGTATGGTTCTAGCATGTAGGAATTACAGCACTTTCTATACATACCTTCCCCCCAGTTTATTCAATTCATGGCCAGGCTGTCCACTAAAGGCAAAATATCTTCAGAGCCTAGCTGCAGATTAACTCTTAGCCACTTGACTCCATACTGATTCAATGATACGCCATGCATTAATCATGTAACTATATGATTACCTCATCCACACCGCATTTTCCAGTGGATACATACCATTTCACATTATTGTGAAATGTGATGAATGGAATTAGTTCTTAAACACCACATCACATTTTTAAAACTGAGAAGTCAAGAGCCTGCCTCTGCACAAACTGAATCACCCCGTCATTCATAAAGATAATTTAGTATTTGCTTTTTCCCATGCTGTTCTTAATCTGAACTCTGCACCCAGACACTAGACATGTATTATTATTTTGACACCATTCATTAATTGAAAATGAGTAAATGAAAGGTTTTACGTTCAATACTCTTTGTTTGTAGCCTGATTTTTTAAATTGTCTCGCTTTCCTTATGTAAAGAAGAGATGATAAAATCAAGAAAAGCAAAATAAGGATGAAGATTACTGCTCTGAGCTCCAGAGAATCTCATAACAGCCCTGAATTGCAATGTCCCCAGATACAGTAGCTTCAGTTCTACTCTTCCAACTAAATGCTACATGGGATTCACTTGAAATCATTTTTTTTATTTGTATGATACCTTTATAGGTGTGCTAATAGCACTAAAATACTGCAATTATCCATGGTAGTCATTCAATCACCACCTAATTAGGCACATGGCAGAATGCTATTTGTAGTGCACTTAGTAGTGTGGCAATATAAAGTTGCCCACAAAGAATAGAAAAACAGTTGAAGAAACAGGGATTGACCTTAACACCCGCCAAATACGGGTAACATCTGACAGTGACTTGTAACTCATTCACTCTTACTAGCCACTTTGGCGGGTGAGATTTTGGTAGCACTTTGTAATGGTTATCCTATCTGAAATAATTACGTCCATCAAAATCGTGTTGTTTCTCCATGATACTACAAGTCCCTTGAGCATTGTGTGCACATTCAATTGGCCCATTCACTTCACCTTCTCACTCGAGCCTTCTCAGCAAAGTTGGCTGAAATACAACAGCTGAACATGGCGCCACATACAAATGGCTTCAAAGCATCACGATATACAAGAATTGGAGACATAGTTTGTTTACCAGTCCCATGGATACTTAATTAAGGGAGCTGTTCAATGGTGCATGACAACAATTCACAGAGGCTTCCATGTTTGAATATGGGGCTTTTTGGCACCAGAGTATGTACACTGGTCTGTCAACGAGAGTGTCGATAGGAGCTGGAGAGCGTGGGAGCAGTGAAGCACCCTGAAGTATGCATTGCATGCAAAATCTGAAAAGAGCTTCCTGCCCATTGACCTCAATGTAAACCCAAGCTGATAACCAAAATAAACCTAGTCAGTCATGATGCAGAAGTTTTGGGAAAACATCACCTAAACATTATTTAATACCTCTTACAATTGAAAGTCTATGGAGCCCTGTCTCCAGTGCTCCAATGTCTTGTCTATACCCCACTGATTCAGTGTATATATATATATATATATATATATATATATATATATATATATATATATATATAGTGTATGGTGTATATACTCAGAGAACACTTTATTAGGTAGGCCAGCTTGTTAATGCATTTATCTAACACTTAGCACTAGGAGGAATACCTGCATTTTAGTGGAGCACCGCATGTGTTCCTATTGACAAGATCTTTGCTTAAGAGCCTGTGTGTGGTCAGCATACCACAGGGCAGGTCTCTTTTTCTCAGTAACGTTTTTACTTTTTAATGGAGCAACTACATCAAGGCATTTCCATAGAGCAATAGGTAATCCATCTGCCATACCATCAGTGAATATGATCTAAGTGACTTTGTCCATGGATTGATTGTTAGTGTGTAGAGGTTTGATTTGGGGATCACAGAAACTGATTTAATTCAGACAGAACTTGCAGATCGCTCTCTGTCTCGAGAATTTACAAAGAACATCTAAAAAAAAATCCAAAAATGCCTTGGTAAATGCTATGACGACCGGAAAGTGCAAAGCGTGAGATGGAATTTTATACTAGATCCCCCCTCCCTGATTCAAATTCCCCTGTACTCACATATATCCTATATTTTCCCTCCCTAAATATATAATTAAAAAATGAAATAAATTCTCTCACACAAATACTGTTTGATTCAGCATTAAAAGTATGAAGTGCATTTAAAAAGTTCATAATGTCTCCTGCCATGGATGAATAATTATTGTTGTGTACATGCAGTGTATCAGCTTGAATGACTTGTAAATCACCTATGATTGATTGTCCTTCCCAAATATACACAATTTGCAAAAAAATAATGATCTTTCAAATGTGTGGATTTGTCACTGACAAACGCTACATTGCCAGTGGTTTTTAATAGTCATTTCATTTATGCAAATAAGCAGTCCGTTATAAATATTCTTTGCACAGTAGACTAGAATTTTGGAACACGACTTTTTTTACTTGTTAAAAAAATGAATCTTTGTTACATCAAAAGTTACAGGAGCTCAAACGCAGTGGATTTTCTTCACTGAAAATATTTTTTGGATATTTGGATACTGAATATTGTGCCGGTACCTAGCACAATAGAGCCACAGCCAAACACTGGGCAAGCCCAATTTCATATTTGATGACAATATCACCAAAAATTAGAATTCTGCATAGTTTTTTCTAAGCTATGTCTAGGCAGTTTTCCTAAAAATGACATTTGGAGACTCCAGAAGGACACATGGAAACAAAATGATATTATAGGTGTTATGACATATACAATACTGCATTTTGCTTACTAATGTATACAATACTTTTGAAATTGTGGAGCCAAAGGTGTTTTCACTGTCTTCCTCAGAAATATTCACTTGAGAATACTTGAGAGGCTAGAAAGATGAGAGATTCCTTGGAAGTCCCCCAAAGGAAGTCCTCTAATTTGTTGTAAAATGTCAACCTTTTTGTCCATAAAATCTCAATTACAGTTCTTGCTGAAGCGTAACAGCCCCAGCATCTGTATTGAAAATGCTACTGTTTCGTTACGCAGGCAAAAAAATGTTTTATTGTTTTCTGAAAGCCTAATAAACTATAGACTGTTGGAAATGTAATGTAATTTGCTAAAATGCTTCTCAGTCGTTACTTCAATGCCATACAACTAGCCCGTTCTGGATTCAGCTGAAGTTTTACTCAATGTTTTGTTCACAGATGGGGATCACGCCTATACTCTCCAATTACCGTTTACCGATTACCGTTACTGATCAGAGAAGTTTGTGCGAGGGTTCTTCTTGTTCCAGCAATCCTAGACAAAACTCCTGTAGAAGTATGCAGCGGCGAAACAGACAACAATGATAATTACTCCAGAGAAATTTGAAGTCAACAATGGGCATTTAAAAACAGAACAAAGCCAAAAAAAAAACAAAAAAAACACACCGACCCAGCGCTAGGCCGTTGAAACTTACCGGGTTAAGAGAGGTGTCTCTCTACTCTCCCTAATGGTTGTTTTTAACACTTGGTTCCTCCTTAGCATTTTGGTGATATAAAGAGAAGTTGCAAGATTTGCTAAATAAATCAAATATGTTACTATGCAGGGCACCTGTTAGATAGTTATTGTTTTCTTCAGTGTTGTGTGTGTCTACATTGCAAAACATCTGACTCTCGCCCAATGAATACTTTTAAAATGTGTAATAGAGAGACTGGAGATGGGCTGGGTGAAAGCAGAGGCTGGAATATGATCATATAAATATGTTATATTGTTTTCAAACCATAATTATTTACGTCATTGTGTTACTCTCCAGTGATGGTGATGCTTTAGAGTGGAGAATAATAAGTGCAGTGGCATTCATTGAAGGGCTATTGAACAAGTAAGCTGCAAACAGTTGGTATGGATAAAGACAGAAAGGTCATAGACAAGCTAAAGAAGCTATTATGCTCTTGATGGTATGCGACATGAATTGAAAAGACTATGGATCAGAGAAAAGTGTACGCTCATACCAGTCCTTCCATAGTCTGAATAAAGCATTAATTTGTTTATCTTAACAGCTTTTATTATTATCAGGAAGCTTATTATGCATAAACCAGCTTTAAGTGAATGTCATATATGCTGTGAACCTCCCAGTGAAGATGTAATGCAGTTAGAAATTTTATGGAAAGTGTAGACGGAGGACAGTCAGTAGTGAGTTATGGAACATGCATGAAACTACAGGTAAAATCCCTTCCTGGGCTTCAGAACATTCTAGAAGAGACAGTTTGGTGAAACTATACATATTAATGTCCTAACATGTTTTACTCTCAATGTAACACTTTGACTTGACTTGCTAAATATGCTGATGACTCACCGTGTGAGATAACAAGACCTTCTGTCAGCAGGAAACCTGGTCAATTAATTTTAATGGGTCCGAGTCAAAATTATTCTGCATGGGAAAATGTGAGGATCATTTAAAATTAGAAATGAATTGGGGAATATCAGGAATTGTTTCGTAAATACCGTACATAACAGATCCATTATTACTTAAAAACCTGCTTTTTAATTTTGTAAGATATAATAGCCTGTTGAACTTTTAGACAAGTGGCTCTTACAGCTAAAGTAACGGACCTTGATGCAGGCATCAGTTTGTTACGGTTCCACACTGAGGACCGGGGTTTGATTCCCAGTCCTGTCAAAAGCTGAGTTTGGCTGGCTCTCATGGAGCGGTATAATTGGCTCACTGCTCTGAGGGAGGGACTCAGCAGGGATCGCTGCCTGTGTGCGCACTGGTGTGCCTCGGAATTACGGTCGCAGGCTGTGAGACGAGACGGCTTGAAGAAGGCGTGTTGTTCTCCATCTGGGCCGCCGAAGGGATGGGGTCGTAAGTGGTGTGTCCCTAGCTAACACTAATTGGATTAGATAGGGTACAATTGGCTACCAAATTGGGAGAAAAAAAAAAAATATATATATATATATATATTTATTTTTTCATTAATTTATTTATTTAATTTATTAATTTATTATTTATGTCTATAATAAGCTTTGCATAGTTGTAAAATTGGTGGCACAGATGGTGCAGTGGGTAGCACTGCCGCCTCACAGCAAGGAGGTCCTGGGTTCAAATCCCCGTCGACCGGGGCCTCTCTGTGTGGAGTTTGCATGTTCTCCCCGTGTTTGCGTGGGTTTCCTCCGGGTACTCCGGTTTCCTCCCACAGTCCAAAGACATGCAGGTTAGGCTGATTAGAGAGTCTAAATTGCCCATAGGTATGAGTGTGTGAGTGAATGGTGTGTGTGCCCTGCGATGGACTGGCAACCTGTCCAGGGTGTATTCCTGCCTTTCGCCCAATGTATGCTGGGATAGGCTCCAGCCCCCCTGCGACCCTGTTCAGGATAAGCGGGAGAGGATAATGAATTCATTAATTTATATATATATATTTTTTTTAAACCTGGCTCTTTGAAACCCATGTTTTGAAGTGAAACCTGACCAGAACTATCCTGCTCAATAGTGCAAATGCAATACACTCCAACGTTGTAGTGTTGATTGTCTACATTAAGATCGAGGGAGTTTGAGACTGAGTCAAGACAGAGACTGAGCAAAGACCAAGACTTTAAAACATTGTTCAAATCTTTCATAACTGCAATAATGAGAATGCAGTGTATTCATTCTATGACATAGGGTTATGGCTTTCTGACATCCTATCTCCAAAGGAGCAGAAAATATGTTTAATGGTTGCATTGCTTATTGTACTGATGTGGAACGATAATACTTCATACAGATCTTTGTGATAAAATATTAGTTGAACAGATTTTCATATTTCACCAAAAAATTCCTGTCTGTGGAGATGGGTAAAAAATCTCAAAACATCAAATTTAGGTTTATTAGACTTAACTTCAGAGGTCCATCTACAATAGTGCATCATTGCATTTAAAAAAACACAACAGGTTTGTGAAAACATGTGGGATTTGTGGAAACACTGTCAAAGAATACAGATTTTGCTGAAGACTAAACCCAATTACCAAGATGCTCTTATTTCAGTAAAACTCACTGAGGCATGACTTCAGAGGTCCATGTACAATTCATCATTGCACATCAAAAACACAAGGGCAGACAACATTATTGAGCCCACCTCTACAAAACTGTCTTTATATTGGTGCTGTCCATCACATCCATACCTCCACCTTCATGATACCATATCTCGAATGTTCCGCCTAGTTTCAGTGCAGAAAAATGTAGGAACAGCGTGTGATGATGGTACAATCCAACTGGGGTTTATACAATGTTTTTTTACAGTGACAAGTGCCTTAAAAATTATGCTTGGTTGCCAAGTTTACCGTTTTGTTTTTAATTGCCAATTGGAAAAATAACAGCCTAGCTCGGCAAAATCGCCTTAGCAGCACATCCATCCATCCATCCATCATCACCCGCTTATCCGGAGTCGGGTCGCAGGGGGCAGTAGGCAAAGCCGGGTATTCCAGGCGTCCCTCTCCCCAGCAACGCATTCTAGCTCCTCCTGGGGGATCCCGAGGCGTTCCCTGGCCAGGAGAGATATATAATCTCTCCAGCGGGCTCTGGGTCTCCCTCGGGGTCTCCGCCCAGTTGGACGAGCTCGGAAAACCTCCAAAGGGAGGCGCCCGGGAGGCATCCTGATCAGATGCCCGAACCACCTCAATTGGCTCCTTTCGACGCGAAGGAGCAGCGGCTCTACTCCGAGCTCCCTTCGGATGTCCGAGCTCCTCACCCTATCTCTAAGGCTGAGCCCGGCCACCCCACGGAGGAAGCTCATTTCGGCCGCTTGTGTACGCGATCTCGTTCTTTCGGTCACTACCCAAAGCTCGTGACCATAGGGTTGGGACGTAGATCGACCAGTAAATCGAAAGCTTCGCCTTCCGGCTCAGCTCCTTCTTCACCACAACGGTCCGGTGCAACGCCCGCATTACTGCTGACGCTGCACCGATCCGCCTGTCGATCTCACGCTCCCTTCTACCCTCACTCGTGAACAAGACCCCGAGATACTTGAACTCCTTCACTTGGGGCAAAGACTCGTTCCCAACCCGGAGGGAGCAATCCACCGTTTTCCGGCAGAGAACCATGGCCTCGGACTTGGAGGTGCTGACTCTCATCCCGGCCGCTTCACACTCGGCTGCAAACCGCTCCAGTGCGTGCTGAAGGTCACGGTCCGATGAAGCCAGCAGAACCGCATCATCCGCAAAAAGCAGAGATGCGATTCTGAGGTCACCAAACCGGACACTCTCCTCACCTCGGCTGCGCCTTGAGATCCTGTCCATGAATACCACAAACAGGACCGGTGACAAGGGGCAACCTTGGCGGAGTCCAACACCCACCGGAAACGTGCTTGACTTTGTGCCGAGAATGCGGACACAGCTCTCACTTTGGTTATACAGGGACCTGATGGCTCGTAACAACGGCCCTGGTACCCCATACTCCCGCAGTACACCCCACAGGGTTCCCCGGGGGACACGGTCGAAAGCCTTCTCCAAGTCCACAAAGCACATGTGGACTGGATGGGCAAACTCCCATGACCCCGCCAGCAACCCTGCCAAGGTAAAGAGCTGATCCACTGTTCCACGGCCAGGACGGAAGCCACATTGCTCCTCCTGAATCCGAGGTTCGACCGTCGGTCGGAGCCTCCTTTCCAGTACCCTAGAGTAAGCTTTCCCAGGGAGGCTGAGGAGTGTGATACCCCGGTAATTGGAGCACACCCTCCGCTCCCCCTTCTTAAAAATGGGGACCACCACCCCGGTCTGCCACTCTACAGGTACTGTCCCCGATCTCCACGCGACACTGAAGAGACGTGTCAGCCAAGACAGCCCAACAATGTCCAGAGCCTTCAGCATCTCAGGGCGAATCTCATCTACACCCGGCGACTTGCCACTGAGGAGCTTTTTGACTACCTCAGCAACTTCCGCCAGGGATATAGGTGCAGATTCCCCCGAGTCTTCAGGCTCTGCCTCTTCCACAGAGGACGTGTTGTTCGGGTTCAGGAGCTCCTCGAAGTGCTCTTTCCACCGCCCGACAATATCCCCAGTCCGGGTCAGCAGTTCTCCTCCCCTGCTGAAAGCCCTGCTTTCCCTTTCTGAGTCGTCGGATGGTTTGCCAGAACTTCCTCGAGGCCAACCGAAAGTCCTTCTCCATAGCCTCCCCGAACTCCTCCCATACCCGGGTTTTTGCTTCAGCGACTGCCGAAGCTGCAGCCCTTCTGGCCACCCGGTACCTGTCTGCTGCTTCAGGGGACCCCCGGGCCAGCCAAGCCCAAAAGGCCTCCTTCTTCAGCTTGACGGCCTCCCTCACCGCTGGTGTCCACCAGCGGGTTCTTGGGTTGCCGCCCCGACAGGCACCGATGACCTTCTGGCCACAGCTCCTGCTTGCCGCCTCTGCAATGGAGGCTTTGAACATGGCCCACTCGGACTCCATGTCCCCAGCTTCCCCCGGGATGCGTGAGAAATTCTTCCGGAGGTGGGAGTTGAAGACCTCGCGAACAGGGGCCTCCGCCAGACGTTCCCAGTTCACCCTCACTACACGTTTGGGTTTACCGGGTCTGTCAGGCAGCGCAGCTAGTATAATAGTATGTACATGATAATTACATATTGTCATTCTGTAATTGTCAGTGTGATAACACAAGGGTCAGATATCGAAAATATATGTAGTTTGCTTTGCCAAAATCAGTTGCATTGACCCCAATACTCATAGGCTACCAAGTTTTATACGGCACTGGGTGGCTACTAGTGATCTATTTATTGAGAGATGATTGGTAGCTGGTAAGCTAGAAACCGAGAAAGATGCATCGCTGCCTAGCGAAAGCAAATACAGAACAAATAATAATGATTAGTCTTGTTCCATAGCGACAGGAACTAAAACAAGAATTAATATTGTAAATGTTGTATTGGTATTGCCGTTCTTCACTAAGAGGAAACAATGGTAAGCTCTTGTCCCTCCCTCAGCCAAGTACACTTGTACAAGTCAACCTAGTTGCTCACAGTGAGAACACAGGGTAAGTATCAAATTGACAATTTGTATATTGGCAGACAACATATGCAGCATATTCAATTGTCTTATTTGGTCATGTACAGTCCCCTCAAAAAGTATAGGAACAGCAAGGTCAATTCCTTTGTTTTTGCTATATACTGAAGACAATAAAGTTTGAGGTCAAAAGATGAACATGAGATGACAGATTCAAATTTTAGCTTTTATTTCCTGGCATTTTTATGTAGATTCATTAAACAACTTGGAACATATCACCTTTTGTATCAGACCACCCAATTTTTAGGTGAGAAAAAGTATTGGAACATGTGACTGACAGGTGTTTCTTGTAGCCCAGATGCTTGATTGACTGGTTAAATGATTAATAGTTCGGAATGTCTGCTCTTGGGTTTTGCCTGTGAAGTCTGCATGTGTGTTACAAAATATAAACCAAGATGAACACCAGAGAGCTGTCTTTGGGAGAAAAGCAAGCAATTTTGAAGCTTAGAAAAAAGGGGAAATCCAATAAACACCAATGTATTCTGGTGTCTCCAGTGACAACTCTGCAGGAGGTAGGGCCCATAGATTGCAGGCCTAGATTAGGGTATTTCAGACTTTGATGTTAGGACAGCAGCATTCTTAGAAACAATATAATACCCTGTTCCTCTATCTAAGGCTATAATCTACACATAACATATCTGACAGACATAAAAAAAAAACAGCTGAACCTCTTGACAATGTCTGCATGCTTTAAGCATTTAGTTGTTGCCACATGATTGGCCAATTAACTATTAGCAATGACAAGCTGGTTTACAGGTCTACCTAAAGTGGTCACTGAGTTTATGAGTCTAGTAAGGACCATATGTACACTCAAGTGAGCACTTTATTAGCTAGACCTGGACACCAGCTTGTTATTGTTAATGTTTAATCAGCCAATCATGAATGGGGAAGAAATGTGATCTAAGTGACTTTGACTGTGGAATGATTGTTGGTGCCAGGCAGGGTGGTTTGAATATCTCAAAAAATGCTGATCTCCTGGAATTTTGACACAGAATAGTCTCTAGAGTTTGCAGAGAACGGTGTGAAAAAAAACAACAAAAAACATCCAGGAGTTGGAGTTCAGCAGTTTGACGTTAATGAGAGAGGTCAGAGGAGAAGGGCCAGACTGGAAGGTGACAGTAATGCAAATAACCACACATTACAGCAGCGGTATGCAGAAGAGCATCTCTGGACACACAACGCGTCAAACCTCTAAGTGGATAGGCGACAGCAGCAGAAGACCAATAAGTAAAAAAAAAAAAATCTAATAATAAAGTCTAATAAATACCTAATAACGTGCTGTAAGCGTTTGTACTCTGTACAAGTTGATTTAAAACTGAACATTAAAATGTGCAGGGAAATCTGTTCTAGATGTGTGCAGATATTTGGAAAGCATCGACTCCGCTACATTATGTTTATTCTACAAAGCAAATGAATACTTTTTCAACAGTGATAAACCTTGTTTAATAGGCATCTGTTGTGCACTCTCTATTCTGGATATGTTGCAGGAATATGTCAACACCCTGGCTTCGACCACAGATGCTTCGAGTGCTCAAAGCCGTCTGGTATCACATGGTCCAGATATTCTGGGGAAGCATGGCAAGTGCACTGACTGGAGTAACGTTCTCTCTCATGCTATGGCGTTAAGCCGTCCCGCTCATCTCCAGCCTCCAGGACTCATCCGAAAATATGGCACCGTGTCACAGTTCCCCGTCTGTTCATCGCCACGCCATGAGGAGGCAGGCTGGGAATCACAAAACAATCGGGTGGCGGAGTGTTGCGTCACATCCTGGAGAAGTAATGGGAACTCATTCAAAGCATGATTTTGAATCCAAACATTACTTTGCCTGCCCCAGATCCCATTGTTTGTTTTGGTTGAGCAATCACTCGACATCAATTACCGCTAAACAGGACAAACTAAATATTTGATTTCATGAGCAAATGTAATTTTGGAGGCAGTTCGTATGACTCACCCAGTCACCAGTGCTACTAATCCAAATGTATAAACATCAAGTTTAAGTATTGAAAAAATGTATGGTTAGATTTTTCTTGAACGATTTAAGTTGCAAGAGTAATGCCTGACGGATTGTGGAATAAAGGAAAATAAAGCAGACTGACTAAGATTAACCCGTTAAGTCTCACTGGTGGGTTTTTTTGCATTAATTTAAAAAAATCTACAACTTCCATTGCGTTTGAGCTTCTGAAACTTTGTTTTAGTAATATTTGTAATCAAAACAGTTCAGGAATAGTAACCATTTTAATTAGTGTATGTCTTGTGTTAAGAAAAGGGGGCGATATTTAAGGGGTTAAACATTATAACCTTAAATTATGACAAAATGTTTTCTTTGCGGTAATTTATCCCATAAATACATATGAGGTTTGCACATTTTAGTGGTATTTTAAAATAGATTAATTTCTACAAACAACACAGACTCTAATGCAGCAGATTTAAACACAATTTAATCCAAAACTTCATTTTGTATGGAAATAGCAAACCCTTTGGCATTTTATATAAGAGTGTCTCTCAATTGTCCTCCAAAAGGAAACAGACTGTGTTTACCATGTTGACACAGGGTCATCAAGGTTTGATAAAGAGACAGTGCTCGCCAATAGAGGAACATTTCTCCCATCGTTGCGCAGCCCCTGTGCAATTCTGCCACCTCAGTGGAATGCTCCCAGAACTGTTAAGGTGAAATAGTACTGTATAAATCATGGATTTTCCAGAGCACGTTTAGTGTTTTTAGAAAGCTAATGTTGTGGTGTCATTGGTGGTGTGGTTCACTGGGTGCTGAATAAAGATCTTGAAATAAATGGTAAATGGTTGGCATTTATATACCACCTTTATCCAAAGCGCTGCACAATTAATGAATTGATGAATTCCCCAATTCACATACACACACTCACACACCAACGGCAATTGGCTGCCATGCAAGGCACCAACCACATTGCACATTACAATTACAATTACAATAGCCACTCACATCACACATTACACATTGGCATTATATTTCTACATCGAACATTGGGTGCATGATCGGTAAAATGTTGGCAAACCATATCATGTATGCTGATGATCTTGAGGTCCTTAGTCCTAGTCCAATGTAGTGTTGGTTTTCAACAGCTCCTACTATATGTACAATGTACAGTGTGGAACCTGATATCAAATACAATGCCAGTAAGACTGTTGTCTTGATCTGTATAACAAACAGGACAAATATCTAAAATTCTTATCTTCAAATTGTCTGATAATAATCTTGGGTCTGTAATGAGGTAAAATACCATGGACATGTTATTACAGAACAAATGACAGATAATGATATTTTTGGGAATGCCGCAGGATGTTTATTATCTCATGAAAGTTTAGTATGTATACAAACGGAGTGAAGATAAGATGTTCAGAGCCTATTGTACACCACTCTATACTGCGGACTGTGGACAAACTACAAAAAAACAAGCTTACAGAGACTTCAAGTAGCTTATAATGATGCCATCAGAATATTACTTAAAGGAATACACCAGTATTTTTGGAAATATACCTTTTTTCCGACCCAGACTTAAACGAGATGTTCGATTTAATTGTGCACTCACTGGCTTGGTTTCCATGTTAGCATAACATGTTAGCTAGAATGGAATGGAAATCAGGTGTGGAGGATTGACAAGTTAACGAGGTAATTAGTAATCGTTAGTAATAAACCTATCTTGCCCTAGCGTTACTAAATTAGTAAATCACATGCACAAGAAACGTAAGGTAACATGAACATATGGTTAGTATGTTAGTATTACCAAATCCTGATCTAAAGTTAGTAGATTAGTAAGAAGACAAGGGAAACTGAAACAATTAGGGTGTGAGTGACAGAAAGGGTGAGTGAGAAAGCAGGAATGCAAGATTTGCAGAAAGACACAAAAAAGTGTATGCTAAACAATGAATTGAACCACATAACATGAAACAAACATACCATGACATAACAAGTTATGCGAAATTATGACAATAAACTATATAACATGACATGGCAAGACTAAGAAATAAATGGTAACAAGAACTAAACATGAAACATAACATGACAAGACAATGAAACGTAACAAGAAATAAAACATAAAAACATGGCAAGACTAGACTAACATAATACGTGACATGACAATAACGTAACTAAGACAATAACTAAACATGAAACATGACGTGACAAACATGAAACCTGACAGAATAAATACACCTGACAGCAACTCCGAAGCTGTCTTATCCATGTCAGACCTGCATAATCTGTGGGAGTTCTACAAAACAAACAACCAAGTAAGTAAATAAATAAATACATCAAAAGCTTGTTGTGCTTGCCATAGGTAAATAATTATTTATGTGAAGAAAGGATACATTAGCAACCTCTAGACTCCAATGAACAATACCACAGAGCTGAAAGTTTAGTTTAGACAACTGGAAGATGCAAGCTTTAATTAGCCTTATAATCCCTGCAAAAGAGGCGGCACGGATGGTGCAGTGGGTAGCACTGCCGCCTCACAGCAAGGAGGTCCTGGGTTTGAATCCCCGTCGGCCGGGGCCTCTCTGTGCGGAGTTTGCATGTTCTCCCCGTGTGTTTCCTCCGGGTACTCCGGTTTCCTCCCACAGTCCAAAGACATGCAGGTTAGGCTGATTGGAGAGTCTAAATTGCCCATAGGTATGAGTGTGTGAGTGAATGGTGTGTGTGCCCTGTGATGGACTGGCGACCTGTCCAGGGTGTATTCCTGCCTTTCGCCCAATGTATGCTGGGATAGGCTCCAGCCCCCTGCGACCCTGTTCAGGATAAGCGGGTTCAGATAATGGATGGATGGATGGATGGATCCCTGCAAAATGCTGAGTGTGTATGTTCATTTATTGCCACCCCATCTAAAGTGGCATATAATTGTTAAGCAAAATGGTACCTTTAAAAGTGTTACTGAGTGTGGGAGGAATTAAATTGACAGAATTGTAGAAATGCAAGGCATTGAAAATGAGGAATCAAGAAACGGTTGAATAATGCATGCGAAGAAAAAATGTGAAAAATGACAAAAAATTAATCAAGAACAATCATGTCACTGTCATCTGCAAACCCAACCAATCAAAATACATACAGTGGCAATTCAAGAAAGTATTCAGACCCCTTCACTTTTTCCATCAATCTACACTCAATTACATTAAAATATGTTTTTAGAAGTTTTTGCAAAAACATAAGTGTCATGTTAGCTAATGACATTGCTAAGTCTACGTTTCACGATTTGAAATTAGACAGCGTTATGGTGCTGATCCAAACACATTTGTTTTGTATTATCCTAAACAATTTCTGCACATGCAAGTCTTTTTGATACATGTGTTTTAATTTTGCCAAATGAACTGAACTAAACTAGACCATTGGCCACCTCCATGTATAACCGAATGAGCCACCCAGCAGCGACGAGTTAAAACTGTTTCATGATGATTAATTTTCTCTGCAAAGCAAGGTTAATGAGAGCAGTAGAACAAACCCGCTGGAAGCTTCAGAGGTGAAAAAGTACAACGTGCCTGCCCGCTGTGGAACCGGCACCCTGACGGATAATTAGCTTCTCAGCATCAGTCCCTGCCTGGCACTGTTGAGTGATGTTTTCATTGCAGCCTCTACAGCATCACAAATACATATTCTAAACAGCCAAAAAAACTGCAGGCTTGACACAATCTGCTTTGAATGTTCGGAGAATAATCAGCGGAAGATGCATGGCAGCACCAGATACTGGGCCCATCCATCTCTTCGCTGAAAAACCTGTAAGACCTGTAAAACCTGTATCTGCTCAGCTTAAGTGTCATCCTACCCTTTTCACTAGATTTCGCTTTACCCTGTCTGCTCTTTTAATTTAAAGTTGAACTTTAAAGCTGTGCTGCTGTGTGGCTCCAGTGGTCCTTATCCTGCCTATATCGCCTCCACAATCACCCCCCAGAGCGTGTGGACACACATAGTAATGCTAGGCTGCTTTTAATTTGCTGGTAATGCTAGAGAGAGTGTGCAAAAAAATGCATTAAAAATGATAGGGCACAGGGAATCCTGCAAAGAGATATGATTTAGCGGGAGGCGCGTTGCTACCGTGTCTCATAAGCTGTGACCTGACATAAATGTTCCACATTTAACTGCTGTTGTTTAACACGCAGTTAACTGCACTGACAGCTGATATACCAGGCACTCTCTAGCTTCATTTACACATGCTTTTATGGCAAGCATTATGTACTGTTATCAGGGCACATTAAATAATTACATTGGCACCAATTCCTGGTAAAATAATCATTTCATGTATTGGTACATCCTTATCTTAAAAAATTACTCAAACAAATGACAAAGATCCATCCATCCATCCATCCATTATCTGAACCCGCTTATCCTGATCAGGGTCGCAGGGGGGCTGGAGCCTATCCCAGCATACATTGGGCGAAAGGCAGGAATACACCCTGGACAGGTCGCCAGTCCATCGCAGGGCACACACACCATTCACTCACACACTCATACCTACGGGCAATTTAGACTCTCCAATCAGCCTAACGTGCATGTCTTTGGACTGTGGGAGGAAACCGGAGTACCCGGAGGAAACCCACGCAGACACGGGGAGAACATGCAAACTCCGCACAGAGAGGCCCCGGCCGACGGGGATTCGAACCCAGGACCTCCTTGCTGTGAGGCGGCAGTGCTACCCACTGCACCATCCGTGCCGCCCAATGACAAAGATGTCAAAGAAATTAATATATGTTCCAATCATTTTTATTGATTATTATGGATTAATAATGTATATTTATTATAAATTATTCTCCAGTTGCCTATTGACTTTCTCTGTTATTCTAAAGCTTGTGGAACAGTGATAATAATGTTTTAATCATAACATGCGGATGCATGGATATACTTTGACTTTTAACCCCTTAAGGCTCACCAGGGCTGGGCCAGTGTGGTTTATTTACATACATTTTTTTTTTTTCAGGGTGCAATTCTCAATCACTATGGTAACAGGATATACCATTTGAAAACGTAAAAACTCATGGTTCTACCTGTATAACCTATTTTGAGATGTCATTGTTTTAGCGACAACAGTTTCTTATTTTATAACATGGGTGGCAAAACAAGGGTGGGGCCACCTCGCCTTCTCTGCATTTTTTAAATCCATATACTACACAAAATATGGTAATGTCAGTGTCCTGTTTACAGCAAGGGTCCAGAGAACCAACTGCATACTAATGTGCTAAATGTGCTAACGTCCATAGAATGTCCATCGTTTCCTTAGAATGTCTCTGGAGGAATTATTATTGTTGTCCATTTCGCCATTGCGTACTTGTACAAAAGTACTTGTACATAGGAATGTGATTGTCAACATTTTGTGTAGGCTCTCTGGAACAGGAAGAGCCCACTTAAAAGCTTATATGACCAGTATCGGTAATCCAGTTACACAGTAAATGCGTGATCCCCATCCGTGAGTAAAAATACAGTGTAACTTCAGCTTGACCGGCTAGTATGCTATTGAAGTAACGACTGGTGTCGATCCGAATTCTTGGACGAGACGAGTAGCCCGTTACGATTAATAATATTTTTCTTAGCACGATTGCTGTATGAGCAACTGGATCATTATCCATGATGATCGGGGAATTAGCATATTTTATTTATCATGTCCTGTGTCATCATGTGCTGCTCCTGTTCTCCTGCCTGCCTTACCTGCATTTTCTTATTGACTTGACCCCATTTTATATCAGTGTGCCTCCAATTATATTCTCTAAATATTTTATTAATATTCAGTATGCCTTAAATAAGGAAAAATAAATAGCATGTGAAATTGTGGAATGTGTTTAACTTGTTGATGGGGTTGCATATTTGACAAACTTCAATCAATATATTAGTACACAAGATGTTATTAATATGATTATTGTACTTAGTCTTATTGACCTGTTGCTGTCTGAGGAAAGCACAAGGAGAGGGAGAGGTAGAGGGAGGCTGACAGGTGAGGTGAGGTGAGGTGCAAATACTCTTTTTCAGGATAAAAAGTGTTGTATACTTTATCCCTCTTAGCAGCATACAGTATTTTATACCTCATGAGACCCATAATATAATTTTGTTTCCTTGTGTCCTTTTGGAGTCTCCAAATCTTTTTGGAAAACTGCCTAGACATAGCCGAGAAAAAAACAATGCAGAATGGTAATGTTTTGGAGATATTGTCATCACATTTGAAAGGGGATTTGTCCAGTGTTTTGGCTGCGGCCCCATTGTGTTTCTAAGCGTGCAAGGTTCCACTGTGTATGACCTTCTGTAACTTTGTTTTAGTCATTCTTGAAAAACAAACCCCCAAGGGTTACCTGTCAGAAGACACCAGGATTATCCCTGTAGTCAACAGGATTCAGGAATAGTAACATTTTTATTTTGTGTATGTCAATTTTAAGCTTGAGTCAAGAAAAGGGGTTAATATTATTCGTATAATGATGATGGATTATATTATTATTATTATTATTATTAATATTATTATTATTATTATTATTAATGCTAATAATAATAGTACTGATAATAGTAATAATATTAATCCAGAGACAAAGTTCTGCAAGTGAACATTTTTTAGGAGCACTGGTGTCTAGCAGGGATAATGAGTGGTCTGGCACATTAATGTCAATGGATAATAACTTAAGGGCCAACGGAATCAATAATCAGATATTGTAAAGGAGTAGCCACTGGTGGGATTGGTTGTAATGCTGCAGGCTTCACTGGCTATCACATGCATTCATCAGCCACCGTCGAGACAGACTAACTGGACATTAGTTTGATTCCAAGTTTCCAAACCCTAAACCTTTGGCGATACACCTCTAGTACAAGCTTGTAAGATTTGAGAACAGCATTTTAAGCTCTGCATAAGTAAGATTATCTTGTTGCATGACAACAGAGTAAGACTCTCGATTTTTGCTTGTGAGGACAGACTGTAACTGAAGGATTTGATCTCTCTCTCTGACCAACTCCGAGAGTGAGCTGTGTACTCAAAGCCTAAAAAGGATGCGTCTGGATAGTTCTCATAACATTTTTGGACCAACATATGTTGCGTAATGTCTTAACCACGATCACCTGAAAACTTTTGTTCGAATCCCACAGCTGATGCATGTAAATTAGCCATACTTTTCAGTGCGTCCAATTTGCTTCTGTGCTTCAAAATGTAATTTATATTTTTCAATAGCCAATTTCTCTTGTTCAGTGTGCACTTACTACTAAGTATAGCATCTTCTCTAAGCTTTTGTTCTTCAACTCGTAACTTCTCTTTTTTCTCTCTCCATCTCTAGCTCTTTCCCAGCAAATTTGTAAAAAACAATTCCTGAGCCTTTATGTCCAAAGCACATCTAGTCAGCTCATTCTCCCCAGAACTAGGTGAGGCGCAAGAGGCAAGTAAAGCAATAGCATCAGGGCTAAACACCTTTGCTATAGGTATTTTAGATACTATCCTCTGCCAATCATGTTTATGGGTGGAACTCTTTCCAAATTCCAGATAATTGTCCAATGAAACACCCCAAAGATTCATTCAAGAGCATGAAGCCTGGAACGTCGCCTTTTATGCAGCAACATCCTGGCCACCGGTGTTTTGCATCCCTTTCTAATGACCGTGGCACTAAGGCATCACAAGACACCCATGTTCTCTCCTCTGAAGTAGTCCTCCTGTATGTGATGCCAAGAGCCACTTCTTAACAGACTGAAGCTCACAATCAGGCTTGCACAAAGATGAGTCAGCGATGTTGATATTTTAACCCTTTGAGACCAACAGCAAAGTTGACTTATTTTTTTCCTTCCTTTTTTTTTACAGATAAAACAAGTCTATCTAATAGATAACCCCTCATGCAACCCCTTATTTTTTTCACACGACCTGTCCCTATCAGAAAATGTCAGGCGTAGGCCTGGATATGATATGGTTTTGTGGGCAAGCCCCATTATATGACAAAAAAATTCAGTACAGGTATAGCATCCTACATTACAAGAACAGGTTGTATGGAGTTACCACATCATACACCCATGCCAATAGGTGGCAGTACCTGGCGGAAATATGCTCAGAGAACTAAAAGGATTAAACAGCCAGAATATAGTGAAATGTAGGTGTGATTTTCAAACACTGTCCATCAATAATTCAGATTCCCCTATTTAATGAAGTTATTTGACAGAAATAAACCAACTCTTTTGATTGCATCATTCGGCAAGCACTTTATTAGGTATTTGAGTGTGTATTAGTTTTGGACTATTAGTTATTTTTTAAATGTATATATGCAATGCTGGTTGATGCTTGCAATTTTATTTTTGCTTGTAATTGAGACCTGTTCGGCAGACCTCCCCTGAATGATAAGATTTTGTCAGAAAAAGGTGTCATCTGATAAATATAGGTAAAAAAGACAAAAAAAATCCACCTGAGAAGAACCCATTACTGGGTTGCATGCATTTCTAATATGGCAGTTGCCGAGTCATTTGTCTGGTGGTTTTAGAGAGCTATGTCAGCTTTAGTTGCATGAATAATTTAGACTGTGAATCTGTTTGTGTGTGTGTGTGCGTGTGCATTTGCTAGCGTGTGGGGTCAGCGTTAATGGCTTGCTTTAAGATCCTGTTGCATACTATAAATAATGATCAACAGAAAAGCTAACTCAAGTCAACACTGATGGTAAAATACATGCTTTTCATATCAAATTCAATTTAAAGAGATGTCAGCAACTCAAGGGGCTGGTCCTGTGTGCTTCACGGATTCAATATTAGTGCCTTTTCAAAATCTATTTTGAACCATGTCTCTTTAAATTTAAGAGGCACCCTGTTCATACTTTAATAAATGTCTCCATAAGTTATTCATCATTCATCAGACTTGATAATCTATGACAACATACTGGTGGCACTATTTTTCGTTATTTATTTATATCAATGACTACTTACACTGACGTGATTATGAGAGAATATAGATTGGACACAAAATGGGCGCAAAATAGTTTCACACCAATGGATTGCATTTACTCCCAATGCTATTTACTCTTCATTTAAATATCACAACCCAAAGATATGTAGTATTATTTTCATAGTGAAGAACTGTTGCCTCACTGCAAGAAGGTCCTGGGTTGGATTGCATGAATGAATGGTATGCGTGCTCTGATGGATTGGTGGCCTGTCCAGATGTGTATTCATCCAATGCTTGCTGGGTTCAGCAATGGATGGATGTGTGTATAATACATACACATATATAATATATGGGCTGTTTTATTTGTGGTGCATCAGCATAGTAATGATGTAGTACTTTTTATACAACTATTCCTATTGGGAAAGTGGATTACCTCAGATGAAGTGCATTTATATGAGGCATGTGGTAAACTGAGGGAAACTTTCAACACCTTGTCAACTGCATAAGGGCTGCTTACCCTCATTGCTGTTTTGCATAAAAAATAGTCAAATTACAGTCATATACAGACTTTGTATTATTCTGGTTCACAGAAACTACAATGAACTCAAGTAAATGAAGTGAAATGAATTCCATTTCTGCATTTCTTGCTTTGATGAGAACTGTTACTCTAAAGTGAAAGATTAAAAAAAGCATTGTATGAAGAACACACAAACATCTGCTGCTCATTGCCTTACAGCTGAGAAATGAAAAATAAAACATGTCCTGGTTTAACACATTACTTTTCATTTGTCAATAATTATTTTGATTTGAGAAGATTATCTTCTTATGAGTGAAAGCAGAGGCAGTATACCACTAAGAATGTGCAGCAGTCAGACATTAAATTACTAATCAAACACGTCGATCTCCGAACTGTTAACCATCCACATCTTTCACAATTATAAAGACAGCAGACACCCAGGCGACAACCAAAATTTTAATTACTGAGCAGTGACTGGCATCTAGCAATCAGTTTGCAATTATTGCAAATACTTTAGAGGTGAAACAAGCGATCAATTACAGACAGGCAGCCAGGAGATAAAGAAAAAAACTGTGCATTTTTCTGTAATTCAGATTAATTATGCTGAATCGAGACTGTAGTTAGTGTGTATCACTGATATCTTCTTTTTCACTGCTGGTATGAAATGTGCATTCCTATTTTCGTGATAAACATAGTCTGTGTCCGAAATGGCTCACTAATCACTAACTAGTAAACTCGATTGGCCGTCAGCCATGTTCTAGTGTCTGAATTCAAAAATCAAATTTTACTCACATTTTGAGGGCACTAAAAATATCCCACAATGCACTGTAAAATCTAGTGAACAACTGTGCTCACTAGAAAGGTGGATACAAACCACAATGCTTTGCGACCAGCATTTTCCATCACTTTATTATACACAAACTGTTTCTTTTTCTCATTTTAAGCTGTGAGAGGTGATGGCGTGGTCCTGGAGCAATTCAAATTAAAGAACATCTCTTCTGGGTTTTGCCACGTTGATGACAAATAGATTTCCATTGAGCATTATAATAAAGTACAACTACCCTATAATCTAATATTCTGTATTAATTATTCACTAATTCAACACCCTGTATGCCCAATAAGTGGCACTGTTTATTAGCTAGCTAAAACACTATAATGTCTTATAGTTGGCAATTAACGTTATGTGTAATGAACGAGTAGGTTACATCCAGTGTATCGAATAAAAGCGCCAACAGCATTCTTCTAACCCCGTGTTCTGTTCAATTTTTGGATATAAATATGTAGGGCGGATGTGTTGTAGACATTTACTCAGTGAAAATATGTTCTTTTATATGTCCCACACATAAAATAAGCCAAGGCCATGTAGTTTCATGTTTTAAAATGATAATCTTTATAAATAAAAATGTTCATTACAAAGGGAAGGCTGCAGGGTTAAGTGGGCTGCATTTTGACTGGGCATTGCAAGATAAATTTGGTTGAATATCTCTGGAGTAACATTTTAAGGACTGGCTATATGATATGTTTGTGAATGGTGTTGTGGCTATAGGGCTATATGCAGCAGAGCTTAGCCTATGTGATGAGGTGGTTTGATTGCAAAAGACAACTTCTGCCAAATTCACTTTATTTAGTAAACTATATAGCGCACTATATGGACATTCACCAGTTAGGGATTAGTAATTACTGAATAGTGAGCCATTTCAGACATAGCCATTGTAAGGGCGTGAGGACGGAGGACCAGACACAACCGAAAAAGGGAATCTTCAAGTTACCACCAGAACCTGTGATAACCACTAATATAATCTAGGGTTCTCCCTAATATAATCTAAGGGAACCTCTAGAGAAGAAAGGGGAAAACCAGAAACAGGACAATGGTGAAACGCCAACTAAAATAGTACCAAAAACCTGGCACAAGAGTATATTTTGATTTAATAGACGAAAGAAAATAAAAGAGAACCTTATGCAGTTACCTGAATACAGGGTAACTCACCTTTAGGTCTCTAATGAGTAAACCAGCCTTGCTGGCTACTTCTACCTGACTCACTGTCTGAAACACATTGTAACACTCAAGCACAGAGCAGAGGGCCAATGAGTCTTAAATAGGGTAGAGCCCGGCTACCAATAACTGATAATTGGTTGGTAATTAGACTGCAGACTGTAGGTAATTAGACTTGATGCCAATTAACCAAGGCAGCAATCTAATTGCGTTACTGCGATACTGCCAATATGGCTTGACAGTCATAGAGTTTAATAAAGTTCCAGAAGTATGCCTTTTGTTTTTCCTTACACCATCTACCAATGACACATTGTCTCATACACTGCACTTATTTGTATGCCATATTTGTCAACGGGCATAAACATTGAACATAAACATTGACATTCTTATCTTGCACCTGATTAAGTGGCAATCTAATGATAAGTGGTTATGAAAGCAAGTGAATTGTTTTACAATTGACTTGAAAGGTGCCATCTACTTGGGACTATTAATATTGAAAATGAATATCCTAGCTGTATATCAGCAGCTAAAACATGTATGGTTGAACACATCTAGCATATATAGTTTGCTGACTAGCCAACACATGAACTGTTTATTAGGCTAATTAGGTAGCTAGCAAATAAATAAGGAGAAAAAAAACATATTACCGCTTCTAAAAATAAAATCTTTATGTCAAAATTGCATACACCTTGAATAAACCTTACTGAGAACCAGTTTAACACAGATTTGCTCAATGAAATACACTATAATCACAAGGCTTATGCCTTTTGCATTTTCAGTGTTGCACATACAAACTATGGACAGTGGAACATGTAACTATATTATAAAATATAAAACACACACACCAATAAAATAACAAAATAATTTGTATTTTTTTAAACTAATCTAAACATTTCAACACATGCTGTTGGTACTCCATGTGTTCTCTATACACAAGAGAAATCCAAATGCAAATACAGTAACTAAATTATAACTATCCAAAAAAAAAAAAAAATGCCTGCCTTTTATTTCTGTCTTATTATTCCCTGGCCAAGCAGTGGGCAAAGTATCTCCAGGCATGACGTGGCCAACCCTGGAGTGCTTCTATAGGAATATCACCACATGACTCCTCCATTGCCTGTAGAAGGGGCATCTGTGCGTGTGGATTCTGGCCATAAACCTTCCATCACCATACAGAGAAAAGTTCTTCATTTGGATTCAGAAGCGGTGAATATGGTGGGAGACAAATGTTGGAAAATCTGGGGTGGGCAAAGAACCAGTTATGGACCAGAGCAGCCCGGTGGAAACTAATGTCGTCCCAGATGATAACATACATGGCCCATCCATCTGTGTGGGTTGAATCATTATGTTGTGGAGGGTGTCCAAAAGGTGATTAGATGTGCAGTATTGTAAGGGCCAAGGTGGGCATGGGGTTGGAGAACTCCAACTCCTCCACCTCCACCTCCACCTCTTCCTCTTCCTCTTCCTCTTCCTCTTCCTCTTCCTCTCACTGCAGCACTGGCATCTATATTTCACAAAACAGGAGAGCAAACCTGTGGCCCTTTTATTCATGCATAAGTTGTGATTGCTAATTAAAACTGTGTGTTAACTAGTGTGAGGAAGTAATGTGGCCAATTGCGAATTAGTGTTTAGAATTTTGAATGGTTGTGCTTTCCATTTACATTTGTAAATTATTGGGCCAAAAGAGAGAAGTTTTGATTAGCAAAAAGTGTGATTTAGAATTGTGATCTGAGTGGAAACAGATAATTGCAATAGTTATAGGGGTTTGCCACATGAGTGTAAGGTTTTGGTTATTGTGTTTCAAGTCCCAGTGTTGTGTCTGTAGTGTGTAAACAATTTTGTTCATGGGTAGATAGTACAGCAGCACTTTGCCTTCATGCAAGAAAATTATTGTATTCTTATCATAAATTTATCTTACTTTTTTTGAAGGAAGGGTTCTGAAATGAGTCTTCTTAGCACAGCCTACAAACTGCATGCTAATATACTGAACAACAGGCTCACACAGTATTGAAATGTCCCAGTATCTTGTTGATAAGCAGAATGGACTTATACAGAAATGGGCCTGCATTGATCATATACATTCAGTATCAACTATTATTGGAACTAGAATTGACAAGGCATTTCCATTTTTCAAGGCATTTGACTGGATTAATAGAGATTTGCTTGCCTTTAAACTTATGCATGCAGGGGTGGATGGTAAATTTTATAATGCAATCCAGACCCTGTATAGTTGTCCAGTTCTGTTTTGATTTCAACGATATGTCTCCTGACTGGTTCGATACACCTTTTGGAGTAAAACAAGGTGACATCCTCTCTCCAACCCTCACATTATTTGTGAATGACTTGTGAGCCCTACAGATTAAGGAAGTTAATTTGGGCATAAATTTGGATGATAGTAAATTAGGTATTGTATTATATATCGGACTATATATAAGTAATTGTACTGGCTGAGTCTAACTCTGACCTACATATTATATTAAATGTGGCTAGTTTGTGGTGCCATAAATGGAGATTAGCAATAAATCACAAATATTTGTGTTTACTAAAACACAAATAAGGCATTTCTTAAAGAAAGGTATGTGAAGAAGCACTTAGTGTGGCTGTAATTTTTTTTTTCTTTTTTGATGAATTTCTGGTTGGAGTTCTGGCCCTTAAGACCGCTTATTTCTTTGTTTTTTTTCCGCCATACATAAGATATGGCGTTAAAAAACAAAGAAATAAGCGGTCCCGCAGCTTCACAGCAAACAAAATGGAAATATCGTTAGACGTGGCACTGAGTAAATAAACATTATTTTCCAGTTTTAGGACCGCAGTGTCCAACAAAACCAAGAAAGAACTATGGCTAAACATCGCTCCAGCATAAAGAGAGAGTGGGAAATCGTCAGTTTCTGAATATAATTAAAAAGGCAATTAGGCTGCATAAAGTACAAGTTGTGCAACATGCAACCAATTTTATTATTTGCATGAAATGTGGTATTTTAGTAATATTTTAGTAATATTATTAGCCAATTAAAACTAATTAAAAATTATTAGTATACATATTGCTTAACAGATTGAGATGTAACTAAGAGCAACAGCTGATTTCACAGATTGGAGTCGTAACAGTGGTGGCCACTAGCGGAGTGAGCTGACAACATCGATAAGGGATAGCTAAGAGTGGACCAACCTTATGAAAGTATGACGTACAGAAGGTATACTTAGCTAAGAACGTTTTGGGAAACACGCTGAAACGTTAAGGTAGAGCTTAAGGTACAACTTACGAACGACGTAGCATTTAGAAGGCTTTGGGAAACACACCCCTGGGTTATTCAACATATACGCAACTTTACGATGTACGTATGTGTCTCCCCTATACTGAATTATGCTGCAGGGATATGGCGCCTAAAAGAAACTAAAACTGTAAACACTATACAGAATAGAGCGAAGACATGTTTTCTTGGTGTCCATAGATTTGCTCCCATTCCAGCAATCCAGGGAAACATGGGCTGGGTACCAGGATCATTCATTCATTCATTCATTCATTATCCTAACCCGCTTATCCTGAACAGGGTCGCAGGGGGGCTGGAGCCTATCCCAGCATACGTTGGGCAAAAGGCAGGAATACATCCTGGACAGGTCGCCAGTCCATCGTAGGGTACCAGGACCAGTGCAACAAAAATGTGAAAATCCGACTGTCTAATCAAAATGGCAGAGGATGTAATAAATTAGAAGGTGCTTAGTTGGAGTATATTATACTGATCTCCTTTGGCAAAAGAGCTGAGGAGGTGGATATGTTGTATATCTACAGGAATAATATATGTTCAAATGTTAACTATTAAAAAAATTTATTTTATTGAAATTTGAAGAAAAATGGTTTGAAAACATTATTCAAAATTAAGGACATATGTGCAGATCAAACAAAAGTTTGGCCCTGAACTATATGTTACATCTTGTTTATCTAGAAACCAAAGATCATTAGTCGCGCAGTTCAGAGTTGGTTTTCTTCCTCTGGCCATTGAGGTTGGTCAATTCAAAAATATTCTGGAAGAAAATAGACTGGGTGAACTGTGTGATTTGGGTGAAGTGGAAATTGAGGCACATTTCCTTTTGTACTGTACAAATTATGATGACTTAAGAGAGGTAATGTTCCATGAAATGGCTAGAATAAACCCTGTAATATTCTGGTGTACAGATGATGAAAAATTGGAATTGGTGGAATGGTTTAATTTTGATGTGTTTAAGTTTGCAAACTTTGTCTCAAAAGCCTGGAAAAGAAGATAAGGTAGATTGTTTTATTAGTATTTGTTTTGATTTCTCCATGACATAGTACATGTTTCAGTCAGTTTCATATGAATCATGTTCTATTCAATGATGGTCTGAGGATTTGACTGTGAAGGATATCTTAGTTTTCTTTTCTTTTTTTCAATTCCTGGATTTATTTATTTTTTTCTTTTCTTTTTCTCTCTTGTAGTTTAAAAATGTCTACGCAGCACTCTGGTCCTGGTTTGACTGAACTTGTGGTGTCTTGTAAGCCCATGTGGGCTGGGAATGGTAATATCCATGACACAATAATGCAAATTTCATTCATTCATTCTGAAAATAATTAATTTTGGGAAATAAGCAATGCAGCTGCTGAATCTTGATTTACATTTGATCTGCCACACCTAGTTTGAAAGTTTCATCCGAGTTTGGTGTGCCAGGTAAGCTATGTTGACATGCACTGCAAGGCCCAGAAATTTCTAACTAAGAGAAGATGGCTGAATGCACCAAGTTCTCTTAAATCACAACTATTACTGAAGGGGTGGGGTCCATAAGAGCAAACCCAAGAATATCAATGATTCTTAAAAATCTTCAAATAAATCAATGTTTATGTCAAAAAAAATTCTGTGAGGCTTTCATCTTAATTTTGTAGAGCAATATATTTGCTTTCATAATCTGAATGTCTAAACGCCAATTCAGAGTAAAAATATAGTTTTTAAGCTTTGACAATGGTTTCTTGTTTCATTTGGTGTTCTGCTTCTGCGGCAAGAATGCCGCTGGCCAAGAGAAAATACTTGCAAGGTTCCAACGGTAGGAGGCAGCCAAGTTGCATTTTGTCCTGTAACAGGCTGAGCAGTAATTTATGATCATTTGTTGCAAGATTACCCATAATCCATATTGGTTTAGGGTTTGTTTTTGCACAACCACCGAAAACGAATTGTGCTTCCATGTCGACATGAGTCCAAGGCACTCTGGATGATATGGCAAAAGCCTTTGTTATTATGGCATATTCAACAAGTAATAACAGTGGTACAAGGAAAGTGTCTACGTGAAAAAGCTTAATTAGAGAGGGCAATCAAAAGCAAACCTGAACTTTAAACATTAGACCTTTCTGCAAATTTTAAAGCAAGATTTTTTACTGTTTATTAATTATTACAAAAAGGAAAAGGGGCCCTGTGCAAAAGCTTGGGAACCCATTTGGATTATTCTTTGTTACTTTTTAAAAAGATTAATAAGGCCCAGACCCATGTGATTCACTTGTTAGGGCTTCAATGAGTCACGTGACTATAATTCCAGGGCTGAACTTTTTATTCTGAAGTAACTCCATGCTTTCTGAAGTATCCAACTGCAATGGATGTTCTGTCTGGTGTTAAAAACCATTGGTTCCTCATAACAGTTGTTCAAGGATTCTGTTGCCTGAAGCCTTTTGAAACAGTGTGCCTTGGACTGATGAAACCAAAAGATAACTTTTTGGCCACCACCAAAGTAGTTAGGTTTCTAGATAAAAGGGTGGAGCCTTTGTAGAGAAGAACACCTTGCCCACTGCGAAGCATGGAGGTGGCTCCATTATGCTTTGGGGTTGTGTGGCAGCTGGGGGCACAGGAAATATTGTGCAAGAGGAAGGAAGAATGAATTCCACCAAATATCAAGACATTCTAGAGGCTGATGTTCAAAGGATAACTCAAAACCAGTCAGGGTTCCCAAACTTTTGCACAGGGTCTTTTTCTTTTTTTAAATTTATTTTAAAAATAAAAAAGTTATCTTGCTTTAAAATTTGAATAAATGTGTCATGTTACATTGATGGCATTTGGCATTCTTATCCAGAGCAAAGTACAGTTGATTAGACTAAGCAGGAGACAGTCCTCCCCTGGAGCAATGCAGGGTTAACGACCTTGCTCAAGGGCCCAGTGGCTGTGTGGATCTTATTATGGCTACTCCGGCAATCGAACCACCGACCTTCCGGGTCCCAGTCATGTACCTTAACCACTACGTGCTACAGGCTGCGTAAAAAGGCTTTTTGACCACTGTATGTTCTCTAACTATATCACAAATTATACAAAAATACTCATGGCTGTTATCCTCGCCATGGGTGTTTTCACAAAGTATTTGAGGAAATACATTTTTCATTCCATTAAATCATTAATGAACCACATTACACATGTTGGAAAATAATAGTTATGTCAATAACTGTATTATTTTTAGTTTACAGTATTTTTTGCACATATCCATCAAGGGTGCCACATATACATATATTATAAACCAAATGCTTTTTTACATCCCCCTTGTAAATTATTCAGTGCAGAGTAGTAGTAGTCTAGTCTTTCAGTAGCAGGCGGTTGCAGTGAAAATGTTTTATATGACAGCGAGAGTCATCATTGGCAGCATCATTATCGACATTCACAATGCTGAAAGCACGGGCTCAAAGAATCCCGGAGTGTATTCATTGCCGGTTTTAACCAAAAAAACCAGGGTTTTTCCCAACCGTGTTTAAGCAAGACTCTACCATCTGCTGTCAGGCGGCTATCATTCTCTAGAGTGGGGCCTGCCTCACACTTCTGTGATCGTTTATTCATGTTAATATGATTTGCTGCCACTCTCCTTGGAAGAAGCCTTCTCTGAGATCTACACAACATGGTTCGGGCTCTGATAAATATGCCCCACGCTCCCTTAGGCACTGTGAATACATCTGAATAAGTGAGTGCCCACCATATGCAAAAATAAACTTACTTAGTATTATAATAACCACACCAATCAAACTGAGAGATCCAACCCTTGAGGAACATGTCTTTCTCCGCAAGGGGAGAACATGTGCAAAAGGAATCAGTCCAATGATTGCTCTGCATGGTCATATAATGGCCAAGGTACGTATGTGTATATGAAGCCATTGTACCAAACCAGGTACACCCGGTTTCAAACACTGTTTCTTCATGATGTTGCCGTATTCCAACATGATAATGCCCCAGACACTGTTAAACAAATTAAAGAGGATTTAATAGTGCAGTGGTGGCACACAGCTAAAGCAACAGACTTTGATGCAGGCATCAGTTTGTTGCAGTTGCACACCGAGGACCGGGGTTCGATCCCTGGTCCTGCCAAAGCCGAGGTTGGCCAGCACACGTGGAGCGGCATAATTGCATCACCGCTCTGAGGGTGGGGGAGGGACTCGGCAGGGGCTGTATGATCGCCGTATACAGTAGAGCCCTCAATGTACTCACCTGGCCATGGCAACTTGAGATGATGCAGCTTGTAGAAAATAAAGGGGTGTACAACAGCATTCCCAGAAGGGAAACATATTGAATAATTCTTATTCAAGTATTCAAGGCATTTCCTTTATTTTGACCAACCCCTATGCCATCATGGCATACATATTGTCATGGTGGGAGATGTATACATTAGTTGAGAGCTGGCCATCAGTGTTTTCACTCATAGAGGGATTAACAGCTTCTGTTGCAATGTCGTCATTGGCTTTTCCTGTAACATTACCAGTTAAAATCGCCTGTTCATTTATTGAATTGTCAGCTGTTGACTGACATAACACATTTCCAATTATTTAATACAGTGGTTTCCAACCCTGTTCCTTGAGAGCTACTGGGTCTACTGGTTTTTATTTTTACTTAAAATCAGCACCCTGTTGAGGCCCATGTAACTAGGTGAGATGAGTTAACTGTGTTATCAACAACATTTTATTAAGTGCAGCATAACAATTAAAACCAGGAGGCCCTGTAGTTCTCCAGGACCAGGGTTGGAAACCACTGGTTTAATATATTTGCCATTTATTGTATTCCCCAAATACTGTGACATACATAAAAAGGAGACAATAAAACTGGTTATAACAATGTCTCTGGCTTTGGAGATAACCAAAGGTGTCACATCCCGTGCCTCCATGTCTTAATTGTCCTAGTTATTTCCTGATTTCCCAGCTTCTATGTATCTTCTGAGTTCCGTGTTCCGTTTCATGTTTTGAGTTTGCCCTGTTCCTGACCATGCCCCCTGTCTGTGTTTATTTGTTGCCAGATTGTCTTGTTCCTTGTCTTCATGCTTGTGTCTTGTTCTCTCACATTTGTTTTCCTTTCTGTTCCTCTTCCTAACCTGCTCCTAGACCTGTTGTCCTGTTCCGACCCTGTCACCCAGTCCATGGTCCTCCTCCCTTCTCCTCGTCTAAGCTTCTGAGTTCCGTGTTCCGTTTCATGTTTTGAGTTTGCCCTGTTCCTGACCATGCCTCCCTGTCTGTGTTTATTTGTTGCCAGATTGTCTTGTTCCTTGTCTTCATGCTTGTGTTTTGTTCTCTCACGTTTGTTTTTTCTTTCTGTTCCGCTTCCTAACCTGCTCCTAGACCTGTTGTCCTGTTCCGGCCCTGTCACCCAGTCCACGGTCCTCCTCCCTTCTCCTTGTCTAAGCCCCCTCTTTGTTCCAGCATTTTCCCTCAGACTGATCTCCAGGTTTTGACCCTCGCCTGTCCAGTCACAACATACTTCTTATTCTATGCTGTTCCTATTCGCTGGCTTCTGTACCTGGACTGGTAATAAAGATCCCCTTTCCCTCAGTTCGGAATCTATGGTGGTTCCAGATATTCTGTTCCTGACACAAAGGTGAATAGGTAAAAGATAAATGACAAAAATACCATCATTTCACAGTGATCCATGAGCCAATGTAACTATTGTCTGAAATTTGTATTTCTTAAACAAGTCAGTTCATAAATAACTGAACTTTTTAATAATCAGGTATACACACACTCAAATTTAGCCATGTATAAGTTTACAGAAATACATGATAAATAGCCTATGCCCAGTATGACTCAATCTGCCTGCCTTTAGAGGATATTATGACAGTAAAAGTGACCACTGGTCTTAAATAATATTAAAAGAATATACATTATTTTTCCAATATTTATAGAGATTTGGCAAAATATGCTTTGACATACTGAGCTCAGCGTCTCGGAAGTCTAAAGCTTTTAAATCAAAGTAGCTGTTATTTTCCGAAGTGAGGCTGCATTGGTCAAGCGGTCCTTTCTCCAGGGAATCATTATGGACACATAACCAAAGTTGTTGATGTATGTGCACTACTGGGGCTTTTGAGAAATCAGGAGTAATGAAAAGTATAAATCTTTATGTGGCTGAAATAATGCAGCTGTCACCCGGTCCTATTTGACTCTTATGAAGACCAGTGACATTTGTCAGAAGGTGCATGCTCAGGGTATGACAAAGACCTCAATCACCAGCAAATCTGCCTTGCGCCTTTGTACCAGACAAAGAGGCCGACAGTTCTCTGATAAATTACTTTCTTCTAGTAGGGAGATGGGAGCATTGCGAAGTCCTCCAAGCTGCTGTATCTTGGTGATGCTTGTCTATCAGTAGTACTATATGCGGCAGATGCATCTCTCAAGCATAGTGATAGGAGAGCAAGTTCAATTATTAAATGTCAACAAATGAAATGCCATTATCATTTATTCATGCGTTTACAGACCAGCTAATTTTGTATTAGCTTTAAACAACCACAGCTAGAGCAATTATGTACCTCATTAAACCTTCCACCTCAACATTCTAATTTATAATACAGGCCCAGGAGATCCGATGAAACAAAAGGTCATTATTTCAGTCATGGATTTTATAATTTTTTATAAAAATTAAAAGAATCACTTTAAGGATATTCAATGTTGGTGATAGTACTATGAGAGAATGGTGCAAGTGTTGTCGTTGTTCACGAGCACTGTAAGGAAGAAACCTCCAAGGAATTATTGTTGTTTTTTTTCTTTTTTCTGAATGCACATGTCATATCTGACTGCTCCTGGAATACATTTAATTTTCATTTCCAGTTCTTGTTTTTTATTTACATGCTCACCCATAAGTCATTTTGTCTCACACATTTGTTCAACTAACTGCACCTGGATCACACTGATTTACCTCTAAAATGCCACCAGAATCATCTGCAAAGAGATAAAAAATAAAAATATTTTCTTTCTTGTATTCACATGGAAAGCACTACTATTCAAAATGCTACACACAAATGACCAATTGGCCTCATTACCTCATTAGTCAACTTTCACATTAATAAAAGGGCCACATGTTTGCTCTTCTGTATTGGTGAAATATAGATGCCAATGCTGCAGTGAGAGTCAGAGTAAGAGATGGAGGAGGGGTAGGAGTTATCCAATACCATGCCAAATTTGGCTTCTACAATACTGCCCATCTGATCACCTTTTGGACACCATCTACAACAGTGTGACTCAACTCCATGTCCTGCAGGCATTTGCTTCAACCGTGCACCTGATTTCACCTGCTTGGTTCAGATAATAAGCTATTTAGTGAAATCAGTTGTTGTAGTGGCCAGTTGAAGCAAATGTGTGCAGACAGTGCGGCCCGCAGGACATGGAGTTCCACCAGCACAGATGGATGGGCCAGAGCAGCCCATGTATGTTATGATCTGGGTCAACGTTACTTTTCACCAGGCTGCTCTGGTCCACTGGTTCCTTGGCCACCCCAGAACATTTGTCTCCCACCATACTCACCATTTCTGAATCTAATTGAAGAACTTTACGAACGGAATCCACACTCACAGATGCCTATCTACAGGCAATGGAGCAGACTTGTGGTGATATTCCTATGGAAGCACTCAAGGGTCGGATACGCCATGCCATGCCAGGAAATACTTTGCCCGCTGCTTGGCCAGAGAAAACATTGTCTGTGATGTGGATGTTGACAAGGTGCAGCGAAATGTTGTTTTTTTGTGTGTTTTTTTTATTTTGACAGTCATCATTCAGTCCACTATATACAGTTTTTGTAGTGAACACCCTCAATGCCAACAGCATGGGTTGAAATTTTTTCATTAGTTTTAAAAAATAGTATTTTATAATATACAGTAATGTTCTCAATAAGCTACTGTCTATAGCTTGTATGTGCACCACTTAAAATGCAAAAGAGTACAAATTTAAAATATGGCATTTTATCTCTGGATTTAAAGTTTGTTTTGAATCTATACTT